>NW_027361881.1:7735000-8277500 GCF_039654945.1 Dendrobates tinctorius | reverse complement strand
ACACCAGAGTGTGAGCCTAAATTCCTTGCTGCAGCCGATGATAATATGCATATAAAGTGTACAAAATTGCTGAAGCAAAGAATCACAGCTATAGATAGTGGGGATAGGGTTAAGGCACCAAATAACAGTCCATTAGGGTGGAGGTTGGAACACCAACCAGTATCCAATAAATAATTCAATATACCAAAGGGTAAAAAATAGCGCCAGTAGCAAGAAAATTAGCAACCCTTCCTAGAATACTTTACCACCCCAGCAAGCTGAAATAGTAGATACTCATTCAGTATAGATAGCCATTATGCATAGATTAGTATGGGGGGGCATAGTGTCGCTCCCATAACCCGACGCGTATCGTCACCATCGTGACTTCATCAGGGGCTTGTGTTTGCTCCCATATATACAGCTTATGGTTATTAACCACTGTATATTTAAAATGTTTTTAGCATCTTTTTGTGCTTTGTGTGTTCTAAGAAATAAATTTGTGACTGTTTTCATGGTGATCCCTGCTGTTTGTGTATGTCTTCTTTGCCTCTGGTTGTGTACTGATTCTTCAGTGAGCTCGCAGTCCGTCTTGTTAGGCTGGGTTCACACTGCGTTAGGGGGCAATGCGCTGATGGATCCGTTACATAGCGGCACTAACGCTATTGTAACGGATCTGTTAACGCACCCATTTCCCGCAATGATACTAACGCATGCCAAAATAGGCATGCGTTAGAGAGTATGCGCTAGTTCATGACGCACCCTCGAACGCTGCATGGGCCAACTGTATGGGCTAACGCTAGGTAGCGCATGGTACCTGAGCGCTACCTAGCGTTAAAGCATACCGTTAGCGCTAGGTCACTAAAGATGTCAAAAATGACATCAGTGTTAGCGCATCCGTTTAACGGATCCGTTAAACGGATGCCCTAACGCAATGTGAACCTAGCCTTAGACCAAGAGGAAATTTTGCCGCATTTCAGAGTGAAATAGGAGTTCAGTTGCGAGTAGAAGTGTCTCATATGTAGAGAATGAAGAATATTTCTATAAAATACATTCGGAATTTTATTATTTCTGCTTGAACTACTGGTTTATGCAAAGTTTGGCAAAATGACAATGGCTATTTAAAATCACTTAGAAACCGCAGCATGTTGCGATAAAAAAAAAATAAAATGCCAGGAATGATCTTCAAGACATTTTCAAGCTACTCAATGCATTCCTATGAATAGAGGCTTCAGATCAAAGTTTTGGAGAGAGATAAAAAGTCTAGGTGTAGCACTAGCCTAACCAGTTGGAGACTGGTATAAAGAGAGTTTGACTATTGGATAAATGTTTGCACGGCTGAAAGTGTCTGAAGCATTTTCTGGCTCTCGCAGGTCTTGATGCAGATACATGGCTGCCAAGCATGATTGGATGGGACACAATGTGACAGGGGTCTGGATGAGTTCCATGGAAAACTCAGGAAGATAAATGTCTGCAGATAGAGATTTCACAGATCACCTTTCACTCTTGGATACAACTAAATGTTAATCACTTAATCAACAGCGCTATCTTCCATAAGCCTGAGTTTCAGCTATAATGACATGTTCTTTGTAACATTCACCAGGCGATGTGTTTAGGGGGTTCAGCTCATTCATTAAGAAGGAAATTAAAAAAGAAAAGATATTGTTAGGAGGGCACACTTCTACATCACAATATCTGAAATAATTGGCGCTTGCATTACAAGAACTGTTATTAAAAGGCCTTCAAAAACATTTCTAATGTTGTACCACTCTTCTAGATCCACATACACAAAGCTTGAAGCTATCATGAAACTAAAGGGGATAACAAACCTGCAGAATATCATGGCAATTTAGGCTTCTTTTACACTTAACGTGTTTTTGCGGCCCCAATAGATCCCTATGGAGCCGCAAAATCGGCCCGCAAAAATTCCACGGTGCACCGTGTGCCGTACGGCCGTTAAAAAAGATCGAGCCTGCTCGATCTTTTTCACGGCGTACAGACACGGCCCAAATTGAAAATCAATGGGGCCGCAAAGACAAATGGAAGTTTATTTTTGCGGTGCACTGTCACTTCCGGTTTTGCGGAACGCTGTTTTTTTTTCCAATACTATTTCCATAGTATTGGAAACATGAAAAACGGCGATCCGCAAGTTTTTTGTGGTCCGTTATTGTGGCAGACCGTAAAAATAGTGGCGATACGGCCTGTAAAAGCAGGCTGCAAATAACCCGGTAAGTGTAAAAGAAGCCTTAGCTGTAGCTTTCATAATGTGATTGGAGTTGTGAGATGTGGAATATGACGTAGTTCACAATTCCAAATGGTGAATTAAGGTTTAGCAGCACTCCTACATTACTTGGGTCAGACACTGACATAAGGAATGAGACTATGTGTAGTAGTGCTGTGGAACAGGTTGGTGTGCTCTAAATAATGAGTACTGACCACTTTCCAAACCTTGTCGTAATGGTACATCAAAGTGTCATTAGTACAACCTAATGCCCTATGATGTAAAAAAAAAGTGTGGGAACTCGAAATGTGCTCTCACTATTAAACACAGAAGGGCACATCTCATTGTATTCCCACCTTGTAGCCATGATAACCAGGGCTGGTGTCAATGTAGACATAGATAAAAGTCCACAGACTGTCAGTCTGTGCATACAGGTATGTAAGTGTGTCAGTGTATTGTAAGTAAACTAAATGTTAAATGAAAGTCTGTATGAGAATATGAATGTAAAAACATTCTGAATTTCAAAAATCTTTACTTGTTAAACCGCTTCTGCGGCGGGAAATGAGCAGCGTTCATGTAGCACCTCTCATATGTATGATGGTCAGGTTCTGACGTGAGAATTTGATGCTTATACAAATTTTAATTTACAGATAGGCAAAGGTGCTAGATAAAAACAAAACAAAGCCTAAAGCCCCCGTTACACACTGCGATATTGCTAGCGATATCGCTGCATGTGATACTTACCTCCGACCGGCTCCCCCGCTGGTTATCGCTGATCGCGCGAGAAGCTCCTGGACCATTCCTCGTCGGTCACTTCCTGCGGCGCTTCCTGCTGTGACGACGAGCGACGCGTGGAGCCGGGCGGGAGGACGCAGGATCGCCTCGTCTGACAGGTAAGTAGCGATCCCCGTCCCCAGCGATGTCGCTGGTGAGATCTGCCTGTGTGGCAGCTCACTAGCGACCACCTAGCGATGCACCAGCGATCCTGACCGCGTCATATCGCTAGTCGGGATCGCTGGTGCATCGCTAGGTGTAACGGTACCCTAACAATAATGATGCATTTACTAAAGTCTCAAGATGAATACCTAACCCCAGACTTTTCCATAATAATTGACAGAACTTTAAGTATCTACTTGTGTCTAATAATACCCATATGATGTTACCATTTGTAACATTTCAGGGGTCACTATCTGGTTTTAAAAAGATTTAGACAGCAAACGACTCCGCTGAGGATTCAACGGGACAGACACAGAAAGATAATAGTATAGATTAATGGGATTTGTTACCACCTTACGATTTACTAGAAGACAGGGTCTCTCAGAAGAAGAACTCTTACACAATGTATCATTATGGAAATGCAAGAGGAAAATGAAAATGACATTTAAAGTTTGTTTTACTTTATTATGGTTTTATTTAACTTTTGCATTAACTTTTTAATATGTAAATAATAATAAAAAAAAAAAAATATTGATATTCTTACCTTCCGACGTCCCGCGCAGCCTTCCCACCTCTCTCCACGCTCCCGGTCCCAGTAATCCTTTGCGACAATTACCGTGATGACGTCCGTTCTCGCGGGATCATGACGTCTCGCGGTCATTCGCGATGAAGTCGCGCGAATGACCGCGAGACTTCGCGATCCCGCAAGAACGGACGTTATCGCGGGCATTTTCGCAAAGGATTACTGGGAACGAGCACATGGAGAGAGGCGGGAAGGCTGCGCGGGACGTCGGAAGGTAAGAATAACACCATTTTTTATTTTAAATTCTATTTTTTACAGGGATATGGCACCCAAAACCCGGAGGACAGTCTCCTCTCCTCCGACCGTGGGTACCATCCGCAATTGTTTTGCTTACTTTTGGCATGGTGTGCACAGCCACATGCGGGAAGTAAGCGGAA
Source organism: Dendrobates tinctorius (assembly GCF_039654945.1). Lineage (NCBI taxonomy): Eukaryota > Metazoa > Chordata > Amphibia > Anura > Dendrobatidae > Dendrobates > Dendrobates tinctorius. Next base: position 8,273,407 of record NW_027361881.1, on the reverse strand, counting down.
CAATGCATTCCTATGGGTGCGGGATCGCCGCGATTCCGCAAAATTAATGAGCATGCTGCGTTTTTTACCGCAAAGCGATTCCGTCGCGGTAAAAAAACGCAGCATTAGCACAGCATTGTGGAATCCCATAGGAATGCATGGGATGCTTATTTTTCGTGGCAAAATCGGGCAGTTAAAACCGAAAAAAACGCCACGTGTGAACTCAGCCTCAGAGTTTCTACTTAATGATGTTCCCCATGTAAGGAATGTATGAGGGGTTTAGAACAGTGCAGCAACTGAAGATTAAGGCTATGTGCACACGCTGTGGATTGGCTTGCGGAATTTTCCGCACAGAATTTGCATCTCTTGGCAGAAAACGCAGGCCAAAATGCTTGCAGATTTAATGCGGAATTGATGTGGATTTCTTGCGTATTACTTGCGGATTTGCCTTACTCAATGTATAGTCAATGGGTACAGAAATGCTGCGGACCCGCACAAAGAATGGACAAGCTGCGTAAAAAGACGCAGCGACTCTGCGCGGATTTTTCCGCAGCATGTGCACATTAATTCTCATATCCCATTGACAATCATTGGTACTGTACTACACTGCAAATTGGATGCAATTCCACGCGTCCAAAAACGCAGTTAAAACGCATCAAAATCTGCAACATGTGCACACAGCCTTAGGCACTTTTCACACATCAGTTTTGTGCCATCAGTCGCAATCCTTCCAATTTTGAAATGAACGGATCCGGCGACTGATGCCGCAGGATCCTTTTTTTGTCATCTACTTGTATTAGCGACGGATGGCTGCTCATTTCATCCGTCGTTCGCCGGATCCGTCAAAAATTGTTTGTCCGGCAGCCGGAGACGACGGATAAAGTAACGTTTTTTGCCTACTTCGAAAAATCGGACAGCGACGGATCCGTTGCCGTCCGTCGCTGGAATGGAAGCCTATGGGCGTCGGATCCGTTGTAATCTGTCAAATGACGGAATCCGGCGATGGATTCCGTTTTTTTTAAACTGAGCATGCTCCGATTACTATCTTAATTTATAATTCTTTAATAAATACAAATTTTTTTTTTTATAAAATGCTTTGGGTAATAAAGGTCCAATACTTTGGGTAACAAGGTACAAAACTTTGGTTAAAACAGAAAAAATTCATGGTTTAAAAAACGGTTCTGTCGAAAAATGGAAGAAACGGATGAAAAAACTGATGCGACGGATCGTTTTTTTCACCGGATCCACTAGTCGGATCGGTCGAATCACTTTTTCACAATCTGCGACGGATCTGTTGAGCCAACGGATTGTGACTGACGGCAAAAAACTGATGTGTGAAAGGGGCCTTAGTGTGAATCCTTCACACACTATTCATTCAATATTTTATAAATCTCAATCATCCACACAAGAAATTTGGCATCAAAATCTGCAGTCGAAAATTCCACATTATGACGCAGATTTTTAATTTTACATTTTATTGCAGAAATGGTATGTATTTCTAGCAATCTTTTCAATTTTTGATAGCACTACAGGTCTATTTGCGCAAAAGGATTTACACTCACTGGCCACTTTATTAGGTACACCTGTCCAACTGTGTGTTAAGACTTAATTTCTAATCAGCCAATCACATGGCGGCAACTCAGTGCATTTAGGCATGTAGACATGGTCAAGACAATCTCCTGCAGTTCAAACCGAGCATCAGTATGGGGAAGAAAGGTGATTTGAGTGCCTTTGAACGTGGCATGATTGTTGGTGCCAGAAGGGCTGGTCTGAGAATTTCAGAAACTGCTGATCTACTGGGATTTTCACGCACAACCATCTCTAGGGTTTACAGAGAATGGTCCGAAAAAGAAAAAAAATCCAGTGAGCGGCAGTTCTGTGGCCGGAAATGCCATGTTGATGCCAGAGGTCAGAGGAGAATGGGCAGACTGGTTCGAGCTGATAGAAAGGCAACAGTGACTCAAATTGCCACCCGTTACAACCAAGGTAGGCAGAAGAGCATCTCTGAACGCACAGTGCGTCGAACTTTGAGGCAGATGGGCTACAGCAGCAGAAGACCACACTGGGTACCACTCCTCTCAGCTAAGAACAGGAAACTGAGGCTACAATTTGCACAAGCTCATCGAAATTGGACAGTAGAAGATTGGAAAAACGTTGCCTGGTCTGATGAGTCTCGATTTCTGCTGCGACATTCGGATGGTAGGGTCAGAATTTGGCGTAAACAACATGAAAGCATGGATCCATCCTGCCTTGTATCAACGGTTCAGGCTGGTGGTGGTGGTGTCATGGTGTGGGGAATTTTTTCTGGGCACTCTTTGGGCCCCTTGGTACCAATTGAGCATCGTAGCAACGCCACAGCCTACCTGAGTATTGTTGCTGACCATGTCCATCCCTTTATGACCACAATGTACCCAACATCTGATGGCTACTTTCAGCAGGATAATGCGCCATGTCATAAAGCTCGAATCATCTCAGATTGGTTTCTTGAACATGACAATGAGTTTACTGTACTCAAATGGCCTCCTCAGTCACCAGATCTCAATCCAATAGAGCATCTTTGGGATGTGGTGGAACGGGAGATTCGCATCAGGGATGTGCAGCCGACAAATCTGCGCCAACTGTGTGATGCCATCATGTCAATATGGTCCAAAATCTCTGAGGAATGCTTCCAGCACCTTGTTGAATCTCTGCCACGAAGAATTGAGGCAGTTCTGAAGGCAAAAGGGGGTCCAACCCCTTACTAGCATGGTGTACCTAATAAAGTGGCAAGTGAGTGTATATGCTGTGTCTGGATGAGAACTCCTTTTATCTCATCCACAATGCTGGTAGCACAACAACCAGAAGATTTTCTGCACTCAAGTCTGCAATGGTAACCCTCTGCGCATCAATCTCATGTATATGTGCCTTTTGGACATTTTTAATTTGGTTAGTTCTTTGTCAGTTATGCTTTTGTGTGTACAGTAGATAAAAAGACATACAGTGCTGTGCAAATTAATTGGGACAAAGCATTTTTTTTTAAGTAAAATCGTAAGTTGGTTACCAGTCAGTGATTCAAACCAGTTTTAACTGCTTTGAACAGGCACTTACACCTGTTCAAAGCAGTTAAAACTGGTTTGAATCACTGACTGGTAACCAACTTACGATTTTACTTAAAAAAAATGCTTTTTCGCAATTAATTTGCACAAAACTGTAGGTAACAGAAAGTGGACACGCTGCTGTAAAAGTGAATGAGGAAAGGATAGTAATCCCATAGCATAAATAGAGAACCTCAGCAACAACACAAATTAATAAGGTTATTCTTGGTAGCAAAAAAATTATAAATCAGATCCGGCACCAAAGATAAGGAACAGATAGCGTCCAACGTTTCGACCTGTGAGAGGTCTTTGTCAAGGACATTTATTAGTGAGCTGGTCGAATATACAAGGGTAAATGGCATCATTATGCAACAATTTTTATTTCAGATAAAAACACAGACACTGCCATAAAGGAGGTAATACAGAGCCCAAAGAATAATAATTCTCGGAAATTTCATTGGGGAACTCAGGAACCATAAGTTTATATGCTGCCTCCTGGCGCTTAAGGCTGTGTACCCAGGTAAGCAATTTTTTTGCGCTTTTTTTAAGCGGTTTTCCCAGTAAAAACGCTTCAAAATCGCATACAAGACGCATCCCATTCTTTTTAATGAAGTCTGCAATTTTTGTGCATATGATGCATTTTTTACCACGAAAAAAAGCACCATGTTCATTAACCCCTTCGCACCCGAGCCTGTTTTTGCCTTCGTGACCGGGCCAATTTTTTCAATTCTGACCAGTGTCACTTTATGAGGTCATAACTCTAGAACGCTTCAACGGATCCTACTGATTCTGACATTGTTTTCTCATGACATATTGTACTTCATGATGGTGGTAAAAAATTTTAGATATGATCTGCACTTATTTGTTAAAAAAATCAAAATTTGGCAAAAATTTAGAAAATTTTGCAATTTACAAAATTTTAATTTTTATGCCCTTAAATCAGAGAGTGATATCGCACAAAATAGTTAAATAACATTTCCCACATGTCTACTTTACATCTGCACAATTTTGGAAACATAATTTTTTTTTTTTTAGGAAGTTATAAGGGTTAAAAGTTGACCAGCGATTTCTCATTTTTACAACAAAATTTGCAACACCATTTTTTTTAGGGACCACCTCACATTTGAAGTGAGTTTGGGGGGTCAATATGACAGAAAATACCCAAAATTGACACCATTCTAAAAACTGCACCTCTCAATGTACTCAAAACCACATTCAAGAAGTTTATTAACCCTTCAGGTGCTTCACATGAATGAATGGAATATGGAAGGAAAAAATAAACATTTAACTTTTTTTCACAAACATTTTACTTCAAAACCATTTTTTTTTATTTTCACAAGTGTAAAAAGAGAAAATGAACCACTAAATTTTTTGTGCAATTTCTCCCGAATACGCCAATACCCCGTATGTGGGGCTAAACCACTGTTTGAGCACACGGCAGAGCTCAGAACGGAAGGAGTGACGTTCTGAAATGCAGACTTTGATGGAATGGTCTGTGGGAGAGCCCCTGATGTACCTAAACAGTGGAAACCCCCCACAAGTGACCCCATTTTGGAAACTAGACCCCCCCCAAGGAACGTATATAGATGTGTGGTGAGCACTTTGAACCCCCAAGTGTTTCAGTAAAGTTTATAATGTAGAGGCGTGAAAATAAAAAAATCATTTTTTTTCCACAAAAATGATCTTTTAGCCCCCAATTTTTATTTTCACAAGGGTAACGGGAGAAATTGGACCCTAAGAGTTGTTGTCCAATTTGTCCTGAGTACGCTGGTACCCCATATGTGGGAGAAAACTACTGTTTGGGCACACGGTGGGGCTCGGAAGGGAAGTAGTGACGTTCTGAAATGCAGACTTTGATGGAATGGTCTGCGGGCGTCATATTGCATTTACAGAGCCCCTGATGTACCTAAACAGTGGAAACCCCCAATTCTAATTCCAACCCTAACCCCAACACACCCCTAACCCTAATCTCAGCCCTAACCACAAACCTAACACCAACACACCCATAACCTTAATCCCAGCCCTAGCCCTAGCCCTAACCCTAGCATTTTTTTTTTTTTACTTTTTTTTTTACTTTTTTTTTTATTTTTGTCACAAGATCGCTGCCCTGCGATCTGACTCATAGTAACGCCACTTCACCTCTGATCATCTGTCAGTGTGAGATCAGAGGAGAAGCAGCGTTACTATGTGACAAGATCGCTGCCTGGCACATAACGCGACTTCTCCTCTGATCTCACAATGACAGCTGATCAGAGGTGAAGCAGCGTTACTGTGTGACAAGATCGCTGCCTGGCACAGCTGTGCCAGGCAGCGATCAGCTGTGCCAGGCAGCGATCTAGTCACACAATAACGCTGCTTCACCTCTGATCAGCTGTCAGTGTTAGATCAGAGGGAGAAGCTGCGTTACAATGAGGGAGATCGCCGGGAAACAAGCAGCTTTCCCAGCGATCGCTCCCATTGGCTGCTGTGACGCTGACGTCATCGGGACCTGAACCAATCAGGTCTATTTTCCTGCCTGTGTTTGTGCCTTCATCTTGTTACACCGTCAATACATGTGTGGGGGCTATCTACTCCTTTGGGGTCTGCTCTGAGGTAGTTAGTTATCCCCTTTTCATGCTTCAGGCTTATTTAGTCCTCCGGCTGTGACAAAGCGTCTAGGAACATCTTAAGTACACTCCACGGCTGCTGCTAGTTGTGTGGTAGGATCAGGGATCTGCAATCTGAATAGTTACCAACCTCTCTGGTTTTCTGTGACTTAGCTTGTTATGCCTTTTTCTCCTCAGTGACCCATTCATAACAGACTTGCCTGTGAATATGCAACAGGGCATTTGGCAATTAGCGTGGTTATAAGAGTTAAGTGCCTTTCTGGTTGTTAAAGTGAAATTAATAAAGCGGTGACTGACCTTCACCCATCAACTTATGTCTTTTGCATCCTTAGTGGTTATACAGTAGTAGTGGGATGGAAGGCGCACCGATGCATTACATTGGTGTCTCTGCAGTCTGACAGACACTGTACTAAATAAGGAGAGTGCCTCTGACTGCAGTGTCCCTCCCCCATTATTGCTCATGGGAGCCCGTTGGTGCCTTCCCATCCACCCCTATGGATATCAGGGTGGTGATACTATGCCCCCTGTTGGGTCAATGTAAAATCGGAATGGCTAGTTCAGCCCTTTCCCTGTAGTTTAAGAGTTGGCACCGAGCCAGTCTCCTTCTCTTTTCCCTGTTCTGGTCCTGGCATTGCTCATCCCAAGCTCACTCCCCTTTTTATATGATTGTTAACACATGTGTTATTTCTCCTAAATTTGTAAGTCATAGTGGCAGTTGGCTGACCTGCCTGTGAATTTACAACAGGGCATTTGGCGATGTGTGTGGTTATAAGACTTAAGTGTCTTTCTGTTTGTTAAACTGAAATTAATAAAGATGTGACCGAACTTCACCCATCAAGTCGTGTCTTTAGCATCAAGTGTTCTTATGAACTAGTGTGATGAAAGGAGCCCCAATGCATTACAGCGGGGGTCTTTGCAGTCTAGGCATTGTTGTAAAAAAAAATAATATGGAGCACATGCAGCACATTTTATACAATCATGAGAACAGCTTCATAGATTACCGTTATGGAATATAGAAATATAGACTTGTTCTTTAGGTTCTTGGGGATCTGTTGTGAGTTCATTTTCCCCTTCACCGTCGATGTCTGATGAACTCCATCTTCTGGTGAAGGAAGGTAGTAAGGCTGATTACCAAACACCTCATCTGGTAGATGATGACTGGTTAACAGGAACTGCTGACTGGATATAAGGCAGCCGACACCCTTCTGAGTCGCTGGTGATTTCTCTGCTGGATTCTTGGATACCAGTCTGATTCCTGTTTCCCAAAGATAAGTTTATGCTCTGCTATTGAACTTATTAGTTTTGTTTACCTTGTTTTTTGGAGTTCAGCCATCCCCGGTCAGGGGTGTGCCGAGTTCCATTTTTGTCTCTGATCAGTTTGTCTCTTTGCTCTGTCTTCAGAATTTACCTGAGTGCTGATATAGTCTTTTTGAAGTCCTAGCGACTTCAGGGCCTGTTTTGCCTATCAGACGGTTGGGACATTTTTTGGTAGGGTTTTTTGCGGATTGCAGACAGCAGCTTTTCTATCCAGTCCTTTTTAGTTAGCTTGGTCCCCATCGTTTGCTCAACCTATCTTTCTGTGTTAGTGTTTTCATCTTGCTTCACCGTCATTATATGTTGGGGGCTGCCTTTTGCTTTGGGGTCTGCTCTGGGGCAGTTTAGATTTCCCTTTATTTCTTTAGGCCTATTTAGTTCTCCGGCTGTGATCGAGGGGTCTAGGACTTCGTAGGAACCCCCCACGGCTACTGCTAGTTGTTGTGGATAGGATCGGGGGTCTGCAATCCGATAGCTACCAACCTCTCCGGTTTTCTGGACTTAGCTTGTATTTTTGTTTTTTCCTCCTTCGGTGACTCATTCATAACAGGGATCCCAGTGGTCAGACCCCCAGTAATCAGCAAGTTATCCCCTATCCTGTGCATAAATTATAACTTGATTTTTTTGTGACTAACCCTTAAAGTCTCATCATAACCTTTCAGTAGAATACATTGTATTCTGAAACTTCAGAACAGAAAACAAGTACTTGAGCAGAGTAGGACTGTGAACACTGCAGGGCATTGCAGGTTGGCACTGGGTGTAAATTATTCGCACAGACAATGCCTCTTATTTCACCACAAAACTTTGTCACTAAAGGTACTGTCACACTTAGCGATGTACCAGCGATCCCGACCAGCGATATGACGCGGTCAGGATCGCTGGTACATCGCTAAGTGGTCGCTAGTGAGCTGCCACACAGGCAGATCTCACCAGCGACATCGCTGGGGACGGGGATCGCTACTTACCTGTCACACCAGGTGATCCTGCGTCCTCCCGCCCGGCTCCACGCGTCGCTCGTCTTCACAGCAGGAAGCGCCGCAGGAAGCTGACGACGAGAAACAGTCCAGGACGTTCTCGCGCGATCAGCGATAACCAGCGGGGGAGCCGGTCGTAGGTAAGTATCACACATAGCGATATCGCTAGCAATATCGCTATAACGTCACTAGTTATAGCGATATTGCTAGCGATATCTCTTAGTGTGACATGCCCTTAACAGACTTCACTGAATATTTAATTTTGCTTACAAGGCTATAAAAAAATCTAGCAGCTTCTAATTTGACATGATTAGCAGGTCTTCAGATTTGATTAGCAAATTACCCCAGTAATCAAGGTTAATTCCCAGTGCATTTTACAATACAGAATCTTTTCCCACAGCAATGGATTTTCTACTAATCAACAAGAATTGGACGAAAAGAAAAAGTAAACACAAAACTAAGAACAGACACTTGGAGGAGCTAGAATTAGGCAAAGATTTCTGGTCTGTTATACAATGATTATGTACAGAAATCTATCCATATCGCCTGGTTGAAAACAGATCCACATCGTGCCAAAGACCGCACAATGCCAAGATGAGTGAATGTAGTTCCTGAGAGAGAGAAGCACAAGTCCCACAGAATCTGTAAAGAGATCCTTGGCTGTGCAAAATGTGTTGCATCCAAAGTGCAGAATACCTATTTATTTACAACAGCATCCCATTGTTGAGATATTAGTGATGCATTGCAGCTGGGTTCACACGAGCATTTGAAAAATCATCCATTTCACGTCCAGAAAAAAAAGAACACAATCTCATTCATATCCGTATGACATTTGTTTACTCTTTTTGCACGTTTGTATGGCATCTGTTTTTTAAGTGAATAATTAAAGTTAAAATATTTTTTCCTATCTTTATAACTGTAAAGTATCCATGAAAAACACGACATACAGATTAGCAACCCGAATCTGATCAATTTTTTTATGTACCCATTGACTTACAATGGAGGGGTATGATCTAGAATACCTGCTGTAATGCATGCTGTGGTATGCTTTTACACGTCAGTGTGTAGAAACGTTCATGTGAACAACCCCATTGGCTTGCATTGGTCAGTTTTGCATACTGACCGCACAAGGATATTTAATACCTTTGTATGAAGAAGCCCTCACATTGGAGAAGAATGTAGGAAGAACCTATCGATCCAGAAGTCAAAGAGGCGGAAATCAGGATGTAAACAGAATCTAATACATTGATGACAGAATGGGAAACACTCTGGAAGACCGCATCCCAACGCAGAGGACCGACCACCTGTATGACCATTACATGCCATGCACACATGGATAAGGGTTGCCTTCAGGAATGTCAAGTGAACCTGATATGATGTAAGATATAGAGCAGGAGAAGCAGAGTAGATTTATATACGTTACATTTTTGTTAGAAAAGTTTCAGTAAAATTTGCATTTTAACCATTGAAATTCCCTGGTGTTTGTACGTCTTTGAGTCAGGAAGGGGATTCTTTTCAGATTAGACTGCATGTACGATGTGACAGCTTCTCCTTAAAGGTGTGTTCCCTCCTTTTTGTTCTATTTTTCGCCTCAACTTTGAAGTAAATATAAAAAAGTGATCGTCACTTACTGATCCCATGCTGCTTTTCTCCGTCCATTCTGCTCTGGTCCAACAAACACGTTGGTCACTACTGTGTCCATGATTAGAGGCAGCGATAATATGACCGTTCTCCTCTAGATAAGGAAGCTTAAAGGCCATTCAGGAAACTCCTCAGCACTACAGAGGAGCAGCCTGCGACTGGTAAGTGATAGAGTTGATCAAAAAGATTTGTGCTGCTCTGAACTGGCATCAACTCTACTCCTCCATGGCAAGCTGAACCAACGCAGTCCTCAGTCTGCACCTACTGGAAAGATATCTATCTTGGTACCGTGTTAGCCAGTAGATAGAAAAATATTTAGAATTGAGAGTCCTCAGTGGTTGATACCTTTTAATGGCTAACTGAAAAGATGGTAACACATTGCAAGCTTTCGAGACTATCAGTTTGCACCTGGCATCCTTGGCAGCATTCAAACTAATTAGGCACTGCAACATCATAACTAGTCATTAGGCCTCTTGCGATGTCAACCCATTTGATAGAAACCTAGTAAGAACAAGGGATGTTCAGAAAGCCAGACAGAATTGCGACTCCATTCAACTGGACTGCACTGCGATCTTTAATTCGCATGCACATTTGTTACAGCCAAAATCGTCGTGTAGGCAAAGTTTAACGTATTCTAGCCACTGAACAAAAATGGATCTGTTAGTCTGCACCTACAGTGTGGGAAATAAGTATTTGATTCCTTGCTGATTTGGTAAGTTTGCCCGCTGACAAAGACAAGAACAGTCTATAATTTTAAGGGTATGTTAATTTTAACATGGATAGAGAGAATATCAAAAATAAAATCCAGAAAAATCACATTCTATAAATTATATAAATTTATTTGCATTTCGCAGTGAGAAATAAGTATTTGATCCCCTACCAAACATTAAAAGTTCAGGCTCCTACAGACCAGTTAGACATTCCTAATCAACTTGTTACATGCATTAAAGACAGCTGTCTTACATAGTCATCTTTATAAAAGACACCTGTCCACAGGCTCAATTAATCAGTCAGACTCTAACCTCTACAACATGGGCAAGACCAAAGAGCTTTCCAAGGATGTCAGGGACAAGATCATAGACGTGCACAAAGCTGGAATGGGCTTACAAAACCATAAGTAAGATCCTGGGTGAGAAGGAGACAAGTGTTGGTACAATAGTAAGAAAATGGAAGAAATACAAAATGACTGTCAATCGACATCAATCTGGGACACCATGCAAAATCTCACCTTGTGGGGTATCCTTGATCATGAGGAAGGCGAGAGATCAGCTTAAAACTACCCAGAGGAAGTTGTTAATGATCTCAAGGCAGCTGGGACCACAGTCAACAAGAAAACCATTGGTAACACATTACACCGTAAAGGTTTAAAATCATGCAGTGCCTGCAAGGTCCCACTGCTCAAGAAGGCACATGTGCAGGCCCGTCTGAAGTTTGTCAATGAACACCTGGATTAATCTGTGAGCGATTGGGAGAAAGTGCTTTGGTCAGATGAGACAAAAATTGAGCTCTTTGGCATTAACTCAACTCGCCGTGTTTGGAGGAAGAGAAATGCTGCCTATGACCCAAAGAACACAGACCCTACTGTCAAGCATGAAGGTGGAAAAATTATGTTTGGGGGCGTTTCTCTGCTAAGAGCACAGGACTAATTCACTGTATCAATGGGAAGATGGATGGAGCCATGTACCGTAAAATCATGAGTGAAAACCTCCCTCCCTCCGCCAGGGCATCAAAAATGCTGGGTCTTCCAGCAAGACAATGACCCAAAACATACAGCCAAGGCAACAAAAGAGTGGCTCAAAAAGTAGCACATTAAGGTCATGGAGTGGCTTAGCCAGTCTTCAGACCTTAATCCCATAGAAAACTTATGGAGGGAGTTGAAGCTCCGAGTTGCCAAGTGAAAGCCTCAAAATCTTAATGAGTTGGAAATGATGTGCAAAGAGGAGTGGACCAAAATTCCTCCTGAAATGTGCACAAACCTCATCATCAACTACAAAATACATCTGACTGCTGTGCTTACCAAGAAGGGGTTTTGCCACCAAGTATTAAGTCTTGTTTGCCAGAGGGACCAAATACTTATTTCTCACTGCAAAATGCAAATAAATGTGTATAATTTATACAATGTGATATTCTGGATTTTATTTTTGATATTCTATCTCTCAATGTTAAAATTAACTTATCTTTAAAATTATAGACTGTTCATGTCTTTGTCAGTGGGCAAACTTACAAAATCAGCAAGGGATCAAATACTTAATTCCCACACTGTATATGAGGCTATGGAAAATCATAATATACCCTGCATTTACATCAGATTTTACCTGGAAGCATACTGAATATCTTTCTCCGATTGTGCCACACTTTATTGAATGCAATGTTTAAGGGAATCTGTCACTCCCTGGGACATATATGTCCTATTTATATGGGCATATAGGTAATAGAAAAGTTATAGTAGTCCTACCTGTTTGCCTCATATTAACAGCCTTATTGTTGAGAAATGTTATATTCTGTCTTTATACCAATGATTTCTTCCAGGCTCTGGGGCGTATGGTGCTGTAAGAAATCCCAACCTCCTGTCTTGACTGTAAGGCCGGGATCACACTATGTGTGATGAGAGAAACTCGCACGAGTCTCTCGCATCACACACGGTAGTGTGATCCCGGACTAATACTACTCCTCTCCCATGCATGTCAGTTATTTCCACTGGTATCCTGTGCCTGCGTCCTACAATCCCTCCATAATACGCACTTCTTCCCCTCTGTGGGCACCGAATTCAGGGATCTTCTGCGCAGGCGACTTCCGCTCCAGTGACCTCTGGCATGCGCACCGATAAGGTGTTCTCCCCACTTTCTCCTTGCATCGTCATCAATATATACACACGGTTCCTAGCGATGACTATGCAGGGAGGAAGTGGGGAGGGCACCTTAATTGGCAAGCATGCTGTAGGTAACTGGAGCGTTAGTCGCTAGCGCCTGAACAGAAGATCCCTGAATGCAGCGCCCACAGAAGGAAGGGGTACGTATTGTGGAGGGTTTGCAGGGTGCAGGATTCCGGGCCATAACTGACATGTATGGGATAGTATTACAATGAGGACAGGAGGCAAGGATTTCGTCCACGCACCGCACACCCCGGAACCTGGAAGAAATCATTAGCATAAAGACAGAATATAAAATTTCTCAACAAGACCGTTAATATGAGGCATACCGGTAGGAGTATTTTAACATTTCTATTACATGTATGCCCATATTAATAGGTCATATACAGTGGGGCAAAAAAGTATTTAGTCAGTCAGCAATAGTGTAAGTTCCACCACTTAAAAAGATGAGAGGCGTCTGTAATTTACATCATAGGTAGACCTCAACTATGGGAGACAAACTGAGAAAAAAAAATCCAGAAAATCACATTGTCTGTTTTTTTTTCATTTTATTTGCATATTATGGTGGAAAATAAGTATTTGGTCAGAAACAAGCAATCAAGATTTCTGGCTCTCACAGACCTGTAACTTCTTCTTTAAGAGTCTCCTCTTTCCTCCACTCATTACCTGTAGTAATGGCACCTGTTTAAACTTGTTATCAGTATAAAAAGACACCTGTGCACACCCTCAAACAGTCTGACTCCAAACTCCACTATGGTGAAGACCAAAGAGCTGTCAAAGGACACCAGAAACAAAATTGTAGCCCTGCACCAGGCTGGGAAGACTGAATCTGCAATAGCCAACCAGCTTGGAGTGAAGAAATCAACTGTGGGAGCAATAATTAGAAAATGGAAGACATACAAGACCACTGATAATCTCCCTCGATCTGGTGCTCCACGCAAAATCCCACCCCGTGGGGTCAGAATGATCACAAGAACGGTGAGCAAAAATCCCAGAACCACGCAGGGGGACCTAGTGAATGAACTGCAGAGAGCTGGGACCAATGTAACAAGGCCTACCATAAGTAACACACTACGCCACCATGGACTCAGATCCTGCAGTGCCAGACGTGTCCCACTGCTTAAGCCTGTACATGTCCGGGCCCGTCTGAAGTTTGCTAGAGAGCATTTGGATGATCCAGAGGAGTTTTGGGAGAATGTCCTATGGTCTGATGAAACCAAACTGGAACTGTTTGGTAGAAACACAACTTGTCGTGTTTGGAGGAAAAAGAATACTGAGTTGCATCCATCAAACACCATACCTACTGTAAAGCATGGTGGTGGAAACATCATGCTTTGGGGCTGTTTCTCTGCAAAGGGGCCAGGACGACTGATCCGGGTACATGAAAGAATGAATGGGGCCATGTATCGTGAGATTTTGAGTGCAAACCTCCTTCCATCAGCAAGGGCATTGAAGATGAAACGTTGCTGGGTCTTTCAACATGACAATGATCTAAAGCACACCGCCAGGGCAATGAAGGAGTGGCTTCGTAAGAAGCATTTCAAGGTCCTGGAGTGGCCTAGCCAGTCTCCAGATCTCAACCCTATAGAAAACCTTTGGAGGGAGTTGAAAGTCCGTGTTGCCAAGCGAAAAGCCAAAAACATCACTGCTCTAGAGGAGATCTGCATGGAGGAATGGGCCAACATACCAACAACAGTGTGTGGCAACCTTGTGAAGACTTACAGAAAACGTTTGACCTCTGTCATTGCCAACAAAGGATATATCACAAAGTATTGAGATGAAATTTTGTTTCTGACCAAATACTTATTTTCCACCATAATATGCAAATAAAATGAAAAAAAAACAGACAATGTGATTTTCTGGATTTTTTTTTCTCAGTTTGTCTCCCATAGTTGAGGTCTACCTATGATGTAAATTACAGACGCCTCTCATCTTTTTAAGTGGTGGAACTTGCACTATTGCTTACTGACTAAATACTTTTTTGCCCCACTGTACGTCCCAAGAGGTGACAGATTCCCTTTAAAGTGGTCTTCTCCAATGGAGATATTGCTAGTATTACTATGTGGGAAGAAGCATTATCAAGACCCTGTACAGGGGGAAGAGGGGTGACAAGGCCCTGCTGTTGAGGAGGAACATCTGTAGGCACTAAGAAAGAAAGATGACCCAGACAGATAGGGCCAGATCAGCAATTGTCACTTCTTACTCAGAAAAACTATACTTATCGTCGGAATCACCTGTGTCTGTCTATATTCTTTAAGAACATGTTATATAGCCTTCATAGCATAGGAAATAATAGGAAAATAACCAAGTAACGCATATCATAAAACAATGATGAATCGATTCCTTTTTTTGCTTTTTATGCACATTTTTCCTTTGTAAATTTTTACGAACAAAGAAAATAGCAGATATATTTGCAGCTATAATTCTCCTGCCATTGAGAATCCTGCAGCAATAAGCAGAGGCTTGGAGGACCCTAAATCAAAATTGGTAAATAAACAGCACCCGTGTCACCCGAATACATTAGTGATTGCTGTTGATGTCATTTGCATGCAACAAAATGATAATTGTGCTTCTACTTGTAGGTCAGAGATCTTCACAGAGAGTCTATAGATACACTTCTATCAATACGCCCGTCCTTTCCTTGCCCTGATCCAGAGCTCTAACCTACAAGATTGACATTTTTACCGCTAAATTATACTATGTCTGCCGAGGAGAGCTGTGTCTCCATTCCAAAATTAGCTAGCCATCATCAAATCATAAAACAACCTGTACACGGTGTCATTTCACAAGGATATTGATCCTTGCAGACTTACCGGATTACAAGATGATTTCCCATAAAAAGTACCAGTCGTTCTCTCTAAAGCAGAAAATACAGACATGTATGACGAAGAATAAATGTGGTATAATACATACATCCTGTAAACATTGCACATATATGTAAATATATATATAATGATTATATTGCACATAAAAACCGTGCATCTAATCCTATCCTGTATGATACTGACTGCTGAGCCGTGCATCTAATCCTATTCTGTGTGATACTGTCTGCTGAGCCGTGTGTCTAATCCTCGCCTGTGTGATACTGTCTGCTGAGCTATGTATCTAATCCTATCCTGTGAGATACGGACTGCTGAGCGGTGTATCTAATCCTATCCTGTGTGATACTGCCTGCTGAGCTGTGCATCTAATCCTATCCTGTGTGATACTGACTGCTGAGCTGTGTATCTAATCCAATCCTGTGTGATACTGACTGCTGAGCTGTGTATCTAATCCTATCCTGTGTGATACTGTCTGCTGAGCTATGTATCTAATTCTATACTGTGTGATACTGATTGCTGAGCCGTGTATCTAATCCTATCCTGTGTGATATTGGGCTCCCCCTGTAGTCTGTGTCAGAGGGTGGTCTGTGTTGGCACGGTAAATAATTGTGTTATTTCCAGCTTTACAAAAGGACGATAACACCATAGAAATGATAAGAATAATAGGCCTCAGTTACCACAACTGTCTACAAAGAAAACTGTTGCTGATAGCAACCAATCACAGCTCATTTTTCATCTTTTAAACAGCTCTGGGACAGCGTGGCAAGTTTTGAGTGGCGACTTTTGTGTTTCGACTTTTATGTGGCGAGGTTGGTGTATGTGTGGTGAAATGTGTGGAAGCACGTGATAGTGTGTGGCGCATTTTGTGTGTGTGTTCATATCCCCATGTGTGGCAAGTATCCCATGTCAGGGCCCCATCTTGGCAACTGTACAGTATATACTCTTTGGCGCCATCGCTCTCATTCTTTAAGTCCCCCTTGTTCACATCTGGCAGCTGTCAATTCACTCCAACACTTTTCCTTTCACTTTTTCCCCATTAGGGGCAAAATTGTTTGGTGAATTGGAACGCGCGGGGTTAAAATTTTGCCTCATAACATAGCCTATGACGCTCTCGGGGTCCAGACGGTGTGCCTGTGCCAAATATTGTGGCTGTAGCTGCGATGGTGCGGATGCCAATCCCGGACATACATACACATTGAGATATATATATATACATATCTAATATATAAAACTTGGTACCGGGCCGGTGTCAGGGGGATGTGTCACAGCAGCGGTGACCCGGTCCGTGGCCCTGGGCGCCCAAGCAATGGGGAGATGTAGTTAATGGTAGGATAGTTCGTGACGCCATCCGTGGTGTTTGGCTAATATGGTGTTAGGCCAACGCTGCATACAGATCCGCTGGGACTGATGGTATGTGCAGCTTAGATGGTAAAGCTCCCCACAGGTGGAGCTGTAGTCCCAGGGCAGTGTAGATGAAGCTGGCACGGGGATGTAGCAGTGCTGAAAGCCTAGGGAACAGACAAGACACAGCGGTTGTAGTTTCTGTACCTTTACTGAGTATATGCAGTCCAGAGCCTTGATTACAGATGGTATTGGAGCTGGTTAGCCTGGAAGCAGATCAGGATTCTCTCCAAGCAGAAAGGCTGTGCAGTCTCCTTCCTAGCGCTTTGTAGTGTGAAGCACTCCAGTACTTAGTTACTCTGAAATGCCTTTCTTCAAATGTTCCTAGAACTTTACTTGTATTGTATGACAGACAGCTGTAGCCTCTCTCAGGGACTCCTCTCCTGAGTCCTGGCTCACTAGTCAATTGCTGTTGTGTCCCAAATCTTTGCTGGGAGCAGAGCATTTACAGACTCCTGCTCCTCTGGTATCTGTGGTAGGACCGTCAGTATCCGTACCACCATGGAGACCAGGCTCCAGTTCTGTGCGCTCTCAAGCTGAGGGAGCTCGCCTTCTGCAGCTCAACCTCTCAGCTTCGCACCTCCCGTCTGCACACTTCATCCTCCACAGACTAGCTGCCCCTTCTTCCTCATGGCCCTCAGAGGACACCCCTTTTCAGAATCCTGGTTCAGAGCTCCCCCTGCTGGCCCGGAGTGGTACTGTGTTGCATGCATTAGGTTAACTGCTGGAGAGACGCATCACTGCTTCCAAGCCTGGCATTACCCTCCCCTGAAGGAAGGCAAAGCCAGTGTGGCGACCATACTCCTGGGGGCGCCACGTGTGTGTGTGTGTGTGTGTGTGTGTGTGTGTGTATGTATGTCCGGGATAGGCATCCGCACCATCGCAGCTACAGCCACAAAATTTGGCAGTCACACGTCTGGACCCCGAGAGCATCCTAAGCTATGCTGTGAGGCGAAATTTTAACCCCGCGCGTTCCAATTCACCAAACAATTTTGCCCCTATCTACATAATGGGGAAAAAGTGTGTGCGCGTCAAGCCCCACCCCTCATTATGTCATAATGCCCCTATCTACATAATGGGGAAACAGTGTGTGCGTATCAAGACCCGCCCCTCATTATGATGTCAACAGTTGCCATGGCGATGCTGATGTCATCAAGCCCCACCGCTCATTATGATGTCATAATGGTTGACTATGGCATGGAGGATGTGTGATGGGTATATGGGCACTGGACTATGGGATGGAGGATATGTATGATGGGTATATGGGTACGGGACTATGGGAAGGAGCATGTGTGATGGGTATATGGGCACTGGACTATGGGATGGAGGATAATTATAATTTGTTATAACTAACCACAGTTAGTTACTATGCCCGGCAGCGCCGGGCTCTTCAGCTAGTAAATCCCTGGTTTATAGAGTTGACAGAGGTCTGTGGCCCTATCGAATCATTATATAGCTTCCCGGCCTGTCAGTGTATATTGGTATAGGTTTATTTGCACACATTTAAGTGCCATTTCTTGGACATCATTTCCTCCTCTTAGTGAGAGCAGACTATGATGCAACGAAACATTACAAAACTGACATTAAAAAAAAAAACTTGGTATGTCTAAAATGATACCGCAGGCATATGGAAGCAAAGGCCCATGAATGCCCTACAGCGACTCTACACTTTTATACTGGGGCACAGGGGACAGGTTAGTGGTCTACTAGATTTTCTCAAAGTCTCTATGTTAAAGGGGCCTTCAGGTCAACAAGTATCACCTATCCATGAAGGCATAACGGGAACTTTTATCCCTATTAGAATGAGACACAAGTGTGTAACTGACTGTTGCTCCATTCATTCCTTATGGGGTTGCCAATTCCTGCTCTAGGCTCTTTCAGTCAGAAGCAAAAGGAATGAATGGAATGGCAATCAGGCATAAAAGTTGAGCCAACAAGCGTAGGTCCCAAGTTTCGGACCACCACCAGTAAATTATCACCTATCCTGTCAATA
The DNA here is from genome assembly GCF_039654945.1 of Dendrobates tinctorius. Lineage (NCBI taxonomy): Eukaryota > Metazoa > Chordata > Amphibia > Anura > Dendrobatidae > Dendrobates > Dendrobates tinctorius. The sequence goes on along the minus strand of NW_027361881.1, from coordinate 8,254,734 downwards.
GTTGATAAAGAGTTGTCAGGTAAAAAAAGTTAAAGCCGTTGTCCACTACTCAGACAATCCCCTCTCAGAGTGCTTGCCTCCGCTAAAATAAACACTTCTACTCACTTGCTGAACAGGAACTGTTTCAGCAGAATCAGCAGTCGCTCTCCTAGGGCTTACAAGAGGTTGTTACATCAGGTAAACCCTGACTCTAATCCATGCTGGCTTTAATGACCTTGCCTTCGGAAGTATCGAACATTGTCAGGAAGTCAGAGCTGCGGCTGCTCACTCACTTCCTGTTGACGTTCGATAAGTCAGAAGGTGCGGACAGAGAAGCCAGCACGGATTGGGTGCAGGGCTTGCGTGGCGTAACAACCTCATGTGAGCCCCAGAAGAGCGATTGCCGACACGGCTGGGACAGTGCCGGCATGGGAGGCGACAATTTTAACTGGTGGAAACACTGAGATTGAGAAAGGGTTTTCCAAGTAGTGTCCTCCATTCAAATAAGACGTCCAGTGTAAAAATCGGTCCAGTGACAGCCGGAGTTCCATGTGCTCATCTGCACCGCAGATGGTTGCAGGGACTGTGTTATTTCATGCACTATTCTCACAGTAGATTTTTATTCCTGTGACCACTGAACCAATTTGCTCATGTGCACTTGCACATAGCTCATTATTGCCTTGTGTAATATCCGCTGAACCCACAGACTGATTAAATATATGATCCTTCCATTGACGCCTATATGAGTAACCCAAAGGTTAAGATCATACACTGTGCTGGACCCATAAAGAGCAAATTATCAACACAGCAGAAATAATTCTTAAAAACAAGGGAGGGATTTATTAAGACTGGCGATTCACATGCCAGTGATAAATTGAAAGGCGCTGGAGTACCATGAGAAAAATTTATTAGGAGGCATACATCGCTTGGTAAATTTGCCCCATCTTCACGTCTGTGTGCCAGACATTGAAAGTTGCTGTGAGCAGGCATTGATTTACTCTATAATTTACAGAAATCATAGCAAATCTGTTAGATCAATAGTAATCAAGTCCTCTCTTGTCTGAAGCCCACTTTGGGGTGTGCGAGATTTGGTAAAATGTCATCCACATTGCTGGTACAGCAATCTGCAGCGTATCTGCCCAGAGTAAAACATACAGTCACATACACCAATCTTTTAGTCACTTCTGGCCCAGTAAAATCCTAAGACATGCATTAGTGAAATATCTGTATATTATTAGTTTATTATTTAAATACACAGAACAGCCATTTGCCAAATGTGCCCAAGAAGCATTACACAGGGCTGTTTAAAAATACTTTATAACTCTGCAAATGTTATGGATAGTTTAAACTTCTAGGGCAACGGAAAAAAAATATACAATTTCAATGATATTCAGTAATAGCCTTAAATCAGCTTGTGTGCTGTGTGAAATTTCCATATATCATGTAAATAACATTTGCATAAATTCTTCATTACAGCCGTTTAATCTCATTATTATAGGTAATCAGATTTCAGCCTTTCATTTTATTCTGATTAAGTACAGAATATACATCTACATTTTTACAAATAAACACCCAATTCTGAAATATATCTGAATACATCAGAGAGTGCAGAACTGAGGCAGGATTGTAGTATTTATGCATTACTTTAGTCTCCTGGTGGAAATCCATTTAACCCAGCAGAGGCTTTGTTGTTCTACCATTAGCACAGTTTCTATTCTCCCTTATATTTTGGTGCGGTCATTAAATTATTCAATGAGTGGGAAACAATATTCCTGATGGCTTAAAGGCAAAGTCCTACTTTGTCCTTTGGCCAAAACATTTCATAATCCTTGGTATCAAGGGGAATAAAACGTGCAAGGTGGAGGTTGGCTTCTGTTTTGTTACAAATGATACTAAAATCATAAAAGGGTGTCATTAGTTGTTTACCTCTAGATATTAGGACTACTTTCCTGCTAAATACGGTCTCTGAAGGTGGAAAAATCTCTCACATGCGGTGCTATATTTCCCCAAAAAATCATGAGACACTAGAACCCGATAAACCTCATTACCAATGCCAAGAGGGTCCTAAATCCATCGTGTGAGGGATCTAGCAGAGTGTCGTGACTTACGTGGTAAATAGAAGCCACAACACAAATGTAAACATAATTTCAAAGTAATTCAAACATCTGTATCTTACACTATCAATATTCTGGTAGGTCATTGATTTTATGGGGTACTGTGCCAGGTCTTACAAGTTTAATGGGAATGTGATGTCACTATGTCTCAATATGCTTCAACTTGACATTTTGACTTTGTATACAGTGGTCTCCAAACGGGATCTGTTTTAGTAGCTAAAATGGAAAATAACGGCAAAGATCAGCAACTGGATTGGCGGACTATCTCTCTGTGATGTGTGCTTCTGCCTACTGAAATGCACGCTTCTGATCAGTGTTTTGAGTGATCCGAAGGGGTCTCAGGATTTATACCTAAAGACTTGCAAGATATAACTATTACTTATTAATATAGCGCCATTGCACTTTACATGTGAAAAGGGGTATACATAAAAAAACAAAACAAGTACAACTATCTTAACCCCTTCATGACCCAGCCTATTTTGACCTTAATGACCTGGCCATTTTTGGCAATATTGACCAGTGTCCCTTTATGAGGTAATAACTCAGGAACGCTTCAACGCATCCCAGCGATTCTGAGATTGTTTTTTCGTGACATATTGGGCTTCATGTTAGTGGTAAATTTAGGTCGATAATTTTTGCATTTATTTGTGAAAAAAACGGAAATTTGGCGAAAATTTTGAAAATTTCGCAATTTTCACATTTTGAATTTTTATTCCGTTAAACCAGAGAGTTATGTGACACAAAATAGTTAATAAATAACATTTCCCACGTGTCTAATTTACAGCAGCACAATTTTGGAAACAAATTTTTTTTTTTTGTTGGGAAGTTATAAGGGTTAAAAGTTAACCAGCGATTTCTCATTTTTACAACAAAATTTACAAAACCATTTTTTTTAGGGACCACCTCACATTTGAAGTCACTTTGAGGGGTCTATATGGCAGAAAATACCCAAAAGTGACACCATTCTAAAAACTGCACCCCTCAAGCTACTCAAAACTACATTCAAGAAGATTATTAACCCTTCAGGTGCTTCACAGCAACTAAAGCAATGTGGAAGGAAAAAATGAACATTTTAATTTTTCCAACAAAAATTTTATTTTAGCATCAATTTTTTCATTTTCACATGGGCAACAGGATAAAATGGATCCTAAAATGTGTTGGGCAATTTCTCCTGAGTACACCGATACCTCATATGTGGTCATAAACCACTGTTTGGGTGCACGGCAGGGCTCAGAAGGGAAGGAGCGCCATTTGACTTTTTGAATGGAAAATATGCTGGAATATTTAGTGGTTGCCATGTCGCGTTTGGAGAGTCCCTGTGTGCCTAAACATTGGAGCTCCCCCACAAGTGACCCCATTTTGGAAACTAGACCCTCCAAGGAACTTATCTAGATGCATAGTGAGCACTTTGAACAGCCAGGTGCTTCACAAATAGAGCCGTAAAAAAAAAAAAAAAAGGATTTTTTTTTTTCACAAAAATTTTCTTTTAGCCTCAGTTTTTTCATTTTCACATGGGCAATGGGATAAAATGGATCCTAAAATTTGTTGGGCAATTTCTCCTGAGTGCACCGATACCTCATATGTGGTCATAAACCACTGTTTGGGCACACGGCAGGGTCCCGAAGGGAAGGAGCACCATTTGACTTTTTGAATGGAAAATTAGCTCCAATCGTTAGTGGACACCATGTCGCGTTTGGAGAGCCCCTGTGTACCTAAACATTGGAGCTCCCCCACAAGTGACCCCATTTTGGAAACTAGACCACCCAAGGAACTTACCTAGATGTGTGCAGAGCACACTGAACCCCCAAGTGCTTCACAGAAGTTTATGACGCAGAGCAGTGAAAATAAAAAATAATTTTTTTTCCTCAAAAATGATTTTTTAGCCCGCTATATTTTATTTTCACAAGGCTAACAGGAGAAATTGGACCACAAAAGTTGTTGTGTAATTTGTCCTGAGTACACCGATACCCCATATGTCAGGGGAAACCACTGTTTGGGTGCATGGGAGAGCTCAGAAGGGAAGGAGTGCGATTTTGGAATGCAGACTGATGGGATGTTCTGCGGGCATCATGTTGCATTTGCAGATCCCCTGATGTGCCTAAACAGTAGAAACCCCCCACAAGTGACCCCATTTTGGAAACTAGACCCCCCAAGGAGCTTATCTAGATGTGTGGTGAGCACTTTGAACCCCCAAGTGCTTCACAGAAGTTTATAAACGCAGAGCCATGAAAATAAAAAATCATTTTTTTTCCCTCAAAAATGATTTTTTAGCCCGCTATTTTTTATTTTCACAAGGGTAACAGGATAAATTGGACCCCTAAAGTTGCTGTTCAGTTTGTCCTGAGTAAGCTGGCACCCCATATGTGGTGAGGAACCACTGCTTGGGCGCACAGCAGGGCTCAGAAGGGAAGGAGCGCCATTTGACTTTTTGAATGGAAAATTAGCTCCAATCGTTAGCGGACACCATGTCGTGTTTAGAGAGGCCCTGTCTGCCTACACTTTGGAGCTCCCCCACAAATCACCCCATTTTGGAAACTAGACCCCCTAAGGAAGTTATCTAGATGCATAGTGAGCACTTTGAACCCCCAGGTGCTTTACAGAAGTGTATAACGCAGAGCTGTGAAAATAAAAATATTTTTTTTCCCTCAAAAAATGATTTTTTTAGCCCGCTATTTTTTATTTTCACAATAGTAACAGGAGAAATTGGACACCAAAAGTAGGTGTACAGTTTGTCCCGAGTACGCTGGTACTCAATATGTGGGGAGGGACCACTGTTTGGGCACACGTCGGGGCTCGGAAGGGAAGTAGTGACGTTTTGAAATACCGACTTGATGGAATGGTCTACGGGGTCATGTTACGTTTGCAGAGCCTCTGATGTGCCTAAACAGTGGAAACCCCCCACAAGTGACCCCATTTTGAAACCTAGACCACCCAAGGAACTTATCTAGATGTGTGATGAGCGCTTTGAACCCCCAAGTGCTTCACCGAAGTTTATAACTCAGAGCCGTGAAAATAAAAAAATCTTTTTTTTCACAAAAATCATTTTTTTTAGCCCCCAATTTTTTATTTTCCCAAGGGTAACAGGAGAAATTAGACCCCCAAAGCTGTTGTGCAATTTTTCCTGAGTACGCTGATACCCCATATGTGGGGGTAAACCACTGTTTGGGCACACGTCGGGGCTCGGAATGGAGAGAGCGCTGTTTGACATTTTGAACGCAAAATTGGCTGGAGTAAATCGTGGCGCCATGTCGCGTTCGGAGACCCCGTGATGTGCCTAAACAGTGGAAACCCCTCAATTCTAACTCCAACTCTAACCCCAACACACCCCTAACCCAACCCTAATAATAACCCTAACCACAACCCTAACGCCAACACACCCCTAACCCTAATCCCAACTCTAACCCTAACTACAAGCCTAACCCTAATTCCAGCCCTAACCCTAATTCCAACCCTAACCCTAATTCCAGCCCTAACCCCAATTCCAGCCCTAACCCTAATTTTAACCCTAACCCTAATTCCAACCCTAATTCCAACCCTAACCCTAATTCCAACCCCATCTATAACCCTAATTCCAACCCTAACCCTAGTTCGAACCCTAAATGGAAAAAAAAATATTTTTTTTATTTTATTATTTGCGCCTGGCTGTGGGGATGATAAAAGGGGGGTGTATTTACTTTTTTTTTCATTTTGATCACTTTGAGAGTGTATCACAGTGATCAAAATGAAAAATGAACGGGCAGCCAGCAAATTCATGGGCGCCGCCATCTTACACAATGGCAGGCGGCCGCCATTTTCTAAGATGGCGGCGCCCATGATCCGGACGGCGGGACGCCGGGAGCCACGGCGGGACACCGGGAGCACCATCGGAGGTCCCAGGGGGGATCGGAAGGTGGGAGGGAGTGATAGGAAGGGGAGGGGGAGCAGATGACGGCGGCGACCGATCGCCGCCATCCATCGGTGGCGGGGGCCGATCGGCCCCGCCAGTCGGTGTAGGGGGGGTTGGGTGTCGGTGTCCAGCCATGTCCGATGCTATTGCAGCATCAGCCATGGCTGGATTGTAATATTTCACCAAATTTCATTGGTGAATTATTACAAATCGCTCTGACTGGCTGTTTCACTTTTAACAGCCAATCAGAGCGATCGTAGGCACGTGGGGGCTAAGCCACACCCCCTGTGATTAACCGGAGCGTGTCCTCTGTGTGCGGGTCGGGTGACCTTTCAGTGACCCCGGTCACCCGACCCGCAGGGGGGCTATTTATAGCATGACGCCTACGTAGGCGTCATAGGTCGTTTGGGCACGACTTTTCATGACGCCTACGTAGGCGTCATGGGTCGTGAAGGGGTTAAACAATACAAGCCACCGACTGGTACAGGAGGAGAATAGCTTAGTTACTCACCGATAACGGTGTTTCTCGGAACCCATGACAGCACCACGGAGAGAGGGGGTCCGCCTATAAAGGATAGGAACCTACAGATAAAAAGGCGGCACCTCTCCTCCGCCCCCAGTTGGTTACAGAGCATCAGAAGGTCTCCCGGTTAGTTAACAAAAGTATATACATAACATTATAATATTGCATATTATGGAGAAGCACCGTGTCTAACGAAAAACACTCTACAAACATTAAGCCGTGCTCACCGCACACGTGAAAGGGGGGGGGGAATAAGCGGGTGCTGTCATGGGTTCCGAGAAACACCGTTATTGGTGAGTAACTAAGCTATTCTCACTCACCCATGACAGCACAACGGAGAGAATTTCAGAGATTGGTAGCTTAGGGAGGGACCACCGCCTGAAGGACCCTTCTCCCGAAGGTTAGGTCAGACGTAGAGGCTAGATCTAGTCGATAGTGCCTGAAAAAGGTGGAAGGTGTTGACCAGGTGGCCGACTTACAGATCTGTTCTACCGATACCTCTGATCTTTCTACCCATGAGGTCGCCATCGCCCTTGTAGAGTGAGCTTTTAAACCCTCCGGGATGGTATTCCCACTGGATAAGTACGCCAGGGCAATCGCATCCCTTATCCACCTTGCTAAGGTACTCTTGGACGCTTTGAGTCCCTTCCAAGGCCCCTGGAAACACACAAAGAGACCCTTCCTTCCTATATTCCTTGGTGGCCTCTAAGTATTGAACTAGGCACCTCTTCACATCTAGGGTGTGAAATCACTCCTCTCCCCTATTCCTAGGGTTTGGGCAGAGGAAAGGAAGGACTACCTCTTGGGACCTATGGAAATGTGTCGCCACCTTGGGTAGGTACGCCGGGTCAGGTTTCAATATGACTATCGTCTAGGATTTTAGTGAACGGAGGGATTGCTGACAAAGCCTGAATATCGCTCACTCTGCGAGCAGATGTTAGCGCCACTAGAAGTACCGTCTTTAATGATAGGATTTTTAGGTGTACCGACTGGATGGGTTCAAATGAGTGCCCTGTTAGTGCAAATAACACTAGGTTTAGATCCCATGATGGTAATTTCTGGGTGATTATTGGTCTAGACCTGGCTGCGGCTCTCATGAACCATGCTACCCAAGGGTTGCCTGCCATGTCTTGGTTATAAAGGGCACCTAGAGCCGCTATCTGTACCTTCAACGTACTGGTCGCCAACCCGTTCTAGCCCCTTTTGCAGAAACTCAAGAATTTTTTCAACCTGAATTCCATCCTGAACCCTTGCCCCAGAGCTGGACTGAAATTTCCTCCAAGTTCTCCCGTAGGCCCTGGTTGTTATAGGCTTTTTACTTTTTTGTAGAGTGGAGATCAAGTTTTCTAAGAACCCCCATGCTGTTAAATGGAGGTTCACTGCTCGAGGGTGTAACACCGGACTTTGGGACAGAAGGTCGGGGAGATCTGGTAGAACCCAGGGGTCGGTTATTGATAGTATCCTCAGCCAGGAGAACCAGGTTCTTTTTGGCAAGAACGGGGCTATTAGTATCATTCTTGCCCCGTCTTCTCTGACTTTCCTTATGACTGCGAGGATGAGAATGGGCGGCAGAAAGGCATACATTAGGCCCTGTGTCCACGGAAGCATAAATGCATCCAGGGTTCTGGGATTTCCCCTGGGGTTTAGGGAACAGAAAGCTTTTACTTTCTTTTTCTGTAGTCGGCAAACAGATCCATGTCCGGGGTTCCCCACATTTTTACGATCTGTAGAAAAATGGACTGTTTTAGAACCCACTCCCCTTGATGTAGCTGGGTGCGACTCACGAAGTCTGCTCTCTAGTTTTCTGCTCCCTGTATGTGTAGTGCAGAGAGGGATAGTAGGTTTTCCTCGGCTAACGTGAATATTTCAGAGGATGTGTTCATTAGTGTTCGAGACCTGGTTCCCCCCTGATGGTTTATATAGGCCACCGTCACCCGATTGTCCGAAAATATCCGGACATGATGGCCCCGTAGTACCGGCAGGAAGTGTGTTAGGGCATAGTCTACTGCTAATAGTTCTTTTTGGTTCGAGGAGGCTTCTAGTTCCTGAGCTCCCCATTCCCCCTGAGCCACTCTGTTGCTCATATGTGCTCCCCATCCCTTGGGACTGGCATCCGTGGCGATTATGTGTGATTTTTATCACCCAGGGAACCCCTTTGGATAGGTTGTCTCTGTTCCCCACCAAGCTAGGGAACGAATAGTTTTGGAGTCTAGTGTGACGTGACCCTCCAAGTGACCTCCTAATGCCAACTGGTTGGCCAATACATCCCATTGGAGATCTCTCGTATGTATCTGTGCCCACTGGACCGCTGGCAGACAGACGGAAAGGGACCCCAACAGGGACATTGCTTTCCTAAGAGTCATGGAAGGGTTCTGCATCGCTCTTGCTACCACCTGAGCCATCTTTTCTTTTTTGTGGTCTGGGAGGTAACACTCCTGGGTGTTTGAGTCCAGTGTTAGGCCTAGGAACTCCTGAACTTGTTTGGGCTCCAGCCTTGATTTTTTTAGGTTTAGAAGCCAGCCCAGGTTTTGTAGAGTGTCTATCACTCTGTCTCTCTGTTCCCGGCATCTTTGGGCCGAGTTGCTCGCAATCAATAAGTCGTCCAGATATGGGACTATTAGAATATCTTGTTCTCTCAGGTGCGCCATCATCTCTGCCACTAGCTTTATGAAAACTTGCGGGGCTACAGAAATTCCAAATGGCAGGGCCCTGTACTGAAACTCTCTTACTTCGCCTCCTATGGAGACCGCCAGTCTGAGGTATTTCTGAGAGTCTTTGTGGATGGCTACGTGATAATACGAATCGCTGAGGTCTAATACTATCATGAAGCAATGTGGAGAGAGAATTTTGATGGTCGACTTGATCGACTCCATTTTGAATTTTCCATTTTTGACGTAATCGTTTAGTCTCTTTAGATTTACTTTTGTCCGGAAGGTACCGTCCGGTTTGGTTACTAGAAAGAGAGGTGAGTAGAATCCTCTGCCTCTCTCCCGCGGGGAAACCTCCTGGAGGACTCTCTTGTTCAATAGACTTAAGACCTCTTTTTCGAGGGCTTTTTGTTCCGTTATCGATGATCTTAGTGGGGTTACCACGTATTTTTGAGGGGGGAGAGAGAGAAAGTCTATCCTTAGCCCTGATCCTATCAGATTTAATAACCAGGGGTTGTTCCATATTCTCCTCCAGGCTGGTAAAAAAAAACTTAGTCTCCCTCCCACCCTGGGCAAACAGTCACTTGGGATTTTTTTTTTATCTCGGGACGGGTTACCGAAGAACCCCCTGTCCCTTCTCCTGTCGTCCCATTTTTGCTCTCTCGGGGGTCTCCTCTGAAAAGACTTTTTGTTTCAAAAGGATCTTTTAAAGCCTGTAGGACCCAGGTTTGGGAATCCCTTATTTTTATCCCCTGCCCTTTGGAGGATGTCATCCAACGTTTCTCCGAATAGGAATTTCCCTTCACAAGGGATGGCGCATAACTTCATCTTAGTCTTTAAGTCCCCTGGCCAGCATTTAAGCCACAGCGTTCTACGGGCTGCGTTTGACAGGGCTGCCGCTTTGGAAGACAACCTTACTGAGTCAGCTGATGAGTCGGCTAAGAAAGCCGCCGCTCCTCTTATGACTGGAATGGATTCCAGGATTTTCTCCCTGGGTGTACCTTCCCTTATTTGCCTCTCTAATCGGTCCACCCATACCATGAGGGCTCTGGAGGTACAAGTTGCTGCTATTGCTGGCCTAAGGTTTCCTCCCGCTGATTCCCAAGTGCCTTTGAGGAAGGTGTCAGCTTTTTTGTCTAATGGGTTCTTTAGAGTACCCATATCCTCAAAGGGGAGTGCAAATTTCTTTGAGGCCTTGGCAACCGCCACGTCTAGCTTGGGGGCTTTGTCCCAGGACGTGGATGCTTCCTCGTCAAATGGGCATTTTCTTTTAAGGGAGGAAACCGTGGAGTTCTTCCTATCTGGTCTCTCCCATTCTTTTTTTTTTTTTTATCAGGCCCTGTACGTTCTCGTTTAATGGAAATACTCTGCGTCTCTCCTGGCCCAGTCCCCCGAACATTATGTCCCGGACTGATCTATCGGGCCGAGGGTCTGCCACCCCCATGGTAGATCTTACTGCCTTAACTAACATGTCTACCTCTGTATACTATGAGTTATTTTTAATGGTTTCAACACTCCAATTAATTAATACCAGCTATTGATATAGTTTCAATCAGCTCTTTGAACCTTCCAAGAAGGTCATTGAAGCTTGTTTCAACCAGATGGTCAAATTGTCCAAGCAGAGAATAACTGGCTTACACTTATCTACCAACAAAGGACCTTCATTGCCATAATTAGGTTATCTTGTGCTCCGAAGCCCCTCCTCCAGCTTGCTGTCTATGTGGCACACAGGATGCCCCCTCCTCTAGCTTCTTGTATTATATACTGGTTAAAACAGGTATTGAGGGGATGTGTTTATAGCCAATGGACAATAGACTTGTGACATCATTCCCCACATGGTGGGGCTGGACACACCTTTTAGCTGGACATTTTAAAAGAACTAGGACATGTTCTCTCTCTCTTGGCTCATGGAGGATGACTGGTCGACGTCTATCTGAATAATGTAACGTATGAATAATGCTTGTTTCTGATTAATGCATTTGTATTTATAGTTTTATATTGTTTATTATTTGATCTTATCACTTTATATAGTAAATCAATTTAGTAATTCAATTCTTGTGTGAGCATTTTCTTATTCATCACAATCCATTGGAACCCTTACAATACAACCTCATCCAGGGGGAAACAATAACGACCCTCTGTCTCTTCATCCGAGGATGACGAGTCGGTGTCTGAAGTATGGGGGGTAACTTCCCCTGACGTCGAGGCCTCTGACTGGGATCCTACTACTGTGTCCCTTTTCCTCCCCCTCCCTTTTTGTTTTAGGGATGAAAGGGCGCTCTGAAGCTCCGAACGGATTACCGCTCTTAGATCTGAGGCGTAATCCGGGGTTACCTCACAGAGAACCTCCTGTATGCAGGAGTCGCAGAGTTTTTTTTATCCCAGGAAGCTGGTAGCGGGTTTTTAAAGGTGGGGCATTCCCTGTTTTGTTTTTTCTTTCTTCTTTCCCTAATAAGGGAAAGAAGTCTATCACAATGGGGAACATTCACATAGCTCACTTACCCCATATGCGCGGTTGCAGGTATTGGTTCGGGAGGTGGATTCAGATCCCTCACGGGTTGACCCAAGGAAGGTGACTTGCTCCTCACAGTCGACTTGCTGCACTGCGTGGAGTGGCTGCTGGACCGGCCCTCGCGTCCGTCCTTTTCTTTCTGTTGGCGATGGTGGTGATGCCTGTGCTGCTGCTTGGGCTGCTGCATTGGCTGCTCCTCGTGCTGGTCACTGTCCTCCATGCTCACAGGACGCTTCCAGCGTGGAGTAGCTCCAGCATCTCTTTTTTGAATTTCCTGGCCGTGATGTCATCTCCTCCTCCCAGCCTGCACCGCTGTGCCCCGGGGAGCGTGCAATGCGCATGCGCCGACCGCGGGGACCCAGAAGTTGCTGCTTCATTTCCGGGGCAGCGCCATCTTGGTACACCTTAGTACCACGGCGCTGCCCGCGCGTGTACCGGTGTCCCCCAGCCCCATTCTCCTATCCGGAGCGGCGGCTCGGTCCTCTACCGCCCGCTCACCCTGTACAGCCCCTCAGCTACAGCGGTGGCGGCTTCAGGTACAGACCCCGCCGCGACAGGGGCCTCCCCGCTGTCAGACCTGTGAACGGGACGGCCCTGGACTCCTCTTCTATCCGGTAAGCTGCTGCCGCTGCTGGTCCCAAGGGTCACCCGTCAAGGACAGGAACCCAACTGGGGGCGGAGGAGAGGTGCCGCCTTTTTATCTGTAGGTTCCTGTCATTGATGGGCGGACCCCCTCTCTCCGTGGTGCTGTCATGGGTGAGAGAGAAAGGACACTGCCTGCAAGGGCTCACAGTCTACAAGATATAAAATAATGTACCAAAAATGTGTTTCAAGTCAACACTGGCCATTCATCTGTTGAGCAGATATTATTTAATCATAGCGGTTCAGTCTGAGGAGCAGGTCTTCAATTATGTGTGACATAAATGAAAAAGGGGCAGTCAAACCTGGACCCACAAAGAAAAATGTAGCATGTTGTTTTATTCCTTTGTTCAGACTGCATCCAGTTGCCATTGTGAGGCACGATCAACGTTGCCCATATAAAACTTCCCAGACACCCAGATCTTACCTAAACCTCTGGCTAGTTTTCTTGACCGCAGACTGTTTTCCTATGGTATTCTATTTACCGTATGTGATTCTGTCCTAACCTTAGCTCCTGCTTCGTTCTTTCAAATTCATGCCATCCTTGCTTGCTTGACTGATACGGGCTCTGTCTTGATTCGTCCCATCATGACTCTGACTGACTATCTCGTATTGACCTTAAAGGGGATATCCGGGACTTTAGAAAAAAAAAAAAAAAAGGCATGTAGATGCTAACAGAGGCATCTATCTGCTTGTTGTATCCCACACCGGTCATGGAAAGCTCCTGCCAGAGATTCAGCTACTCCTTCAGCTACATGCACATACATATGTACACATTTTTTTTTTTTTATTTATGAGACCATTTAGTGGACCTCCACAGTATAAATATTCTTGAACGCATTCTGGATAAAATATTGAAATGCGTCAAGGTAATTTAATTTCTCCTGCTGCAAAGCATTGCTCTGCATTCTGTTATAGAACCTTTCAGCACCAAATGAATTAAGACTAATGACTTCTAGCCCATTCACTCAAAGAAAAAAGAATCAGTTATATCAAGTACTATTAGAAAATTGTAGATGTCTCCTGGAAAATTACTGAAGTTATTGTAAAGGATCCATTTTAGGTAACTAATGAATGCCACTAAATTGATGTCAGTCTCTGAGTAGTTTAAACCAATACAGCAAAAAAAAATCTACAAGACAAAATATGAGATAATTATATGTAAGAGTCTAAATAATGAGATGTTAATATTCTTTGGAACCCAGAAATTCGTCTGTTCATTTTGGTCTTTTTTTTCCTCTCCTTCCTTTCAACCTCTCGGTGGGAGACTACTCTTGTGACATCTTTATATATGATGCTCTCATTTCACAATCTTCAAATGAACGCAGCCTGTGATCTCTGAATGCAAAAATACTCCAGGCGATTGTTTTTACTATATTTACACATGATGGACTACAGTGCAAGTTAATCAGGTCTTAGCCCTATATTCGCTCAGCTGCTTCTTCAATGGAATAAAAATCAGTTCAGCTTTTCAAGTAATGGCTTTTATTTAACGTTTGCTATTGAGGGATAGAAATTGAAAAAATCCTAATTCAGACTCATGCCGGCCACACACGAACACGGCCTAGGAGAGTTATGCTGGTCAAACATGAACATATGAACATATTGAGGCATTATGCAGGACTTTTTAAATACCCCAGTGTATCTGCACCACGATATACAGTGGAATTAGGTTTTGCTATTTCTACACCAGTGTTACATGGTTCCAATGTATTCATTGATGCATACAGACTCTTTAACCCCTTCCTGACATATGCCGTACTAGTACTGCTCTGTGGGAGGAGAGTTTCCGCAAACAGCAGTACTAGTATGGGGCATCGATAACGCAGCCTTCACGCTAAATGCCGCGGCGATCGAGTGCAGGTGTCAGCTGTATGTGACAGCTGACACCCCGCAGCAATGCTCACTATCTGTGCTAGCACCGAACGCGGGCATTTAACCCCTCTGATGCTCCTGTCAGTAGTGACAGCGGCGGAGAGAAGCATTGCACAAGTGGACTCCCTGCTTGCTTCCATCGAGACATTGCGATACGATTGCGTTGGCCTGATGGTCTCCATGCAGACCCCCAGCACCAAGATGGTGAGAGCAGGCGCGGGCAAGCCTCGTTCCCTGCCTGTCAGCTGCTGATCTGATACTAAGCAGTGAAAAGTGTCAGATCAGCGATCTGACATTATATAGTGATGTCCCATCCTGGGACAATGTAAAAAAAAAAATAAAAAAAAAAATTAGAATGTGTAAGAATAAATTAATAAATAAAAAAAATATTTTTACAATAAATACATTTATCAAAAATAAAGAAAACAATAGAAGTACCGTACATATTCCTTATCACTGCGTCCATAACGACCGGCTCTATAAAACTATCCCACTAGTTAACCCCTTCAGTGAATACCGTAAAAAAAAAAACGAGGAAAAAATCCACTGCTTTATCATACCGCCGAATAAAAAGTGCAATAAAACACGATAAAAAAAGCATGGTACCGCTGAAAACGTCATCTTGTCCTGCAAAAAAACAAGTCGCCATACAGCTCCATCAGCAGAAAAATAAAAAAAGTTAAAGTTCACAAAATAAAGTAATGAAAAAATAATTATTTTTTTCTAATATAGTTTTTATTGTGTAAAGGCGCCAAAACAAAAAAATAAAATAAAATTTGAAAATTTCCTTTTTTTAATCCCTCAATGACTGGAGCATTTTTTAAATTTTTCGCTCCCCTTCTTTCCAGGGCCATAACTTTTTTATTTTTCCGTCAATATGGCCATGTGAGGGCTTGTTTTTGAGAGACGAGTTGTACTTTTGAAAGACATCATTGGTTTTACCATGTCGTGTACGCGAAAATGGGAAAAAAATTCCAAGTGCGGTGAAATTGCAAAAAAAAGTGCAATCCCACACTTGTTTTTTATTTGGCTTTTTTTGTTAGGTTCACTAAATGCTAAAACTGACCTACCATTATGATTCTCCAGGTCATTACGAGTTCTTAAACTAGTTTCACATTTGGAGGCGCAGCGGATGCTCGCCGTGAAGCTCTGCCCCCTGCCACGCCTCCTCCGGTCAGCTCCGCCTATGGGCGCATGCCGTTGCATGCAGCCTGCGTACCCTATCTTTAGCATTGGGTACGCAGGCCGTGCGCAAGTATGCTTTTGCCGCCGCATGAGTCCTTTTGACGGTGCGGCAACATCATCAGAATGCAACACGTTGCATTTGGCGCAGGGCATCACACCATCGAAAGGATGCATGCGGCGGCAAAAGCTACCTGCGCACGGCCTACATACCCAATGCTAAAGATAGGGTACGCATGCAGCGGCATGCGCCCATAGGCGGAGCTGACCAGAGGAGGCGTGGCAGGGGGTAGAGCTTCACGGCGAGCATCTGTTGCGCCTCCAAACGCAAAAGTGAAACTAGCCACAGACACCAAACATGTCTAGGTTCTCCTATATCTAAGTGGTGCACACAAACCATGGAGCAGGTGCCAAACTGCAGCAGAATCCACACAAAGAATGGACATGCTGCGGATTTGAAACAGCGGAAAATTCCGCACCGTGTGCACTGCGGATTTCACTTCCCATACAATAAAAGCGTTCTGTACAACGTAGCAGAATCTGCTGATCCGCAGGGCCAATTCCACTGTGGATCTGCAGCAGATTCCGCAACGTGTGCACTAGGGTGACCGGATCTCATATGGGGGGGAAAAAATGTCAGAATCTTGTTCGTCTGGACCCCACAAAACGATTCCCCTTTCCAGATATTGAGAGAGCCAAAATTTGAGCTCGATCAAACGACGTTAACCCGTGCCGCTCGTCGCTCAAAGTTTGAAAAAATCCAAATTGAGGTATTTTAAGATTTAGGTATTTTGCATAGTCTGTTAGACTATAAAGAATGTGACAACAACATTGCAGAAATAGCCCTGACCAAATTTTCGAGCCATTTGTGGTATTTGAATGCAGAGTTGGTGGGATTATCGTTTTTTGATCCCACCATTACAGACAATGAAAAGTTGTTAATGGCTAATAAATTGCTCAGTAGCACAGATGAACATCAGAGCACGCTAACCTACATGAGTTGATAATTTTACATAGTTATCTAATCTATTCTAGAGCTTTTGTTAAAGTAGTTTTTGAAACGTCAGAATATAATGCTCGGCATTTGCTTACAACTTGCAGGACATATTGCTTTTGTTCTTCATCTTTTGTCAGAAGGTCGTTAAAGTCGGTTACTTCCTACCTCTTAATTTTTCTTTCCTAACTTTTGGATTTACAACCCTAGCGTGCTCTGATGGTTCATCTGTGCTACTGAGCAATTTATTAGCCATTAACAACTTTTCATTGTCTGTAATGGTGGGATCAAAAAACGATAATCCCACCAACTCTGCATTCAAATACCACAAATGGTTCGAAAATTTGGTCAGGGCTATTTCTGCAATGTTGTTGTCACATTCTTTATAGTCTAACAGACTATGCAAAATACCTAAATCTTAAAATACCTCAATTTGGATTTTTTCAAACTTTGAGCGACGAGCGGCACGGGTTAACGTCGTTTGATCGAGCTCAAATTTTGGCTCTCTCAATATCTGGAAAGGGGAATCGTTTTGTGGGGTCCAGACGGACAAAATTCCGACATCGATTTTTTTGCGGTCACCCTAGTGTGCACACACCCTTAGAGCACGCGTAGAACCATGGATGCTGGGAATATGATAACCTAAAGTCGCGCATGGAACTGATACAGGATGATAAAAGTCTTGAAGAAGGGAGTGATAGGTTCAGTTATGGAATGGGTTAATCTTAGATCCTTGAAAAAACAGAGAACTTTTAGAGTGGTAGTCAGAGGTGAGGAGATGTAGGGTGACACAGAACTGTGGTGAGGTTTGCGGGTGAAAGTAGTACTTTTTTGTTATATTTTAAAATGGATAGGCGATCGGTGCAGTGACTAGCACAGGGTGGATTCACCTGTGTAGGGGTTGGATAGACATGGCTGCGGCATTCAGGATGGACTAAGGAGAGTTTAGTGATTAGTTGTGAGTTACTGTAATTACAGTAAGACAATAATGAATCAGAGCAGATATAAAAGTTTAAGCTTTGTCCACAGTAAATTAAAAAAACAAGAAAAAAGGTGGACATTGGACATGTTTTTGAGATGCAGGTGAACATATGGAGTGACTATATAATGTGGAATAGATGAACGCAAAACATATCTTGTCTTTTCGCATAAGGATAGGGTCCTTTCCATTTATTAGTTACATTTCACATTTTTAGTACTTAACTGTGTATAGCCAATAGCTATTTGGAATCTGTGATTAAGGCTGAGACTACACAACGACCTTTGCTGTGATCACTAGTTGCTGCTGCAACATTACAGTGAACTGTGAACCTTAAGACAGGATGGTGGCTCAGTGGTTTGCACTGTTGCTTTGTAGTGCTGAGGTCCTGGGTTCAAATCCAACCAAGGACAGCATCTGCAAGGCGTTTATATGTTCTCCCTGTGTTTTCTTGAGTTTCTCCCAGTTTCCTCCTACATTCCAAAGACATACTGACTGGGTACAACTGGGTACAAATTGTTGCGGCTTGTTGCAGTCACTGTACCATGAGGTCACAATGTGACCCCACTCCACTATGTTACGTATCAATGTAACAGCGAAACATAGCGCTCTTAGACTGTGCAATTTGTGTAGTGGCCAAAGTCACTGTGTAGCTTCTGCCTAAAAAGTTAATGCCTAGTAAGTGACTACATATTTAAAAGGTACATGATAAGTTGGGGTCCGACTGCTGAGACTCCAACCAACTCCAGACCGAATGGACCCGTAACTGCTCCTACACACCACTACTCAATTCATTCTTTATGTGACTGCCAGAGATGGCAGAATACAGGTCCTGCATTTTACAGCAGTCCCATAGAAAATGAATGGAGCAGTGGTGTGCATGCTTGGCCAAATTAATAAGACAAGCTTCTGCAGAGCAGCATTCTTGGGATAGGTAGAGGGCCTAGCAGTTGGACACCCAGGAATCAGCAAGTTATCACCGATCCTCTTCATAGGTTATAACTTCTAAAGATAAGAATAACACTTTACATGTGCAGGCAAACATATGCTTATATCAGCAGCATATTTGAAGCATGAACATCTAATTTAGGCACCAAATGTGAGGTGAACATAGTATTAAACTGGCCATACACTTGCGATAGCAGTCAACCAAAAATTCACTTGGCTGTCATCTTTCTTCCTTGATTCCCTCATAACATGAATATTCGACTCAGCTGAGCTTTAATATTTTTGTCAGTGGGGACAGGCCGCTGCCAGGCATCTATCTCCCTTAATATAATTGATAAGGGAAGAGTCGAGAGTTCCAAATACACAACATATGGTACTGCTGAAATGAGTTCAGATGACTTTCATGTAATATGTGTGGGGCTTTTAGGCTGGCCATATGCATAACATTATTGGTGGACACCCCAAGAGCTGATAAATATTTTAGCTTAAAGTTCTTTCCATAACCACATAAACATATGAATATTTATTTCTATTTATTCAGCAGCAAGAACTGTAATAAGAGTTGTAGTGCTTCATTATCTCCAAGAAAAAGTGACTTAACCCAACTCTACTAACCTCAAGACCAATTAATGGATATTTCTGAGCGTGCCCATACACAAAAGAACATTGCCTAATTGGGCTAAGTTCTCATTTTATTTATTTTTTTGGGGTAATCTGGGGCTTCAATAAATTTGCAATAATTGAAATGGCTAAGCATCTCATCAGAAAAATTTGCCTGCATATTTGTTCCCCTATTAGCAATTGGTTTACAGATGTTTGTGGAATGAAAAATATTATCAAACTAATAATAAAGTGATTTAGTTTTGAATCCACCAATAAGGAGCTCAATAACAAAATGTCTGCATCTCATGGCACTGGATTTATGGTCTTCCATACACAATCTAAGTATGGTAAAGGAGTAGCAGAGTTTACTTGTGCGCTGCTCTACTAAGGACCAGTAGTTAACAGGTCTTACACCAAAACATATTGCAAACACAATTTTGTAGATTTCGTTCATGTGGGATGTATATTCGCATGACCTTGGGGTGGAAGTTTTGCAGATACAGTCAGAGGGCGAGTCATGATGCATTTATATAGGCCGGTATGAATGCTATCCAGTCACCCAGAATCAATAAATCTTATGATTCCATTTTCCCTGTTGCATAAAGTTCAAAGCACCCATCCCTCTGCAATATAACATTAAAGTGCCGCTCTCCTTCTGCCTATGAATAAACAGCAGCACTTTGACTGGTTGTATGTTGCTTAACGGACGCACATGAAATCCATATAAATAATTCACATCACTCAAGAGGTGGCGAGCTGAACAAGTCCCTTCTGGTTAACATTACTTAAAAATAAGGTGAAGTTAAGTAAGTGATGGAGCTACCGGGCGGGTCACGGTCCAGAGGGAATTCGGACAGTCTTAGTTACACTCATAGACTGATTTGTACCGAATTATGTCACCTCGCAGAATTTTGGACCTTAGGGGAAAGAGAAATGTCTGGTCTGTCAGAGAACGGATATAGGATGAGCTTCAGAAAAGAGAAGCTTTTAGTCCAATAAATTACATCTATTATGGATAGTTCGGCAATTGAAAAGACCTTGTCGTTTGGCTTTAGCGATGAATGCCTTTTTGATTCCATTAATTAATGATGAGTTTGTCATTCATAAGTACGGATGACGATGGACTGTTTTTTACAAAGAAAATAAATTCTAGAGTAATTTCGACTAAATTTGGAAGGGTTTTCTGGGGGGTCTGTGTGGATTAGGAGTGTCCAGTTTGCAATTTTTTAAAAAGTTTTTAGCATTGGTAAGTGAAGGTATTCACAATTTTGCACAGAAAGAATTTGCACAGAAAGAATAGTTTACAACGACAAGACATGAGAACTTTTTTCTAGGGGCATATACTAAAACATCACATGTACGATAATATAGTCATGTTCATTTATATTTGTCATTGAAGAAAGGCCAAAAATAATCAGAAAATAAGTGGAGAGGCGAAATTCGGTAATCAAAAAGTCCCAATGGCTTAAAGACCTGAAGATCGAAGGTGAAGACGAACACTTTCCTATCAAGTGCACATACAAGTGTAAATTTATAGTTTCTAATATAGACTTGCACCTAAGGATGTGCTCCCATGTTTTTTTTGCAGTTTTTAATGTCAAAGCCAGGAGTGGATATTAATAAGCAGTAGACATGTATAAAGGGAGGAGTGAGATTGTAAAGCGCCATGGAATAAATAGCATTATAATAATAAAAATAATTTTTACTATACAATCCACTATTTTCTTTAGACTTAAACCGCATTAAGTAAAATGGGAGAAAGAACATAACTGAAGCTATCCGCACATAGAATTTTTTTTAAGGCATTCAAAAACCATGGGTTTTTCAAGTGGAAATGGATTCTGGAAACGCTCCTATTTTGGGGATTTTTTGAGGCATTTTTCTTTTTTGGATGAACTTCCTTAAGTGGTCTAGAATAGGTTTTGATGAGTTTTGGAAGTCTGGTTCCTGAAGCTTTTTTGCACCCTTTTGATTTCACAAAGCTTAGTTTGGATAGGTCTCCTTTAGGATCCACAATGTAATGACATGCACTTTCTGTTATTCCATCAGGAGTTAAAAAGAGAAAAACAAAAAAGCTCCAGAAACTCAACAACAAAGTAGATTTTCTATAGAAAAGGATTGGAAACGTTTTCTAAGCATTTACGGAGCGGATGAAGCTGTGATAAATCGTGACACATAGATGTGTGAATGTGGCCTTATACCAATTGTGTGATAAGGAACAGATGAAAGAAAAGCACCTCTGCTTAGTATAGAATCTAATATGATGCAAATTACCAATATACAGCAGTAATAGGGTGATTGAAGGCCTTGCCACTAGTGAATTTTATTTATTTTATTTATTTATTTTTTTAACTTAAAAGCAGTTAGACTACGTTCACATTAGCATTCGGGACTCTATGGAGGGCTGCGTACTTCCTCAGTTAAGGAAGTAAAAGTGAACGTTTCAATGCAATCTCATGGCCGCGGAATTGCTGCGATTCTGCAGAAATAATGAACATTTTATAGCTATGCGATTCCGTAGCGGTAAAATCCGCAGCATTGACACAGCAACTGTGGGATCCCATTGCATGGGGTGCGTTTTGTTAGCGTTTTTTAAGTGTTTCCGCTGCGGAAAAAAAAGCTGCAAAAACGCTTAAAAAACACAACGTGGGCACACAGCCTTAAGGACGGGGCTACTGTCTTTTGTACTTGTGGATATCGTTAAGTGTAACTTGTAGCACACTACTAAAGGCTGTTAAAATCCAAAAATAAAAAAAATATAAAACAGGTTGTGTTGGGAAAAAAAAACAACTAAGTTGAAATGAACCAAAAAGCCTCCAACTGTTACATCCCTAAATTGTTCAGGAGTCAACCACCAATCTTAACTTAGCATTAAGGTGCTGATCTGGCACATACCCGTTGGGGCAAAATCTAAACAGTAATTGATGGGACCAATGGTGCTGGAGAAGTGGGAAATGTAAATGTTGTGTATGTTTTTTCTTTTTTTTTTTGCTATTTTATGCAGCTGCCATTTTTCATGCCCAGCTTATCATCCATTTAAAATATATGTTTGTTTTTTTTAAATAAAATATCACTGTATGTATACATGCTATGCAATGCTCTTTTCTGTTTTTAACCATACTGGGAATATTAGAGATCGTAGTGAGCCAAGGGTTGAATGAAAGCCTGAAAACTTCCCTGCTCAGTAAACATTTGCCACTTACACGGTTCAAGAGCGCTAAGCTGAAGCACTAAGTCTTTGAGCAGACAGTTTGTTAAAATAGAGAGAACATTTGTGTTTCCAGCGCTGTTTTGTCAAATGTGATGTGACAAAAAGAGAAAAGACTGCTTGCGAGCGTTTCTTTGTGTGATGGAAGTGGTATGCACCTACTAGTCTCACATCATCAAAGCAACAGACACATATCTATAATTTATGTCTTGCTTTAAGCTTCCGTTGATCCGATTTGGCTTTTGCAGACAACACAAGCGGCAAAGTCTCAGTCTGTCAATCATCCGGGCATACTCAAACTAGAGACCATTAGTAATGGAGACAGCAAAGTTTCTTTAATGACGCTTTTATATGTAGCGTGTTGGCAGTGAAACAGAGAAGAATTGACTTGATCAATGCATTAGACTAATCATGGGGTTCTTGCCCTTAATTTCTTTTGTCGGTAATTTCCATGCGCAGGCAGCATTCAGGATGGTTGTAAAGATACACTTACAGCCCGGCATGATAAATGCAGTCACCTGTGAGATTGGCTTGGATGCTGCACTGTGGGAAGCACGACGGAAAGATAGGGGGGCTGGTTAGCCGCCTCTTTCATCCACTTTTCATGTTGTGAGAATTACTGTTACCTTCATAGAAAATAGTACATTTCCATCTTTTCTCCATAGCGATCTAACGAAAAAATAAAATTCTAGTCTCCTCTACTTTTTAGATATATAAAAAAGAACTTTTCCCATTTGCTGGGAAAGTAGTATTCTTCTAATTTAACTTCAGTGAAATTCACTTAAACTTCTCTGTTCCATCACCGGCTCTGAATATCACCTCGGTTGAGTATCATTTGCTTGTACTATTCAGAGTCAGTGGTCGATTAATCAGTAGAGCACAACAATGCTCAGGAACAGAGCAGATACTTCTACAAAGGAGAGAAATAGTGTTCTTTGTTTAAAAAAATTATTTAAAAATCAAGTTAGTAGAAAAGTCTAAATGATTCAGTATCGGCTACAGCAACGTGGACTTCTTTTCTGATAAAAAAAAAAAAAATACTAGTACAATGATCTGTCCTGATGAAACCCCCTTGTGATTGAATTAATCGTCAAGGCCTACTTGCACTTGTTAAAATGGGCCATACAGTCATGGCCAAAAGTATTGACACCCCTGCAATTCTGTCAGATAATTTTCAGTTTCTTCCTGAAAATGATTACAAACACAAATTCTTTGGTATTATCTTCAATTAATTTGTCTTAAATGAAAAATCACAAAAGAGAATGAAGCAAAACATTGATCATTTCACACAAAACTCCAAAAATGGGCCGGACAAAAGTATTGGCACCCTCAGCCTAATACTTGGTTGCACAACCTTTAGCCAAAATAACTGCGACCAACCGCTTCCGGTAACCATCAATGAGTTTCTTACAATGCTCTGCTGGAATTTTAGACCATTCTTCTTTGGCAAACTACTCCAGGTCCCTGATATTAGAAGGGTGCCTTCTCCAAACTGCCATTTTTAGATCTCTCCACAGGTGTTCTATGGGATTCAGGTCTGGACTCATTGCTGGCCACCTTAGAAGTCTCCAGTGCTTTCTCTCAAACCATTTTCTAGTGCTTTTTGAAGTGTGTTTTGGGTCATTGTCCTGCTGGAAGACCCATGACCTCTGAGGGAGACCCAGCTTTCTCACACTGGGCCCTAAATTATGCTGCAAAATTTGTTGGTAGTCTTCTGACTTCATAATGCCATGCACACGGTCAAGCAGTCCAGTGCCAGAGGCAGCAAAGCAACCCTAAAACATCAGGGAACCTCCGCCATGTTTGACTGTAGGGACCGTGTACTTTTCTTTGAATGCCTCTTTTTTCTCCTGTAAACTCTATGTTGATGCTTTTGCCCTAAAAGCTCTACTTTTGTCTCATCTAACCAGAGAACATTCTTCCAAATTGTTTTAGGCTTTTTCAGGTAAGTTTTGGCAAACTCCAGCCTGGCTTTTTTGTGTCTCGGGGTAAGTAGTGGAGTCTTCCTGGGTCTCCTACCATACAGTCCCTTTTCATTCAGATGCCGACGGATAGTACGGGTTGACACCGTTGTACTCTCGGATTGCAGGGCAGCTTGAACTTGTTTGGATGTTAGTGGAGGTTCTTTATCCAACATCCGCACAATCTTGCGTTGAAATCTCTTGTCAATTTTTCTTTTCCGTCCTGAGGTTAGCCACAGTGCCATGGGCTTTAAACTTCTTGATGATACTGCGCACGGTAGACACAGGAACATTCAGGTCTTTGGAGATGGACTTGTAGCCTTGAGATTGCTCATGCTTCCTCACAATTTGGTTTCTCAAGTCCTCAGACAGTTCTTTGGTCTTCTTTCTTTTCTCCATGCTCAATGTGGTACACACAAGGACACAGGACAGAGGTTGAGTCAACTTTAATCCATGTCACTGGCTGCAAGTGTAATTTAGTTATTGCCAACACCTGTTAGGTGCCACAGGTAAGTTATAGGTGCTGGTAATTACACAAATTAGAGAAGCATCACATGATTTTTCGAACAGTGCCAATACTTTTGTCCACCCTCTTTGTTATGTTTGGTGTGGAATTATATCCAATTTGGCTTTAGGACAATTCTTTTTGTGTTTTTTTCATTTAAGACAAATTAAATGAAGATAATAATACCAAAGAATTTGTGTTTGCAATCATTTTCAGGAAGAAACTGAGTATTATCTGACAGAATTGCAGGGGTGTCAATACATTTGGCCATGACTGTATAAATACACTGTTTACTCGCTTATATAGCGTAATAAATCACCGGCTTGATCACTAAATATCTCTTAAATGACAAAGTTAAACCTTCACTGTTCATTAGAATACTTTAAAAAAGCAAATCAAGAATATATATACAAAGACATAAATGCCAAATTGAATGGCCAACACATTACTATTTGTCTGATACAGGGAAAAAGGGGGAGTGTGAGAAGACCTTATTACAACACTGTTGTTTCCCTACCTTGCCTTGGAGGTTGGAACCCTAAACCTGCGCTGATGGCATCCCCCGCTCACTGTTGACTCTCTGTAAACAGCACTGTAAGGCCCTATAAGGGGAGAGATGTTGTTGAAATAGACAGCAGGATAAAGTACAATGGCAGGGTTTAAAGTATACCTTGGATAGAAAACTTGGGGTAAAGGACTGTATATAAATGATAAAATAATTAGTTCAGTACTCTTCTGCCACTAGCCACAATAGGATGTATGCAATAAAATAAATGGATTAGCATGAATGGTAATCTAGAAAGAACCAGAACATATTGCACCTTTTCCCAATATCATAGAGTGCCGAATAACACTCAGTCTCAAAGTACAATAACATTGTTTACCAAACCACAATGGGATGCATACTAAATAAGGTATCCAAACCACCTTGACACTACTGCACCTAATCCCAATATACTTAAATCCTAAACAAGCCTGGAATACCGTATTTCTCAGCCTATAAAACACACTGAAACATAGGAAGCATCTAGGTTTTAGAAGCGGAAAATAGAAAAAAAAATTGAAGCAAAAAATGTGGTCATAATGCAGTTATGGGGGAGGGTATCTGCTGCTAACACTGTAATAGGGGTAATGTCCCCCAATTCTTTACGAATATCACTCATCCTGGTATATGTCCCCATCCTGGTATATGAGCCCCCCTTCTTGATATATTAATTATATATATATATATATATATATATATATATATATATATATATATATATATATTTATATATTTTATCCCCATGCTGATATATATGACCTCGCATCCTGATATACTGTATGGCCCCGGTAATTCAACTCAATGGGGAAAAAAATGGATCCGCCAAGCAAAAAAAAAAGGTTTGCATCTTTATCTTTAGTAGTTAATTTTTTATATAGATTTCTAAATTTTTTTAAAAACTCTGAATTTTGGGATTATATCATGTTTTTATCATCTCTCGGGTTAGAAATAACCAAGAGTTGGGAGAGGCACCATTTTTTTTTAGAAAAGTTGTAATAACCTTAGCTCATGGTTATATCATTCAAGACGTTTCTTAAGCAACAGAGGGAGAGGTATCCATCCAACGGTGCCCGCGAGCCAGATGTCAGCTATGGCTTATACAGCGCCATCATATTCCATAGCGCTTTACAGACATCATCATTGTCCCCATTGGGACACACAATCTACTATTCACTATCAGTATTTGGATGGAAGGAAGAAACTGTAGAATCTTAAAACAACACATGCAAACATGGTGAAAAAACATTCAAACTCCTTGTAGATGCTGTTTTATTGGGATTTGAACAGAGGACCCCATCGCTACAAAGCAACAATGCTAAACACTGTATCCATCACTTCTACAAGAAAGAGAATGTTTTTTTTTAGTTTGCTGATGGTCTGCTAAAGAATGCATATATAGTATCAAAAAGAAAAACAGACTAGTATGCATTGCAAGATAATCCTGTTTTCACTGATGATATCCAGTCAAGAGAAACTCCAGGAGAAAAAAAAAAATGAATGTGCAAATTATTAATTGAAATTATGATGTGCCCCCCCCCCCCAAGCATCATGAAAAAGGGTGAGTTTTTTTGCGTTAATTTGTTTTAGTCTGTTTTATTGAAGGTTTTTCTTGAACAGTGGGATATTTGGGACTAGATAATCAGGGATAGGTCATACATTTTTTAATCTTGGCCAACCCCATTCACAGTGAAATACAACAGTACACCTGTCTTATGGCAAGGTCTGGAACAACTCTCATCTTTCAACCTGTTTTACTTGAAGTAACCCGATTCACACACTAACCACTTTCTATTTCTGCTTCTTTCAATATTGTCCACAATCAGAACAGTGTTTATACTACACACTATTAGAGTTAGGCTATGTGCACACATAGTTTTTTGGGTGTGCGGATTTTGTAGAGAAAACCGCAGGTAAATCCGCAGGACAAAAGTCCTGCAGTTTATCTGCGGTTTTACACCTCATAATGGATGAGGTGTAAAACTGCAGCGTTTCTGCACCAAACAATTGACATGCTGCAGATTGTAAACCGCAGCAAAACCGCGCGGAAAAAACCGCAGCATGTGCACAGCTTTTTTTTTTTTATTGCCATAGGAAATAAAGGTACTGTACAACGCAGCAGAATCCGCACCGTGTGCACATACCCTTAGGCACTGCTAGGGTATGTGCACAGGAAACAAATTTGCTGCAGGTTTGACACAGCATACTTAACCCCTTAGCGACAGAGCCTGTTTGCAGCTTAACCCCTTAAGCCCCAAGGGTGGTTTGCACGTTCATGACCGGGCCAATTTTTACAATTCTGACCACTGTCCCTTTATGAGGTAATAACTCTGAAACGCTTCCATGGATCTCGGTGATTCTGACAGTGTTTTCTCATGACATATTGTACTTCATGTTAGTGGTAAAATTTCATTCAAATAACTTGCGGTTATTTGTGAAAAAAATGGAAATTTGGCGAAAAATTTGCAATTTTCCAACTCTGAATTTTTATTCACTTAAATCAGTGGTCCCCAACCTTTTTTGCACCAGGGACCGGCTTGAAGCAAGACCATTCTTCCATGGCCTGGCAGGGATGGAGGTGTGACAGGGGCGGGGCTTTGGTCATAAGGGGGCGGGGCTATGGACGTGGTTGTAGTTTAGCAGTGCATACTTATAATTTAATTATAACATTTTTAATGTGACTCAACTCACCATAGGTTTTGAATGAGTGGGAGCACCTGGCTTGTTTCTCTGTTTCAGTGGGAGCACTGGGCTACTTCTACTGATGATCGTCACTGCTAATGATGATTGGAACCTACAAGGAAATGGAGCATTGAGCACTTAAGAAAAATTGTACTGGAGTTCTGTACATGCTGATTATTTTCTAATCATCAGAAAATGTATGTGTGGTTCCCCCCGTCCTGTCCAGCTCTGTGTGGCTCCCCCTGTTGTATGCATGGCTCCCCTGTCCCATCCTTGTATACATGGCTCCGCTCCCACCCTCCCATCCTGTATACATGGCTCTGCTCCCACCCTCCCATCCTGTATACATGGCTCCGCTCCCACTCTCCCTCCCTTGTATACATGGCTCCGCTCCCACTCTCCCTCCCTTGTATACATGGCTCCGCTCCCACTCTCCCTCCCTTGTATACATGGCTCCGCTCCCACTCTCCCTCCCTTGTATACATGGCTCCGCTCCCACTCTCCCTCCCTTGTATACATGGCTCCGCTCCCACTCTCCCTCCCTTGTATACATGGCTCCGCTCCCACTCTCCCTCCCTTGTATATAAGGCTCCGCTCCCACTTTCCCCCCCCTGTATATATGGCTCCGCTCCCACTCTCCCTCCCCTGTATATATGGCTCCGCTCCCACTCTCCCTCTCTTGTATATAAGGCTCTGCTCCCACTCTCTCTCCCTTGTATATATGGCTCCGCTCCCACTCTCTCTCCCTTGTATATAAGGCTCCGCTCCTACTCTCCCTCCCCTGTATATATGGCTCAGCTCCCACTCTCCCTCCCTTGTATATAAGGCTCTGCTCCCACTCTCCCTCCCTTGTATATAAGGCTCCGCTCCCACTCTCCCAGCCTCCCTTGTATATATGGCTCCGTTCCCACTCTCCCTTGTATATATGGCTCCCCTCCCATTCTCCCTCCTTTGTATATATGGCTCCGCTCCCATTCTCCCTCCTTTGTATATAAGGCTCCGCTCCCACTCTCCCTCCTTTGTATATAATGCTCCGCTCCCACTCTCCCTCCCCTGTATATATGGCTCCGCTCCCACTCTCCCTCCCTTGTATATATGGCTCCGCTTCCACTCTCCCTCCTTTGTATATAAGGCTCCGCTCCCACTCTCCCTCCCCTGTATATATGGCTCCGCTCCCACTCTCCCTTGTATATAAGGCTCCGCTCCCACTCTCCCTCCCTTGTATATATGGCTCCGTTCCCACTCTCTCCCTTGTATATATGGCTCCGCTCGGCTTCCCCATCCTCCCCCATCATACTTACCCTCACATCGCTGACCTTCCTTCGGCTGAACTTCCCTCCCTGCATCTCGCGGCGCTTCAGCTCCTGTGCGGAGCGGTCACGTGATTCCGCTCATTAAGGTCTATGAATATGGACGCCACGCCTATGGGAGATGAGTGGCGTCCATATTCATGACCTTAAATGAGCGGTACACGTGACGGCTCAGCGCTGGATGAAGCCGCCGCGGGATGCAGTGTGAGTATCAGCTGCTGCACCGCCGCCGGCTCCCCTTCTGTCCGCGGACCGGCAAGGGCACTGCAACGGCCCGATGCTGGGCCGCGGACCGGTGGTTGGGGACCCCTGACTTAAATCACATTGATACGGCACACAAAAAACTTGCTAAGTAACATTTCCCACATGTTTACTTTACATCAGCACAATTTTGGAACCAAAGTTTTTTTTGTTAGGAAGTTATAAGGGTTAAAAGTTGACCAGCGATTTCTCATTTTTGCAACACCATTTTATTTTTAAGGACCACATCACATTTGAAGCCACTTTGAAGGGTCTATATGATAGAAAATACCCAAAAGTGACACCATTCTAAAAACTGCACCCCTTAAAGTGCTCAAAACCACATTCAAGAAGTTTATTAACCCTTCAGGTGCTTCACAGGAATTTTTTCAATATTTAAAAAAAAAAATGAACATTTAACTTTTTTTCACAAAAAAAATACTTCAGGTTCAATTTTTTTTATTTTACCAAGGGTAACAGGAGAAATTGGACTGCAAAAGTTATTGTGCAGTTTGTCCTGAGTATGCTGATACCTGATATGTGGGGGGCAACCACTGTTTCGGCGCATGGCAGAGCTCAGAAGGGAAGCAGCGCCATTTGACTTTTTGGCTGGAATGGAGATCGGACACCATGTCGCGTTTGGAGAGCCCCTGATGTACCAAAACAGTGGAAACCCCCCACAAATGACACCATTTTGGAAACTAGACCCCCCCAAGGAACTTATCTAGATGTGTGGTGAGAACTTTGCACCCCCCAGTGCTTCACAGAAGTTTATAATGCCCAGGCATGAAAATAAAAAAATCCTATTTTTTCCACAAACATCTTTTAGCCACCAATTTTTTATTTTCCCAAGGGTACCAGGAGGAATTGGACCCCAAAAGTTCTTGTCCAATTTGTCCTGAGTACGCTGATACCTCACATGTGGGAGAAAACTACTGTATGGGTACACGTTGGGGCTCGGAAGGGAAGTAGTGACGTTTTGGAATGCAGACTTTGATGGAATGGTCTGCGGGTGTCATGTTGCTTTTGGAGAGCCCCTGATGTACCTAAACAGTGGAAACCCCCCACAAGTGACACCATTTTGAAAACTAGACCCCCCCCAAGGAGCTTATCTAGATGTGTGGTGAGCACTTTGAATCCCCAAGTGATTCAAAGAAGTTTATAACACAGAGCCGTGAAAAGAAAAAGTCTTTTTTATTTCCACAAAAGTGATTTTTTAGCCCCCAATTTTTAGAACCCCAAAGTTGATACAGTGGAAACCCCTCAATTATTGCTCCAACCCTAACCCCAACACATCCCTAACCCTAATCCAAACCCTAGCCCTAACGGAAAATTGAAAAAAAAAATATTTTCTTTATTTTATTATATTTGCCGAACTAAGGGGGTGATAAAGGGGAGGGGGGTTATTTACTATTTTTTTTATTTTAATCACTATGATAGTTTATCATAGTGATCAAAATGACTGAATGGAATCTGCCAGCCGGAGCCTGCAGATTTCCGGCGGGCACACTGCGCATGCGCCCGCCATTTTCTCCGGATCCAAGATGGCGGTGCCCACCGGAGGACGCCGGCGGGACGCAGGACCACCTGGAGGGGACCCAGTAGCACGGAGAGGTACCGGGGGGATTGGGGATCCTATTTCTCTCTCCTCTTATTTGCGATCACATCAGAGGAAAGAGAATTTAAATGCAAAATTGCAGCTTTTTTTTGCGATCGCCGTTATAGATTTAACAACGGCGATTGCAAAAGCGGAGTCGGTAAAAACTGACCCGATTCATGTTCTCTGGGGTCTCGGCTACCCCCTGCAGCCGAGACCCCGGGAGAAAATCGGACACTGGGGGGCGCTATTTACTTACTCCAAAGCACCGTGAATTCACTGCGCTGTGGTTTAAGTACCCTTAATTACCGCCGTTAAAAGGCATATCGGCGGTCGTTAAGGGGTTAAGCATCGTCAAATCTGCAGCGGCCAGCTGTTACAGCTTAGAGGATGGGACTTCAAGAAATCCCATGTCCACAGACGCCTGCGGATCACACTCGGACACTGACATACGGAGCGTCGCTCCAGACCGCAGCATGTCAATTCCTCTTGCGGAGACACTAGGCTCCACAAGAGAATTTTTGCCCATAAAATGTATTGAACATGGTGAATCCGCACGGTTCAGTCAACACATGCGGATTCACCTTCGTTTAATAGACGGCAGAGCTTTGGTCACCGCGAACATGTGGTGCGCCAAAAACACTGCTACTTCCGAATCGTTTGCACCCGGCCTAAGGGAACAGGATTTTCAGGATTTCCCTTGTATTGTACAGGTGATGCAATTATAACCTGGGCAATACTAAGGAAATCCTGAAAGCATGGGCCTTGAGGACAGGAATTGGGGAACCCTGCTCTAAAGAATCCATGGCAGCATGTTGTGTATCCAAGGTTTGTAAACTGTGTTGAGGTGTGATTTATGCTCATTTTTCAGGCTATAACAGAGATTGAGTAAGAGGAGATAAATTAACTCTTACAGTCACAGTCTACATCAATTGCGGAGAAATGTGTACATGACAAGCATAATACAGTCGATGCCGAACATTTATGTATGGCCTGTTTCATTTGCTCTAATTGTAAACTTATGGCTTGTCAGAAAATTACTCCATTATATTGTTACTGTAAAGATCTACAATCAAGAAACAAGAATCAAGCAGGTGGTCCCCCATTATGAACACATTGGTCTACATGAAAAATAATAGACAAGGTTGGTGCAATATTCATGATGAACATATTGAACAACATGAAAAGTCTCAAACTCCTCTAGTTTAGTCAAGAATTGGAAACCCTGTCTGAGGATGTAAACACGTATATTTATGGGTAGACTTGTCAGCACCACGCTCCAATTCTCTGATGGGAGAATGGCATTCCTTAGAAACCCAGTTTTTACTTCTTTATACAGAGCTTGATTCCATGGAGAGCGAGGATCACCATAGGAAAAGTCTTAGACCAAGTTGAGTCAAAACTGTCACAGGAAGCTAAAACAAAAACTAGATAATTTTGGCCACAATATACAAAGTCAATCATCGAACAGAATATTAGCAGAAGAATAGGATGGCCAAGAACCAACTAGATTGACAAAATGAAGGATGACATGGGATTAAGCAATGGCAAACTGAAAGAAGCAACGCGGGATAGAACTGCCTGGCGAGCGATGATTGATTGAATGACCGAGAGTTATACTCGACTAAGCAGATAAGAGAGAGATACAGAGCTTGATGCGCAGTAGACCAAGCATAGGAAATACTGTTGGATAAAATGGTTGATATTATAAGACAAACATAAAATTATGAGTGACCTTAGGTAGACTACAATTCCTAAAAAGGCAAATTGCTAGAATTTGGTATCTATATGTAATGCTAGATTACAGTAATGTTGTATACAGAGGGTTCAGTCATAAGTCACCCTATGGCAGATAAAAACATTTTATAGTCTATTAACAATAAAAGACTAACACAACCTTCCCTGATAAAGGAAGAGCTCAGATTACTTATGTATTTATTCCAAATACACACTTGAATAACACACTTACAAATATCACTGGCTGTAACTACTGGCTTTCTTTTCTGAAGCCAAGAACATAATCAATACGTCCTACTGTTCAAGGATTCAGTGGGACACCAATTTTATCTTATTGCCTCCAAGGAGAAATAATGATCATATGGATGCAGAAACTTACAACTTTTTTTTTTTTTTAAATTGTGAATTCTTTCGTATTTATTTTTTCTGGGTTCATAGCAATGTACCAACTTTGTGCAAAACATTCAAGTTCATAAGCAAATGAGGCGGAATATTAAAAATCCAGAAAAAAATACATAAAAACCTCTGACAAATACACGTCATGAATAAAACATATGTTGAGCATTTGAAGACATTAGACGTTTCATTTTGAAAAACAATCAAATGAGATAAGCAGAAAATACATTTGTTTTAATAAGTGCAGAATTACGAGGTAATAGCATTGCTTTGGGGTTTACAGTGCTGGAGAACCAGGTTTTGATGTCTTTTCTAAGGTGGGATCGATTATTTTTTAGATGAGCATAAAAAGTGAATTTAATCCTTTTAACAACTTTTGTGTTGGGAACGCTGATGCTCGTGGCGTGTCTTTCCTAAGATAACGGCAAAACAGAATAAAATGTAAAAACCTCAAGTCTCTTTATGATTCACGGAGAGTAATACAGATCAAATGATTCCATATTGCTTGGCTATGAATAGAAAATGAATACAAGACTGTGCTATTAGTACAGTGTGACTTGTATGTAGAGCAATTCTGCTTTCAGTATTTATACAGAAAGTGTGTTCTCTACATACAGTATGGTAGAGAGGAAGTGGTAACAATGCTGGGTACCACAGAATAAAGTAAGAGCGGCTGCATTCCCCCCCACCTCCCCCCCCCAAAAAAATAAAAATCATGAAATGGGTTTTCCAGGAGAATACATAAGCTGCAGACAGAAAGAAGTACATGTATTCACCTATACCTCCCCAAACCGTTCCATTGCCACGTCCCCGATGCTGCTTGCTCATTTTCAGTCTACATTGCCTGTAGACTTCACAGCCCGTATATACCCTACTTGACGTCTACAACCAATCACTGGTCTTGGGCAGTATAACACTGTATGGCTGAAGATGTGATATTGGATTTATGGACTGTGAAGTCTGTGGCCAAGGGGAAAAAGAGATGAGCATTGGTAACAGCAGGGTATAAAAAGTGAGCACTTGTTATTTCATTTATTTGCAAATAAAGCCACCTGTGTAAACTTTATGTAAAACATTGATCAAGATTTAGGCTATAAGTTGAACCCAATGGACTTAAGTCTACTTTCAACCTTGAAAATATTTAACCCCTTAAATCTCCCAGACCTATAACATGGGTACAAACGTCTGGTTCATACTCAAATCGTAGCTCCAGCTAAAATATTACAGTTAAGGTGGATCAGTCAGCAGCATTTAGAGATACAATTTACAGCTACCACATGGACCAAGGAAACCTGCAGTCTAGAAATGACACATTCTACCACTATGGCATCAACGTTAGACATAGTAGCAAAAAATGTTCAGGGATGGGGGATGCTACTAAGAGATGCGCGTTTTTTATGTAGTTAAAGCAGTTCCACCCAGCTATTCTCTGCATTTCTGAAACACACATGGTGATGGATAAGGTTCACATAATGCAAAGAGGGGAAATTAACTAGGAATACCACTCACTGTACTCAACGCATTCTGGGGGGGTGAGTGTTTTGATCCACAGATCGGTCCCCTTTTCTTGCATTAGGTCCTCGGTAGATTCTGATGGTATATATGTCTGCACACTTTGTACTATCCATAGCATAAAATGTATTCTGGTTGCAATATATGTGCTTCGACCCTACTTGGGGGAACCGGTTAAAAAAAAACATACTGGCTTTTATTGGCACTTTTTCTGAGGTCCCAACCATTATAGTAGAAGATTTTAATAGTTAAATTGCATCCTCACTAGGATAAACTTCATTCTGGTATAATTCCCGAGAACGTCCAGGCCTCCCTTGCTAGGCTGATAGAAGAGATAAGATACGTTGACATATGGGCCATACAAAAAACCCCAGGGGTCCGACAATTTTCATGTTACTCGAGTTCCCATCACTCCTTATATAGAATTGATCTGGCTGTTAGAAACTTACTAGTGCTACTATATATACACTTAACTACTTACTTATCCAGGGATGTATCAGATCATTCACCTCTTCGTATTCACCTTTCATTAGGGAGTCCAGATCAACTCATAAGAATTCCCTGGAGCTTAAACCCCTTCAGGATCCAACTAATATGAGGCTCTCTGCAGACAAATATACTGGAAT
The DNA here is from genome assembly GCF_039654945.1 of Dendrobates tinctorius. NCBI lineage: Eukaryota > Metazoa > Chordata > Amphibia > Anura > Dendrobatidae > Dendrobates > Dendrobates tinctorius. Next base: position 8,219,537 of record NW_027361881.1, on the reverse strand, counting down.
ATTTTAATATAAATGAGGATACAGCCCCCGACCCCCATAGTGTGGGACACCATGAAGTCATTTGTTGTTGGACTATATATTAGCGAAATCTGTACTATGAAAATGAAGACTAGAGAACTCAGTAATAACTTGATACAAGGCCTTACCAAAGCAGAATGCGAACTGGGGACAGATCCTACTGAAGAGGAAAAAGTTGCCCTTGAGAGGGAACAAACGGCATTAAAAGAGTATCTGATGTCTCAGGCTTCCAATAAACTTTTTTTTACTAAACAAATTCTTTACGGAAGGTGAAAGTGCGGGACATCTATTAGCTACAATTATCAGGGCTAAGGACTTGGAGGGCACAACACAAATTGCTAGTTTTTCTTTGGATAGTGGAAAGGTGGTTAAGAAAAATCAGGATATCCTAGAGGTTCTATGCAAATAGTATGCCAGCTTTACAGCCCTCCGCTTCTTTCCAATGTATTACAGGCGCAGAGATCTGCACTAGACAGGCAACAAATTCAGCCGCGCAGGAGGGAGATGGGGACAGCCGCAGAGACTCACCGCACAGGCGCCAGATTCCCAGCCCCGCAGTGTGAATAAATCATAACACACTGCGGGGCGGGATCTGGGGCCTCCGCTACATGCAGGCACGATCTCCGTACATCAGTGGATGTAAGTTCCAGGGCAATGCGCACGACGCATGCCTGAAAAATGACTGTACAGCGCAAGCGCCGGTGATGTGAGGAAACACAGAGGAGGTGGCGCCTGGTGAACTGAGGGGGATGATGGACGGCTGTGAGGCGCTTGAGTCAGGGGGAGAAAACATACCTCCCTGACTGAATACATGTATGGCGCACAATTTATAAAAGTCATTATTTCTGCATTACTAGGGTTAAAATACATAAGAGCCACCTTCACAGAATGCAGCCTTAGTGCTGCTGAAGGTGGCTCTTTTACCTTAATAGGCCCTGGGGGGTGACAGGTTCCCTTTAAAACGCTTGTGTGTACACTTAAATAAACTTATAAGTAATTTACTTCAATGATTCTGTTCCAACACTTTCTCTGTCCTTCACCAGTATCAGAGACGGCAATCAGTGACTGTATTCACACCTGTGCAGTGGGGCAGGTCACGGTGCTCTATAGAGGCCGCACTAACCAAAGTTTTGCGAGATTTGTTAAGTCTCGCGAGACGTTGTGCGACTTCACTAGATCACAGTGACCCGCTCCACTGCGCCGGCGTGAATGCAGTCACTGATTGACATACATACACAGGAGGGGCGGAATATTACAAGTGGCGGGGCGGCACCCTGGGGACTTCTTTCCTGTGACTGTCAGCGAGCCACATGTCAGGAGCAGGAGGCGGGGCGGCACCCTGGGGGCTTCTTTTCTGTGATCATCGGCGAGCCACATGTGGCTCGCAAGCTACGGGTTGGGGACTCATGCGTTAGAGTATACATCAAATTTTATTGAATAAACCTCTCAATAATATCAGTATAATCTCCAAAATGAATAAAAATTCAAAATGCACTGTTCCAAATTATTAGGCACAGGAGAAATTCTAAACATTTGATGTTTTAAAGAACTGAGAACGCTCATTTGTGGAATTTGCAGCCTTAGGAGGTCACATTCACTGAACAAAAAAGCTATTTAACTCCAAAACATCCTAAGGGTGTGTGCACACGCTGCGGATTCTGCTGCGGATCCACATCGGTTTTGGTCCTGCGGTGCGGTGTACAGTACCATTAAGATCAATGGAAAATGAAAACCGCAGTGCAGACTTTTCCACGCGGATTTGCTGCGGTTTCAAAACCGCAGCATGTCAATTCTTTGTGCGGATTCCGCAGCGTTTTAGCACCTGCTCCATGACAGGTGTCAAACCGCAGGGGAAAACCGCACGCTTAACTGCAGAAAAACCGCAGGTCTTTTGACCTGCGGAATTAGGGTACCGATACACTTAGCGATGCACCAGCGATCCCGACAAAGATATGGATCGCTGGTGCATCGCTAAGTGGCCGCTAGTGAGCTGCCACAAAGGCAGATCTCACCAGCGACATTGCAGGGGTCGGGGGTCGCTACTTACCTGTCAGACGCGGCGATCCTGACGTCCTCCCGCCCGCGTCGCCACAGGAAGCGAGAAATGGTCCAGGACCTACTCGCGCGACCAGCGATGAGCAGCGGGGGAGCCGGTTGGAGGTAAGTATCAGACATAGCGATATCGCTGCTACGTCACAAAATCGGTGACGTTACAGCGATATTGCTAGCGATATCGCAATGTGTAATGGGCTTTTTACCTGTGGTTTTTGACAAATCCGAGCGGAAAAATCCTCAGGACAATCTGCAGCGTGTGCACACACCCTAACAGGCCAAGTTACATGTTAACATAGGAACCCTTCTTTGATATCACCTTCACAATTCTTGCATCCATTGAACTTGTGAGTTTTTGGAGAGTTTCTGCTTGTATTTCTTTGCATGAAGTCAGAATATCCTCCCAGAGTTGCTGTTTTGATGTGAACTGCCTCCCACCCTCAGATCTTTTGCTTGATGATACTCCAAAGGTTCTCTATAGGGTTGAGGTCAGGGGAAGATGTGGCTACACCATGAGTTTATCTCCTTTTATGCCCATAGCAACCAATGACTCAAAGGTATTCTTTGCAGCATGAGATGGTGCATTATCATGCATGAAGATGATTTTGCTCCTGAAGGCACATTTCTGCTTTTTATACCATGGTATAAAGTTGTCAGTCAAACTCTATATACTTTGCAGAGGTCACCTTCAGGAACCTTAAAGGGCAGCTGTTTCCCCATGATCCCGGCCCAATACATGACCCTCCACCTCCTTGCTGACGTCGCAGCCTTGTTGGGACATGGTGGCCATCCACCAACCATCCACTACTCCATCAATCTGGACCATCCAGGGTTGCTCGACACTCATCAGTAAACAAGACTGTTTGAAAATTAGTCTTCATGTATGTCTGGGCCCATTGTAACCATTTCTGCTTGTGAGCACTGTTTAGGGGTGGCCGAATAGTAGGTTTATTCATCACAGCAAGCCTTTGAAGGATCCTACACCTTGAAGTTTGAGGGAGTTCAGAGGCACCAGCAGCTTCAAATATCTGTTTACTGGTTTGTAATAGCTTTTTAGCAGCTGCTCTCTTAATCCGATGAACTTGCCTGGCAGAAACCTTCCTCATTCTGCCTTTATCAGCACGAACACGTCTGTGCTCAGAATCAGCCACAAATCTCTTAACAGTACGATGATCACGCTAAGTTTTCGGGAAATATTTAATGTTTTCATCCCTTGACCAAGGCATTGCACTATTTGATGCTTTTCGGAAGTAGAGAGATCCTTTTTCTTTCCCATGTTACTTGAAAACTGTGGCCTGCTCAGTAGTGTGGAACATCCAGTTTTACTTTTTTTGGGGCTCACATGGCAAACTAATTATCACAGGTATCTGAGATTGATTTCAATGATCCAAAGAACCCTGAGACACAATACCATCAATAGGTGTCATTAAAACAAAAAAAAACTCTGACATTTAAAAACAATTTGCATAATAATTTGGAACATGGTGTATATATGAGTTTCACTTTTTGTATTGAAGAACTGAAATAAATTAACTGTTTGATGATATTCTAATTTTGTGAGATGCATCTGTACTTGTAACTGTTTGTGTTGTAAATGCTAAAAAACGTGTTTAATAAAAATTAACCTGATTCAAAACATGAAATGACACATTGGCTTCTATGAAAGAGTGTTGTGGGCATGCTCTGTGCAGAGGGTCACTGTGCAGGGAGGGGGACGAGGTGAACTGTTTCCTCAACTATTGTGAACAGTGGATTCTGTGTCATCTATATATAAATTACCGTAACTTTCATTTGTAACCTTAACTGAGATGAGATAACTGCAAAGAGATCTCTACAGAACAGGAAGTGTCAGCCCAATATGGGGCTCATTGTGAAAGTGGCAACATTTCAGGATTTTGCATATAGAAAATTATACACAAAAAACCCAGAAGATTCATGAGAAATTATGTTAACATGCATTTCTTAAAAAAAAGGTTTACATATTCTCTTTAAATCGGACAGATATATTGAAGGGCACGGAGGTTCAAATCAAGGCCCAAATACTGCTCCAAGATGACATACAATAAGTTTTGGCAAGCATTTGTCCTCAAAAATGCTATGTGCTCAGTGCTAGTATGTGAATGTGACTTACAGTTCTTATATCTGCATTTTAAAACATATGTAAAGACCATAACCACCCATCATCCAACGAGATATGCTTTCATCTCTTCAATTAGTGTTTATAAATGGTGATCCTCTTACGCCATGAGAAATCTCCCCCTCCTGCACTCTGTTGTGCGCCTCAAACAAAGCTGGCATTATGGAGAGCAAGAGACATGCAAATTAAAAAAAAAAAAAAAAAAAGGTTTCTCATAAACCTGTGCGATACCCAAGCATTTATTTCCCTTGTTCTTATCTAATTCCATGACTACTGCGTTTCTCCCTCTCTGCTTCACTGGACTAATTGAATATCTAAACAAACTAATTAATCACAGGAATTCGTAAAAGACGGACAGGTCTGGAGAGGTGATGTTCATCAAACCCCTCAATTTGTTTTTTAATCCCTGCAGCAATTTATTTGCTGACGACGCACATTTTCCTCCCTTGAAATTTCCTTGCTACGGCCAAGGTTAACTGTATACAGCCTCATTCACTATTTATGATTTTGCATACAGGAGATTTTTTTTTTTTTTCCTACAGTCAGAGAATCCGAGAGCATTAATCAAAAATAATGAATAAAATGATCCGTCTGACAATTCTCATAGCCGCCTAGGTTTCAGGAGAATAACGAACTAACTTTATTAATCAACAGTTCCTGATTAATTGTTACAAAGTGTCATCCATAAATTTTTCTCCATTTTAATAATACTTGCTGAACACTAACAATATCCCCAGTGATTTCAGATTTATTGAGGCCTTGGCACACAGGAGAGGGGTGGCAACGATCTCTACAGATGACATTATGCTAGATGGTACGGCTCTTCAGCGTTACTCTGAGTTATGTTCATGTGACCCCCACTTCTAAACACACCCCGTCTTTTAATATGACCTGCTATGATCCATTCCACCTTTTTTTTGCCTGAGTCTTCAGGTGACAACCTGTCCTACTTTGGAGACAAATTTAAAACCCCATCCTGTGCTTGACTCCTCAGGTCTGCTTTTATGAATGATAAGGTGTACAGGCACTACAACCCATTAAAGATGACAGTTTCACTTTTCTACCCTAATTACTCGTTCCTGCCTATTTGGCATTTTCTTAGAAAAATTTGTTGAATAATGACCGGCATTAAAATGGAGGCTCTTAAGAATTTATATGCAAGGTTTAATTTATCATGTACTTTCCTTATCTGCAAGTAGAATTTATTTCTGTGTCTCTCGCTATGACAGCGTAGTCGTTCTCTTAAGGGTACAGTGTTTTAAAATGGAGCAGTGTTTAATCATAACTCGGGTCAATTTCTCTGCAAATGTACGTTTGTTTATTGCATGTGCTAGCTTGATAGAACATAATCAGTACTAATTACGGTAAATCTGATCAGACTTTTTTTTTTACCCAATTAGGTTTTTTCCATAATTTTAGGTGTCTATGCTGATGTTAATATCACATGTTGGCAGCACTGTACAGTGCTTAGGAAAACCACATGTCCAAACTACACGTGGTGTTACTTCGAAATGCTGTGGTTTTCAGCTGTGTGGCATGAATAGGTGAAGCACAATGAATCCGTGTACAAATAGTGTGGACAGAAAATGTTTTTAAAACTGCGGCAACTGGAAGTAAAATCAAATGCAGCTCTGCCATGCTGCATATTACCCATCATTGTAAACCCTGCAACAAGCCCCTATGACGATGTATAATAATGTAAAGTATAATTTCATCTCTTAAAAACCCAGAGTCCGGAAACTACAGAACATTTTTATAGGCTTCCTTTACAGCTGGTAAGCCAATATGTGAGTAGGATTTGACATGATAACACGTATAAAATATATCAATCAATAACCAGCTATGAACAGGATTACTGCAGTCACTTCCAGTTTACAGATGGTTTTGGCTCGTCTGTCCAGCTTCTCCCAGTTCATAACCAATTGTCTTTACCTGCACTTCGTCTGTTAGTAATCCAGTGTGGTCACATGTGGTCAATTTATCCTCTGTATATCAATCCAGTTATATAGCTTATAGGTAGTTGTTCTTGTGTATCCATAGTTGTTGCTCTATTCTGCGGACATGTTTACCCAACTAGGGTTCATCAGGGTACTATAAGTATTCTCCGAAAAATAGTATGTTACCCATGGAAGGACATGCACTATGTTAAGTGCAGCATACACATGACTCACTGCACCAAGTGTAATTCCCACATAGGCGAACATACTACTTACGGAACTTTTTGGGAGAATACTTGAAGTCCTCTGGTGAAACCTAGTCTGGTGAAATGTGTTAGGGCAAAGAAGCATTCTGATATACCGTATATACTCGAATATAAGCCGAGATTTTCAACCCATTTTTTTGGGCTGAAAGTCCCCCTCTCGGCTTATATTCGAGTCATATACACAAGGGGGTCGGAGGAGGAGGGGGGTGTCAGGTCATACTTACCCGTCCTGGCGCTGTCTCTTCAGCCCCCAGCTTCTCTGCGATCTCCCTTACTTCCTTCAGCGGTCACGTGGTACCGCTCATTAAAACTCATGAATATGCGCATATTCATGAGTTTTAATGAGCGGTACCACGTGACCGCTGAAGGCAGGGAGATCGCGGAGAAGCTGGGGGCTTAAGAGACAGCGCCAGGACGGATAAGTATAGCGATACTCACCTGTCCTGCGTCCATGGCTGCTTGGCACGTCATCTGTCAGTGACGTTCAGATAGCAGAGGGCACGGTGACGTGGTTAGTGCGCGCCGCGCCCCCTGCAGTCTGAACATCACTGACAGATGACGTGCCAGACAGCAGCAAGCAGCCATGGACGCAGGACAGGTGAGTATCTCAGGTGTCAGCAGTGACACCGGCACCTGGCCCCAGCGACGGAGAGGTGAGTATGTCATTTTTTTATTTTTAAATGCAGCAGCAGCACATGGGGCCCATAATCTATGGAGCATCTTATGGGGCAGCATATGGGGGAATAATCTATGGAGCATCTTATGGGGGCAGCATATGGGGGAATAATCTATGGAGCATCTTATGGGGGCAGCATATGGGGGAATAATCTATGGAGCATCTTATGGGGGCAGCATATGGGGGAATAATCTATGGAGCATCTTATGGGGGCAGCATATGGGGGAATAATCTATGGAGGATATTATGGAGGCACCATATGGGGGAATAATCTATGGAGGATATTATGGAGGCACCATATGGGGGCATAATCTATGGAGCATCTTATGGGGGCACCATATGGGGCATAATCTATGGAGCATCTTATGAGGGCAGCATATGGGAGCATAATCTATGGAGCATCTTATGGGGGCAGCATATAGGGGCATAATCTATGGAGCTTCTTATGGGGCAGCATATGGGGGCATAATCTATGGAGCATCTTATGGGGGCATAATCTATGGAGCATCTTATGGGGGCATAATCTATGGAGCATCTTTCCCACCCTAGGCTTATACTCGACTCAATAAGCTTTCCCAGTTTTTTGTGGCAAAATTAGGGGGGGGTCGGATTATACTTCGGTCGGCTTATACTCAAGTATATACAGTAGTTATCTCATAACTTATAGTATAGTTTTGTGCCAAGCTTTTAAAAGATGGATTGAAGCTTATACATTTTAATTAGGGACTTTTTGTAGAATTGAGCTGTGAAAATAAAAAATAAAACCCCTTTTTCCCCACAAAAATGTTGTTTTAGCTCCAATTTTTTTTTTATTTTCACAAGGGTAACAGGAGAAAATTGAACCCAAAATGTGTTGTGCAATTTCTCTTGAGTGCGCCAATACTCCAACATGAGTAAGGCTCTATGCTGAAATGCATAGGATCATCCATGCTACATGCAGCTAACTAATGTTAGCTATGGCCGTCTGCACACTTTAGTTTTTTGGAAGAGAAGATAAAACTGAGGAGAAAGAGCGCAATAGGGTCTTATCTGGGTAACAGATGAAATAAATTCAGGGAATCTACTCACCTTTTCCAAGATAGTTTAAAGCATGTAGATCAATGTCAGCCTGCTGCACGCCCGAGGTTCACGTCCGTGACCACAGATAAAGATCCTTTTGGATAAATTATTAGGCTTATTGTGCGCTGCTGAGACCAAGATAAAGTCACCACATGAGAAACTTTTTAACTCTTTATTCCCAACGCGTTTCAAAGTGGAATATCACTTCTTCTTCAGGGGATGACATAGAGTGACTCTATGTCATCCCCTGAAGAAGAAGTGATATTCCACTTTGAAACGCGTTGGGAATAAAGAGTTAAAAAGTTTCTCATGTGGTGACTTTATCTTGGTCTCAGCAGCGCACAATAAGCCTAATAATTTATCCAAAAGGCACTTTAGTTTTTTAAAATGTGTTCAAAATAAAAAAAAAATTCTGAAATTTTAAATTAAAGAAATACTTGCTTTTTCGAGCACTGGATCCACCATTTTTTATTTGATATTCCTGCCTAGGAATATCCGTGCGCTGGGTGTGGACCCATAGGTTTTACTCATAACAAGGCAAATAATGAGCAAAGCTGAACGAAGTTGCATGGAGCATTTCCTTACATCTCTCAGGAATAAGGTAATCCCAACTAAGCTACACTGGGTTACAGTCCAATACGGTACAAGCAGCCAGGAGACCATCTCTACACTGAGGGGACAACTCCAGGGTCTGCAGTATAACTGGTTTCCCTACGGAGGAATGCACAGATGAGTTTTACAAGGATTAATCACACTGTGAGATGCCCATGCCTACCATCTGGTTTTCCAGCAGACTGCTCTGAAATATACAAGTTGCCATAGAGGATCCTCTGAATGAGTGAGCTGAAAATTTTTTAATTTTTTTTCTTCTCTTTTGCTACAATACTCCAACTTGGGTGAAAAGCTACTTTTGAGGCACAGTACAAAGATAAGGGAAGAGCCATATTGTGCTGGAATGGTTTGAGGGTGTCATGTCGCACTGGCAGAGCCCATGAAGTGTCAGGACAGCAGAAACTCCCCATAAGTGACCTCATTTTACAAACTACACCCCCAAATGAATTAATCTAGTGGTGCAGTTAACATATTGACACCACATGTGCGTTTTTATCCCATTGGGCGGTGAAGAAAGAATAATAACATTTTTACCACAAGGGCAAATACTGCACCAAAATTTGACAATTTCTACTGAATGTAGAAATACCCCATGTGGCTGTACAGTACTGCTTAGCCAAATGGAAAGACTCGAGAGGGACGGAGCACTATTTGCCTTCTGAAGCACAAATTTTCCTAGAATCGTTTGCAGACTCCATATACTGAGCCCCTAAGTCCTAGAAGAGTTGAATCCCACTCAAGTGACCCAATTTTGGAAATTATACCCCTTTAGGAATTTATATACAGCTGTAGTGATGATTTGACCTCATGGGTGTTTTCCAGAAACAAGCAGCTGTGAAGGTTGCTGAGTGAAAATTGCAAATCTGCTACTATAGTGCCTGCACATTGTAGTGCCCAGTTTGTGCTTCTGGAGATTTACACCCATAAAGTAGGTGAGTTCTCATTGCTACAGAAATGTCATACATGCGGATGCTAAATGTGCTTTTTAAGCACACTGTTCAGCTCAGGAAGGAGGAGGCAGATTTGGGAGCACAGAATTTTCTTAATTTCTTTTGCTGGATGAGGAGCCATTTTACTTTTCCAGAATTTTTGCACTACCAGGAACATGAAAGCCCCCTATATTTCCGTTGACAGATGACGGATCTGAGTGGGAACTTGCTTTTTTTGTGGATTGAGTTGAAGCTTTTATTGGAAACATTTTACATATCATTTGGATCACATTTATCCTCTACACCGAGCACTTACATCAGGGTTTCCATCTAAATCTTCAAATGACGTGATTCAGATGAAACTCATAGAATCATAGAATGGTAGAGTTGGAAGGCACCTCCTTAGTCATCTGGTCCAACCGCCTGCTCAACGCAGGATTCACTAAATCCCTTGGGAATGGATCCCTCGGGATCCATTCCCTAGAATGAGACAGCATAGTTACTCTGGACTCTGGCTCGAACACCACAGGTATGCCATAGGGACTGGACCAGATCTGACATGAACGGAGTGCCTTGATCCGATATTTCACTAGGAAACCCTACCCGGTTAAAGATGGTAACAAGGGCCTCGGTTACCTTTACTGTTGTAATACTGGACAGGCCACAGCTTCAGGATACCAAGTGGCATAGTCCACCCACTGTCAGGATATATTTTTTCCCTGACCGGCTGGGGTGGGCCAGAGGACCTATGATGTCGACAGCTACACATTGAAATGGTTCTTCAATTATGGGCAGAGATTGCAGGGGTACCTTATGTTGAGCTCCTGGATGCCGCATTCACTGGCACACATCACAGGTGTGGCAATAATGGGCTACAGACTGCGAGATGCCAGGCCAGTAAAAACTTTAGGCGAGTCTCTTTTCAGTCCTTTTCCTCCCTTGATGTCCAGCCAAGGGGATGTCATGGGCCAGTTGAAGTAGCTGTGCCCTGTACTTCTGAGGGACAATGAGTTGCCTGGTCGTAGCGTCAGGGTTGCCCTTGTCATTGACCTTTGTTACACGATAATACAGTCTGTTTTCTCGAGTGAATCCATCCCCATTATCTCCCATGTTCCCAGTTTCTGCCTTTCGCCTAAGGGCTGCTAAGGTAGTGTCACCCTCTATTTCTCCTCTCTGTCCCAAGACTCTCCCAATGTAGTAGCAGCGAACGTATTGCTTACCAACTCTGATGCGGATCGTGGTGGTTGCTCCCCAGTGAGGTCCGGATGACGTAGTGCTTGAAGAGCCTGTAGTTGGGTGACTGCTCCCACAAATTGACACTAACTCCCCAATGTCGTTCCCAAGGAGGATATCTGCAGGAAGTCCTCCCATAACTCCAATCCAACAGTTTTTCTCCACAACCATGATCCAAACACACAGAAGCTTGCTGTATATATTTGCGGGCACCCCCGCCAGGACAATGGGAATTCCCGGACCCTGGTGAATTGCCTAGGGTCGAGCCACACGGGGGTCAGCGATAGTCAGGAAAGCCCCCGTGTCTCTAAATCCTGACACTTTGTATCCGTCAATTAAGACATCCTGCCGGTGGCGTTGCCGTTGCTCTGGGTAGCTAAAGGACAAAGGCCGGAGTCCGTACACTCCAGGAGGGGTATCTATGGTGCCGTGGTCGGTGGTCCACTCTGGTGGGGGTGGTGGTAGCTCTTCCTCAGGCAGGATGTAGTGCACAAGATGCACAGGACGAGGTGGAGCTGTGTGGGGCTCCCTCCAAATTCTTGAGGGATAGCCAAACTGCATATGTCCAGGTTGCCCACACCCATAACATTTCCTCTCTGTGATACCCCCAGGTCATGGTCAGAACTGTTGGGGCCCAGGATTGTGAGGCGTGATTGTCATCGGCTTGCGACTTGATGGAAGGGCAGATATAACTGGAGGGGGACGGGGTGCAGGAACAGGCCGTGGTTCATTGTCCAGAAGCCTCCTCCATTGCGGTCGGATAGTAAGGGCTTCATCGGCCAGGGCTGCAGCTATACCCACGGTACAGGGCGTGCGCTCCCGGACCCATTCCCGTACCTCTGCGGGGCACTTGGCAAGAAATTGTTCTATAAGGAACGCCTGTATAACATCTTCCACAGTAAAGGTGTTTTCTGCTTCCAGCCATCTCCTACATGCCTGAGACATCTTATGTGCATCCTAAACAATCCCCCCGTGGTGCATGGGAGGTCTCGGAACGTGGCTCTATATGAGTCTGAGGTGATAGCATGGTAATCCAGGATAGTCAGCTTTACAGTGTTATAATTCAGATTGCGCTGTGAGTCAATGGTTCGGTAAGCCTCCGGCATGCTTCCGTTCAGGAGTCCCTCTAACAAACGCATCAAGCCAGAGTGGGGCACTTCCATCACAGCACAATGCTGCTCAAAGTCCTTGAAGAACCCCTCCACATCTCCAGACGCCTCATCAAATGGCTTTAACTCTGTCCGGGTGATCCGTATAGGCTCTTAGGCTTATTATAGTTAAAACTAAAAGGTCCATAAACAATCCACCACACTGAGGATACAATAGTCCAGAACATGAATGTAGTTCAGTAACAGGATGAATGTCCAAGGAAATGAGAGTCCAATAATCCAGCAGAGGATAAAATGGGTCCATATGTTTCTCCTTCTCTCTGACGTGCTGTTTTCACAAGATCATCAGCACCCTGGGTCTGACTTGTACAGCTCCTGTCCAACCCCAGCCCCCTCCTTATGCCCACGGGTAGTCAGACATGATAATACGTGTCAAGCTCTGCTACATCTACATGGCAGGCTGCACTATTGCATGATGCGACTACACAGCCTGCCATCCAGCAGAGACACTGAGCTGCATGTTCTTGCTCAGTGCCTTGCAGTGAACTCCTTTCACCTCACTGACATCACCACGAGCGCGAGAAAGTTCTCACACTTACGGTGCCATCAGAAAGGTCCTGGGAGTTCACAGCCAAAGAACTCAGCTCAACTCACTGACGTCAGCGCAAGTGCCGTTAGAACTTTTCCCAAGTGTGAGTATATATCTGTGAGCTAATATTAATAGCCTGGGAAGCTCCATGGGTATTACTTCCTTCCCAGGCTGTAAATATCTGCCCTCTTTCCCTTTACTGTTAACTAAAATGTCCCCCCCCCCCCCCCCCCGAAAGCAATTCATTTACTCAAAAAAAAAACATGTACAATAAACTACACACAAAACACTCATTATATATCTCACTCACATTTATATGTATTTTTTCTTGGAAATCTATGTGTAAATTACATAGAAAATTGCTCTATGTAAAAGCTCAAGTTAAAAATCGCATTGCAATCAGATAGCATCTGATTTAAATGTAAATGCGAAGTGTTAAAAATCAGATTGTATTCACATGAAAATCACATGACACTTGGACGACACTCGTCCCACTTTTCTGGGCTAAAATAGGGCCTTTTTTATGGTGAAGGGTATGAGCCTTTAGAGGTTAAACAGCTGTGAGGCAGTGTGGGCACCGTGTTATTTCATCATCAAGTGAAAAATGTGGTTGCTGTATCACTACTGAATTATCATTGTTTTTATGACTTATACTTGTATGTTTCTCCTCCTTTAAATAAAATTTATACTCACCTCCAGTGCCGTTCCAGTGGCTCAGCCAGTGCTGTTTGGGCACTGAAATCGCAAGACATAATGTGTCGTGAACCCCTGGAGAGTGAATGCCAGCATGGCTTGAACGGCATCAACACCGGAGGGGAGCATAACTGTTTTAATTTTACTGGGGGTAAACATGCTGTGTGAGAAGCTATTGTCCAAGTAGTGGACAAACCCTTTATGATTGATAATATGTTGACCAATTTTGAAAATCACAAGAATATGCAAAAATTGTCACTGCCCTCTATGCAGGGAAGATAATCAAAATTGAACTATTGTCAGGACTCAAACCGAGCAGTTCATGTGCACCAGGCGGCAGCTCTTCCCTCTGAGCTATTCAGCTTGCTGGACAATTCCTTGCTAACCAAGGTACTAGTACCTGTGTTGTTTCTGATTGGCTCCACCCTGATTAAACACCCTACTTACACCTGGTATTCCACTTCCTTCGTTGCGAGATTACTGAGCTCCCAACCTTTAGTCAACCATCCTTTCAGCTGCTCCTTCATGCCAAAATTATACTTCTGCTTCCATGTACTGACCCCTGGCTATTCCTGACTATGCTACCTGTTGATGCTTTAACTACATTGCTTCTCCTGTGTACCAACCCTTTGGCTATTCCTGACTAAGCTAACTGACTAAGCTAACTGACGAAACTCACCCTAGTGGTTCAATACCACTACGCCAACCCAGGTCACTTCAAAGCTATTGTGGACTGTTTCTATTAATGCGATGTCATTTTTATTATTGTCTGGTTACTAAATTTAAGAAACTGAACTGGTTTCTACAGAAGTGGATCCTAAAATGGGTGCCAACAAAGCTTATATATGTATTTAAGAAATCTGTGGATGTAAAGACACAATATGTTAATATGTCATGTTTTAATCAGTATACACCAGGTCTATGGAGTTGAAATTCAGAGAGTTAGGCTAGTTTCACACTAGCGTTGAGAAAAAAAGACGACTGAGGGACGATCTAATAACCATGTATAAGTATATAAGGGGACAATACAAATATCTCTCCGAGAATCTGTTTATACCAAGGAAGGTGACGGTCACAAGGGGGCATTCTCTGCGTATGGAGGAGAAAAGGTTTTTCCACCAACATAGAAGAGGATTCTTTACTGTTAGGGGCAGTGAGAATCTGGAATTCCCTGCCTGAGGAGGTGGTGATGGCGAACTCAGTCGAAGGGTTCAAGAGAGGCCTGGATGTCTTCCTGGAGCGCAACAATATTGTATCTTACAGTTATTGTTAGGTTCTTTAGAAGGAAGTAGATCTGGGGATTTATTCTGACAGAATTATAAAGGCTGAATTGGATGGACTTATGTCTTTTTTCGGCCTTACTATGTTAAGCTCGTCGTGAAACTCCTCCCCTGCCACGCCTCCTCCGATCAGCTCCACTATGGGCGCATGACATTGCATGCGACCTGCGTACCCTATCTTTAGCATTGGGTACACAGGCATGCTTTTGCTGGCGAAAGCGTCCTTTTGACGATGTGCCAACCTGCGCCAAACGCATCGTGTTGCATTTTGGTGGCGCACCGTCAAAAGTACGAATGCATCGGCAAAAGCATACCTGCGCAGGGCGGGCGTACACAATGCTAAAGATAGGGTACGCAGGTCGCATGCAGCGTCATGTGCCCATAGGCGGGGATGACCAGAGGAGGCGCGGCAGGGGGTGGAGCTTCATGGCGAGCGTGCGCTGCGCCTCAAAACGCTAGTGTGAATCTAGCCTTAGAGCTTGTTTTACGTGGCATAAGTAGACTTGTATTGATCGAGACTCCAGCTTTAAATCAAATTAACTATATTAACAGATAATATCAACCATCATAAGAATTTAGAAATAAATATGTAGACATGTTAATATAAACATACGTTATGCATTTTTATCAATTTAAAACCTCCGTTTAAATATTTTAAAAAAATCTACAGCTCCTCTGTACCCATGCCTCTTTTTCATGGCCATTCATTGACTTTATATTCTCAAGTAAATTAAACCAATTAATTTCCTTTGTTGCGAATGTATTTGTCCCTTATTTTAGCTAGAGAGATTCTTCGAAAGAAAAGCTGGGCGAGTATCTGCATTATACCGAACCCATTCGATTAATCTGCATCTTTGTGTTTTACATTCTCCAGCGAATAGATAACTATTTTTAAACACACTGTCTAGCTAAAGTGTGAAGAGCTTCAATCTTCCCTGCATCCATCAGGAGTCCTATTATTTAGAATCTGAGTGTACCTAAGGGTGAGTTTTGCATGTTTGTTTTATTACCTGTGCACATCCATATATTATCCACTTTACTCTCCTTTTAAATGCTGAATTTACAATCCTGTAGCTGGAGTTCCACATCATCTTCAAACTTCTGTGGATATTAAACTTCCAGGTACTGTCCCAAGAAATTTACCATTACGTAAAACTTTAGATACAAACTATCGAGAGGGCCAATAACTGTGGGGATAAATTATAATAATACATCTTTGTTTTCTAAACTGCATCAATCTCTACGCAAAGTTGTAAACTGATAAAGATATCCAGGAAAGTGTCTGTTGCTTCAATGTAAAGATTTTAGTTTAATTGGCCCCAGAAGAATAAAATGCTGTCTGGTCTCAACATTACAAATATTCTGTGACGTAAGCCATTTGTTGTAGAGGGACACAAGTGCAGAAATGTTTTATAATAAGCGGTGTACACACATCACAACTCACTGAGACCAGTTCAGACAACTATAATTTAATGTGTAAGGCCAGCTTATCCAGCCAAAGTTCAACGCTGTACCTTTTTTTTTCTTGCCTGTATTATTCTTCTAATTGCTCGACCTTGTTCTCCCCTATGTTCAATGTTTGACCCGATTCTCCTTTTGTGTGTTCAATGCTTGGTCTTGCTCACTTCTATATATGTTCAATGCCCTCCTTGTTTTCCTTCTATGTTCACTGTTAGGCCTAGTTTTCCTCTCTGTACAATGTACAATGCTCAATCGCATCTCCCTATTTCTATGTAAGGTCTCATTTTCTACTATGCTCATTGCCTGGCCTTGTTTATTTCTATGTTCAATTCTCGGCCTCATTTTCTTCCAAGTTCAACACCCAGTTGAGTTTTCCTCTATCTCCATTGCCTAGCCTGTTTTTTTCCTATGTTCAATGTCTGGTCTAGTTTTCTTCTATGTTTAACGCTCTGTGTCATTTTCCTCTATGTTAAATGCCTGGCCTCATATTCCTCTATGTTTACTGCCCGGCCTCGTTTTCCTCTATGTTCAATTCCCTGCATAGTTTTTTCTCTATTTTCAATATCTGGCCTGTTTTTCAACTATGTTCAATGCCCTGGGTTGTTTTCCTCTATGTTCAATGTCTGGCCTCATTTTCTTCTATGTTCAGTGCCCCGTATCGTTTTCCTATATCTCCAGTGCCCTGCCTCGTTTTCTTCTATGTTGAGTGCCCAGCTTGGTTTTCCAGTATGTTCAACACCAGGCCTCATTTTCCTCTATGTTCAATGCCCTGTGTCATTCTCTTCTATGTTCAGCCTGGTTTTCCTCTATGTACAATGCCAGGCCTTGTTTTCCTCTATGTGCAATGCCTGGCCTAGTTTTCCTCTACGTACAATGCCCCATCTCGTCTTCCTCTACTTGCAATGCCCAGCCTCGTCTTCTTCTATGTGCAATGCTCCTTTTCCTCTCTGTCCAATGTCTGGCATCTTCTATGTTCATTTTCATTTATATCTATGCTCAAACTCCTCTATATTCAGCCTCATTTCCTGCATGTTGAATGGTCAATCTCATTTCCCTCTCACGATGCTCAATATTTTATCACTCATTTTGCTCTATGTTCAATGCTTAGCCTCGTTTTCCTCTATTATCAACGCTTGGGCTCATTTTCCTCCACGTTGAATGCTCATACTTGGTTTCCTATATGTTCAATATTTGGCACTGTTTATCCTCAACATTCAAATGTTTAAATTAATTTGCCTCTTTCTATGCTCAATATTCATCCTCATTTCCCTCCATTTTCAATGCTGAGGGGTGTATTTTCCATGATGTTGGCTGCCTCCAACAGAAGGCTATAACGTGACACTTTAGAAGCGTGTTTGCCGACTCAGACAGAAGGCTATGATGTATGACACTTTATGCACAAAGTGAAAACATTGCTATTAAGCTCCAACTGAAAAAAGGACAGTATTTTGAAGTATGCAGGGTCAATGGGGGCCTCAAAGTATATGCTGGAAGCTTTCATATCTTCTACCCATGTGCAATCAAATCTGGGATGCGAGAAAACTTCTTTAAAATCCATATAACTTACTAGTAAAGTAAATGTTACAATAACTGTTGATGCAGACATGTTGTTTTCTCCTTTGGTGTATGCCTATTAAAATTAGATATGCACCAGAACCGATGCAGAAATCTAATAAAAATTTTTTTTTTATTTCATTGCAATAAAATCATAACCAATACTCAAACTTTTTAGTAATTACTTGTTGATGACCTATTGACAAAGCATTTTAGTTCTTAAAACTGGACTATTCTATCAGCATCTTTAACATCAGCACACAAAAATCGAAAATTGCACTTGCACTGCATGGGTCCAAAGAAAAGAAAATTATAGGCCATTGTGATTTTCTATGGAGAGAATAATTGACTGTAGTTTTGATAAGAAAGCAAAATAAAATAACGTATATGTATCTGGGCTGCAGGCAATAACAGCTGAGGTTTCAGACGACAAGCTTTTATAAATTGTTGTGTTCAAGCGATACAAAGAACTGAAAATACACGTATCCGTCTCAATGAAAAATGGCACATGTGACAACAGAAATCAGTGTCAATCAAAGTGACAAGTGACGATTCAAGCAGAGAATATTAACAGCAGATTGCTGAGAATTTCATGCGTGCTTTGTGTTTTAATCACTGTCATTATTAATTCTCCGGAAATCCATTCAAATTGGAGTAAATGAGTTATAAGTCATTAGCAGCTGCTTTTGTTTTATGTAATTGGCAATTGAGATCTACAGATCAAACAATATTTTTATTTCCAATGTAGGGATGATTACCTTTGTGTCGAGCTAACATGATGTGCTGTATCAGGTTATTAGATCCAGACACTGTCAGTAATGTACAATTTCTGATCATGAATTATTTGGAAAAAGTGAGTCCTGTTACTACAGGTCAAAAGTTTTAAGAGCCGAATTCTGTTAGTTTCTTGTATACGAAACACAATACTGACTTATGTGGGGACAAATACTCACCTCTAGACATCTAGCATACTTAAAAAAATTGTATCACTATAACCAAACTAAAAACTTACCGTATATACTCTTGTATAAGCCGAGATTTTCAGCCCATTTTTGGAGGCTGAAAGTCCCCCTCTCGGCTTATACACGAGTCATATACCTGGGGAGCAGCGGGGGTGTCAGAGATCATATACTAACCCCCCCTGATGCGTCTCTGCAGCGCCCCCGCTTCTCCCACAGTCTCCCTTCATTCCTTCCAAGTGAAAAGTAACTTGGCACTCAACTTAAGGGTCCATAGAAAAATTTTTTATTATGCAGTCTGCAAAACGTTTCGGCCTACATGGTCTTCATCAGTCCGACTGCTTAAAAGTATTGTGGAGAAATGGGGAACAAGTGTGAGTTCTTACTGTAATGGAAGACTTGTAGGTGAGCCATCAGGACCCCTAGTATCATATATTAATTCAGAATAGTTGTAGAAAGAACCTGTTTCGTTGAAAAGGAGGCTTGTTACCAGTTTCTCTGTAGTTCTATTAGTTGCTGTGTGACAGTATAGCAGGTCCTTATGAGGCATGGGAGGTCAGTGGTGATGGGCGTTAGGCTGGACGCGGTTTCCGCCTCTTGTCTCCTGATGCCCATCACCACTGACCTCCCATGCCTCATAAGGACCTGCTATACTGTCACACGGCAACTAATATAACTACAGAGAAACTGGTAACAAGCCTCCTTTTCAACGAAACAGGTTCTTTCTACAACTATTCTGAATTAATGATACTAAGGAGTCGGATAGATAACCAACAAGTCTTCCATTACAGTAAGAACTCACGCTTGTTCCCCATTTTTCCACAATACTTTTAAGCAGTCAGACTGAAGGCCATGTAGGCCGAAACGTTCTGCAGACTGCATAATAAAATTTTCTTCTATGGACCCTTAAGTTGAGTGCCAAGTTACTTTTCACTATTGAGTTTTGGTTTGGGTAACCTACTTGTGCACCCTGCAGTAGGGCCATGCTATATTATACACAATTCCCTTCCTTCCTTCAGCGGTCACGTGGTACCGCTCAAAGTCATAAATATGTGCACATTTATGACTTTAATGAGCGGTACCACATGACCGTTGAAGGAAAGGAGACCGTGGGAGAAGCAAGGGGGGCTGCAGAGACCGCGCCAGGAGGGGGTAAGTATATCCAATTTTCACCTGTCCCCGATCCATCGCTGTCTGCCATGTCCTCTGTCAGTGACGTTTAGGTAGCAGAGGGCGCGATGACGTGGTTAGTGCGCGCCACGCCCTCTACTGCCTGAATAGTCACTGACGGAGGACGCGGCAGAGATGGAACGGGGACAGGTGAATATCTCAGGTGCCGGGTCCTGAGCCAGCGGCGACACCAACACCTGTCCCCCATAGCGGGCCGGTGTCTCCACCTGCTCAGGACCCCACACCTGGTCCCCAGGGACGAGAGGTATGTCATTTTTTTTGAAGCAGCAGCAGCATATGGAGCATAATTTATGGAGCATCTTATGGGGGGCATAATCTATGGAGCATCTTATGGAGCATTTTATGGGACATTATCTATGGAGCATCATATGGGGACATTCTATGGAGCATCTTATGGGGGCTTAATCTATGGAGCACTTTATGGGGGCATAATCTATGGGGCATTTTATGAGGAAAAATCTATGCAGCATCTTATGGGGGCATATTCTATGGAGCAACTTATGGTCGCATAATCTATGGAGCATCTTATGGGGGCGTAATCTATGGAGCATCTTATGGGGCATAATCTATGGAGCATCTTATCGAGCATAAACTATGGAGCATCTTATGGGGCAGCATATGGGGGCATAATCTATGGAGCATCTTATGGGGCATAATCTACGGAGCATATTATGGAGCATCTAATAGGGCTATAACCTTTTTGGAGCAGCATATGGAGCATATTATTCAATGGAGCATCTTATGGGGCCATTGATAACCTTTGTGCAGCATTATATTGGGTCATATTTTGTATGAGCATTTTATGGGGCCCATCATGACCTGTATGGATCATTATATGGGGCTCCTGATTCAGTATGGATATTCAAAAACATTTAACCTACTGATGTGTCAATTAATTTTACTTTTATTGGTATCTATTTTTATTTTTGAAATTTACCAGTAGCTGCTGCTTTTTTCACCCTCGGCTTATACGCAGTTTTTTGTGGCAAAATTTGGGGGGGGGGGGATAGGCTTATACTCGAGTATATACGGTAGCTTTCATTAGAAGAATTTGTGCGAAACTGATTGGTTGTCGAAATTTATGCCAGTCTTTCTAAATGGAACTTGCCAAAATGTCTTTGATTGGTCCCAGAATAATACCATTTAGATAAATAGTGAATTCATCCTAAGTTTTTCTCCCTATTTATTGCTAATTCGGACAACCATTTTAAACAACCATAGCAGTAAATTACAGAGAAAGGACAGAAAAGGTGATGGTGTTAGCCCTTAGGGGTAAGTGCACACGCTGCAGATTCATCTGCGGATTTTTCCGGGCAGATGCGCAGGTAAAGTGACCTGCGGTTTACCTGCGGATTTGCCTATGGTTTTCCCCTGCGGTTTCACACCTGGACAATGGAACAGGTGGCAAACCGCTGAGGAATCTGCAGAAACAATTGACATGCTGCAGAATCCGCAGTGTGTGCACACACCCTTAGACTTCTGCTCATTTTGTAAAATGACAATACAGTGGGAAAATTAAGTATTTGTTACTCTGCCAATTTTATAAGTTCTCCCACCTACAAAGAATAGAGAGGTTTGTAATTGTTATCATAGGTACACTTCAACTGTGAGAGACAGAATCTAAAAATAATTAAAAAAAACACAGAAAATCACACTGCATTATTTTTAAAATTTGAAATGCAATTTATTGCATGAAATAAGTATTTGATCACCTACCCACTAGCAACAATTCTGGCTCTCACAGACCTATTAGTTTTTGTTTTTTTTAAAAAGGCCTCCTACTCTGCATTCCTTACCTGAATTAACTGCAGCTGTTTGAACTCATTACCTGTATAAAAGACAACTGTCCATACACTCAAACACACTCCAACCTCTCCACCATGGCCAAGTCAAAGAGCTAAGGACATCGGGGATAAAATTTTAGACCTGCACAAGGCTGGACTGGGCTACATGACAATAGGCAAGAGGATTGGTGAGAAGGCAACAACTGCTGACACAATTATTAGAAAATTGAAGAAAAGATGACTGTTAATATTCCGGTCTGGAGCTCCATGCAAGATCTTACGTCGAGAGGCAAGGATGATTCTAAGAAAGGTCAGGAATCAGCCATGAGCTATACAGGAGGACTTTATCAATGACCTGAAGAGAGCTGGGACCATAGACTGAACCATTACTGTTAGTAACACTAGACTACACTGTCACAGATTAAAATCTGGCAGGGCACACAAGGTCCCCCTGCTCACGCAAGCACATGTGCAGCCCCGTTTGAAGTTTTCCAATGACCATCTGGATGATCCAAAGGAGGTTTGGGAGAATGTCATGTGGCCAGATGAGACCAAAAAAGAACTTTTTGGTATCAACGCCACTCGCCGTGTTTGAGGAAGAAGGATGAGTACAACACCAAGAACACCATCTCAATCGTTAAGCATGGTGAGGGAAACCACATACTTTGAGGATGCTTTTCTGCAAAGGGGACAGAACAACTGCACCGTATTGAAAAGAGGATGGATGGGGTCATGTATCACAAGATTTTGACCGAAAACTTTATTCCCTCAGTAAGAGAATTGAAGATGGGTCCTGGCTGCTCTTTATGATCCCAACTAGTTTCACCAGATACAAAAGGTCTTTAATAAGTTACCTTATACAGGCTGCTAAGAATATCATTCTTCGACACTGGGAAAGTACTTCTCCACCTACTTTGGAGGAATGGTCCTGTGAAATTGCCCTTCTAAATAGGATGGAACATTTGATTGCCCAATCCCCCACTGACTGTGATAGCTGCTGCAAAACTTGGAGAGACTGGATTGAATTCCAAGATTCCGATGCCTACAGTCTTACATCAGACTGATGGGATCCACCCCTTTCTCCGATGCGTTTCTTCTCTGTCTGGATTTTGCTCCGTGTTGGTTCGCACCTGGTTACACTATGTATGGTTTCCATTGGATTTTAGTAATTTCATAATTGTAACACTGATGGTCTAAAATGTTCCCTCCCCTCCTTTTTCTTCTTATAACTTGATGTTTTATTGGATGATATACTTATATTCTATGATATACTGATATTGTCCTAGTTATTCTTTTCCTTTTGTTGTATTTTGAGATTGAAAATTATTTAACCTTTCAATAAAAATTTAATTTTGAAGATGGGTCCTGGCTGTGTCTTCCAACAATGTCCCAAAACACACAGAGCGAGCAACCAAGGAGTGTTTCTGCAGCAATTATTTCCAAGTCCTGAAGTGGCCAAGCCAGACTCCAGACATGAACCTAATAGAAAATCTTTGGAGGGAGCTGAAATTTAAATGTTGCCCAACGACAGCCCTCAAACAGAAAGGTCTGGAGAAGATCTGCATGGAGGAGTGGGCCAAAATCCCTACTGCATAGTATGCAAACTTGGCCAAGAACTACGGGAAATGTCTGACCTCTAATCGCAAACAAAGGTTTCTATACCAAATATTAAGTTCTGTTTTTCTATGGTATCAAATACTTATTTCTTGCAATACTATGCAAATTAAGTAAAAATCATATGATGATTTTGTGCATTTATTTTTAGATTCTGTCCCTCACAGTTGAAGTGTACCTACAATAAAAAAAGGGAATTAGACCTACCGGTAATTCTGTTTCCTGTAGTCCCTCAGGACAGCACCATGGAGGACGTCCTTCCTTGCCCTATAGTGGGACAGGTTCAGAGAGAGGTTAAAAGGCCCCTCCCACCTCCACCCTCCAGTGTTTTTTCAAAGTACCACCGAGGATGGATGGAAATGGTCTAAACACGCCCTTACAAACGCGTCTGTAAGACCCTTTAGCGGCTCCATCCCCATCTCGAGCCACGATGACCTGATGGATGAACAATCTGCCGATCGATTCCATGCAAGCCTAAAGACAAACATAAGGGAGGGAACTAAGGGTGCTGTCCTGAGGGACTACAGGAAACAGAATTACAGGTAGGTCTAATTACCTTTTTCCCTTACGTCCCTCCGGACAGCACCATGGAGAATACCAAAGCAAAGGTCTCAGGGTGGGTACAGAAGCCCCCAGATCAAAGTTCTAGGTAAGAACCAGGCTAGATCTAGACATTATCTATAAGATGAGAAGAAATATAGATATTGAAAGGGATCTACAAAGGTAATCACCACAGTGAGTGTCTGATATATGTCTATAATGGCCAATTTCAGTATGGATGTGGCAAACAAGATTTGCAGTGGAACAACCTGTTGCACCCCAATACCACTAATGAACCGCAGTGAATTACAGTTATTGTGATAGATACTTATGAACACCGCAGTCACAGAAATAGGATTAAAACCTTATTGCCCAGCAAAAGGTATGGTGATAACCACAGCCATATTACAAAGAGGACTGTACAGACCGTTAATTCGCTGTATGTGCTTATAACACAGGACAGTTCCTTCGTCGGTCCTCCTGGGCTCGGCTTAAATCTTGGCTAGAGACCACCTTACCATACTACAAGGAAACCTGCAGGCCAGAGACCCTGCTCCGCTGGCAGATCAGAGCAATAACAGTACATGGAAAATAGCGGAGTATTGAGACGTATGTACCCTACTCATCCAGGAGGTCCTGTGTATTCTGAATCCTTTACATGTCTAAACCTCAAGAAAGGGTTGGCTATTATTTAAGACTAAGGAAATACTCCATCTGGCAGGTAACTACTCCTGCCACTACCAACATTGGCTTTTCATTAGAAGCATTGAAAGGGAAATGTGGATCCTCACGCCTGTTTTACTGATGTTAGAGACGGGAGTCTGGACTTTGGAACTGAGGAGACTAAGTGTGTGCTTCTATACAAGTCATTAGCCCAGACACTGTAAATGTGTCAACTTATTAATATGTTATATCCTAAAAGGCAATCTTCTTAGAGATATTTATACCCCTGACTGCTATGGTGCGAGGAACCACACTCTTTAACTAGAGGGAAGTAGGTTTCCTCCCATCGCAGAGGGGATTGACTACTGCGAGGCAGATGGGCTATGGGTTCTCGACTGCAAGAGTCATGGATACCGCTTCTTTACCTTAGGAGCCCTGACTCCTGTAAGAGCAGCGAGTATGGGATCCTCTGCCACCTGACGCAGGGCTGCTGAACCGCCACCAGGTACAAATAGTAGTGATGCCACCCCTGGTAAACATAATACAACTGATTTATAGGACAAGAATCTGCCTAACGGGTCTCTATCAAGGAAACCAGTCCGACTGCTCTATGTGGAGTCGGGAAGAATTATTTCCTCCCACCTTATGGGATTTTCTGCACCCAGACTATGTCCACTTAAAGGATGAACCCCAAAGACGTATGTCTCCCTTTAAAAGTTAACTATGAGAGGGACCTGCCTTTAGCCCTCAAGACAGTAACTCACTTTAGAGTTCTGTTCCAAATAGAAGAAATGCTAAGTTACTAGGCCAATTCAAGCATAACTGTTCGACTGGCTAAGTCCAGCTGCCAAGAATGAAGCAACAGAAACTGGGTCTAGGCCCGAAACACAAAGACAAGAGTTGGGGCCTGAGACAAAATGTGAAGTGGTAGGCCAACCATACAAGGTGTGGCCCACAAAAATGCCCAAGTCAGAAGGTCTAAGCCAGAGGCCCAAAGCCACAGCACCCGAGGTATTATGAAGCACAGAGGTATTAGGACCCATAAATGACCCCCTGAGGCGCAGGGGTACCAAAGCCTTATGACGCCATATGATGCACAGAAGCCTTATGCTGTACAGAAGCGCCATGACGCAATATGATGTGCCAAGACACTATGGGGCGCTATGAAGCAATATGATGCATAGAGCCACTATGAAGGCTTATGATGCAATATGATGCACCAAGGGACTATGAAGCTATATGATGCAGTATGACGCACATACACTATAGAGCTCTATGTTGCAGCACAAAGGCACTATGAAGCCACATAGTGGAATACGCTGCACAGAGGTCCCATGATGCGCATGGTGAACAGAGGCACTATGCAGCCCCCTGATGCAGTCTGATGCACAAGGGAACTATGAAGCCACGTGATGTACAAAGGCACTATGAAGCCATATGATGACGTATGATGCACAGAGGTACTATGAAGCACAATGATGCCACGTGAAGTGCAATGATGCAATATGAAGCGCAATGATGCAATATGAGGCACACTGGTGCAATATGAAGCACAATGATGCACAATGATGCAATATGATGCACAATGATGCAATATGATGCACAATGATGCAATATGATGCACCATGATGCAATATGATGCACCATGATACAATATGATGCACCATGATACAATATGATGCACCATGATACAATATGACGCACCATGATGCAATATGATGCACCATGATGCAATATGATGCACCATGATGCAATATGATGCACCATGATGCAATATGATGCACCATGATGCAATATGATGCACAATGATGCAATATGAGGCACAATGATGCAATATGAGGCACAATGATGCAATATGAGGCACAATGATGCAATATGAGGCACAATGATGCAATATGAGGCACAATGATGCACAGAGGCCGTATGGCGCACAGAGGCCGTATGGCGCACAGAGGCCGTATGGCGCACAGAGGCCGTATGGCGCACGGCGGCAACATATGGTGCACGGCAGCAGTATATCGTGCGCAGCGGCCGTGTAGCGTGCCCAGCGGCCATATGTCGTGCCCAGCGGCCATATGTCGTGCCCAGAGGCCATATGTCGTGCACAGAGGCCATATGTCGTGCACAGAGGCCATATGTCGTGCACAGAGGCCATATGTCGTGCACAGAGGCCATATGTCGTGCACAGAGGCCATATGTCGTGCACAGAGGCCATATGTCGTGCACAGCGGCCATATGTCGTGCACAGCGGCCATATGTCGTGCACAGCGGTCATATGTCGTGCACAGCGGCCATATGTCGTGCACAGCGGCCATATATCGTGCACAGCGGCCATATATCGTGCACAGCGATACGATGTTCAGCGGCGATACGATGCACAGAGACAAAACGATGCCCCTATGATGTAATATGATGCACAGATTACGGCCCTGCTTGAAGGTGCCAAACAAGAGGCCAGGTCCCCAGCTACCTCCAAGAGAGCAATCAGAGATCCAGATAAACCTTCGCTCTGAATAGTATATCTCAATTGTCAGACCAGCTCCACCTGAAGGAGCTAATTAATGAGACTCAGGTGGAGAGCAGACTCCCTGGAGACCCTGTGTTGCATTCCACCATGGGTCCAGCCATAAGGCTCTGTGCAGACCTGGTCTGCAACTAACTAAGGTACCATTATGAGATGTAGCTTGGACAAATGGCCTTACTATAGCCTAGAGGTCCAAGGCCTAGCTGCTTATATGTGGAGCATATCTCAGCACATGAGGCTCTAGGCCCAGCTCTGGCACCAAGGCATGAGGCTAGTATTAACCCAGAGGCCAGGCCCTGAACACAACATTCCAGCGTGCACTCACCTGTGCTGGCTCCACACCTGCTAGAAAGACAGGGGGAGCTGGTAACGCCGAGAGCCTACCATGGAGGGAAGTGGCTTTCGGTCAGGAATGTTGTATTACTGCCAGTGATTTCCTTTCCTGTGCCCCACGAGATCCAAGAAACTAGGCTGTTGCCTGTCTCGTTCTGCACTTCCGCGTTCTGCCATGGAACGCACGCCGACCTTATGCTGACGTTGCCGGAGGCGCAGCGGCCTTCTCCACCGCATGTTTTCCGGAACTAGCCATGTTTTGCCGGCCGGCGTCCGAGCAGAGAGCCTCCCACCGGGAGGAGCGGCTCAACCCAGGAGTACGTCCGCTCGACTGGTCTATGGGGCAGAGGGACTCCCCACCAGGGAGTGTCGGCCCTGGGCCCCTTGACAGGGGGAAGGATTGGACGCGCTGCACGATCCCCCTGAGCCCATCATGCAGGCTGGCTGAGGAACTTCTCCAAGAGGTGTCAGCCACGGTCCACTTGACAGCAGGGAAGAGAGGGCTGAGACCCCCAATCCAGTCTGGTACAACGAATGACGGCTGAGGGACCTCTCCCAGAGAGGAATCAGCCACAGACCACCTGCCAGGGGAATGGAAAGCAATAAATGTCCACAGGCTATCTTCGCTCTAAGAGCAACCTCTCATACAACCGTCCCCTGCCGGGACAGGAAAAACACTGGAGGGTGGAGGTGGGAGGGGCCTTTTAACCTCTCTCTGATCCTGTCCCACTATAGGGCAAGGAAGGACGTCCTCCATGGTGCTGTCCGGAGGGACGTAAGGGAAATTACAGACTTCCTCATTCTTTGTAGGCAGGAAAACTTCAAGTGTATTTAGTTTGCCTACTGTATATGACATTGCAGGACTAATGGAATTCTACAATGATCAAAAGACCTTCATTGCCAGTTTACAGATAATTAAACGCTGCTTACACAAGTTAAGAAACTTTGTCAATAATTTTCATGAACCATTTTCTAATATTTTGCTTCTGATTAGTCTCTGTCCTATATCTAGCGGTTTCATCTGAAAAAAATGTTACAAATCAATAAGAGGTCCAGATGACTCTTTCCTTCCGTTCTCTCACTGTAGGAAGGGATAGTGGGCTGTACACAGATCTTTTCAAGTGGATAGTGGAGAAAACATGTACAGTTTGAGGGAGGCAAGAATATAGGAATCAGTCTTACCGTTATATTTTTAGAAGTCCATCATAACAGGAGATAGTCCTTCTCATCCTCTAGGGATAAAAAACACACGAGAGGTTAAAAGTCGCCCCTCCACCTGTCATGATGGACTCATGGAAATATAATTATCGGTAGGAGTAATTCCTATTTTCCCTGAACATCCCTCATGACAGCACGGCAGGAGAAATACTAATTAAATGGATCCTAGGGTGGGACCAGTGCCTGAAGGACATTCCTTCCATAAGCTGTTGACCAGATAATATGTCCAGTTTGTAGTGTCTACAGAAGGTGCTTAAACTAGATCAAGTCGTGGCCCTACAGATCTGGTCCCCAAATATTCCTGTCTATCGGCCCAGGAAACGGAAATTGCCCAAGTGGAATCCACCTTGATGGCAACCAAATTTTTTTTATCTTTCAGATTCATATGCCAGAGATACGGTCGAAGTGGTACACCTGGCTACAGTAATTTTTTAGGCTTTCTTGCACTTGTTTCTGCCAGAGTACAGAACAATAGATTTGGGTCCTGTCTCCAGGGACCTGTAGCTTCCACATATCATCGATCTCCTTACATCCAATCTATCCATCTCATTCCTTGGGTGTTGACAAAAGGAAGGTAGAATGCGCTCCTGGTTTGTTTATATTGGATACCACTTTCGTTAGAAAAGATTTGTTAAGTCTAGAGGGGGTTTTACACACAGCGATATCGCTAGCAATATCGCTATAACATCACCGATTTTGTGACGTTATAGCGATTTTGCTAGCGATATCGCTATGTGTGATACTTAACTCCGAACGGCTCCCCCGCTGTGTCGCTGATCGCGCGAGATCGGCCGGCTCCATTTCTTGTCGGGAGCTTCCTGCTGGGCTTCCTGTGGTGCCGACGAGCGACATGTGGAGGCGGGCGAGAGGAAGTCAGGATCGCCGCATCTGAAAGGTAAGTATTGTCCTCTGTATCGCTGCTGCATCGCTGTGAGATCTGCCTGTGTGGCAGCTAACTAGCGATCATTTAGCGATGCACCAGCGATACTGACCGGGTCGTAGCGTGGTCGGGATCACTGGTGCATCGCTAAATGTAAAAAGGCCTTAGGTTTTATCCAGTCATCCAGAATGTACAGATAAGGGTCTCTCACTGATGAGACTGGATCTCTTCCACTCTCTTTGCTGAATCGACTGCTACTAAGGGTACCGTTACACTTAGCGATGCACCAGCGATCACGACAACGATATGGATCGCTGGTGCATCGCTAAGTGGTCACAAGTGCGCTGCCACACAGGCAGATCTCACCAGCGACATAGCAGGGGTCGGGGGTCGCTACTTACCTGTCAGACGCAGCGATCCTGACGTCCTCCTGCCCGCGTCCATGCGTCGCTCGTCGGCGCCACAGGAAGCCCAGCAGGAAGCGCCCGACGAGAAATGACCCAGGATCTTCTCGCACGACCAGCGATGAGCAGCGGGGGAGTCGGTCGGAGGTAAGTATCACACATAACGATATCGCTAGCAATGTCGCTGCTACGTCACAAAATCGGTGACGTTACAGCGATATTGCTAGCAATATCGCTATGTGTAACGGGGGCTTTAGAATGCTGTTTTCATGGAAAGTAGTCGGATATTGACCTCTTCCTAAGGCTCAGAGAGGCTTACACAAAGCACCTAGTAC
Source organism: Dendrobates tinctorius (assembly GCF_039654945.1). Classification (NCBI taxonomy): domain Eukaryota; kingdom Metazoa; phylum Chordata; class Amphibia; order Anura; family Dendrobatidae; genus Dendrobates; species Dendrobates tinctorius. Next base: position 8,189,487 of record NW_027361881.1, on the reverse strand, counting down.
CAGATTTAGGTCCCATGGTGGTACTGACTTTAAAAATTTAGGTCTTAATCTGGCAACTGCTCTAGGAAACCTAGCAACCCAGGTATGGTGTGCTAGCGGGTTATCTCAAAAGGTGTTTAGGGCGGAGAGCTGCACTCTCAGCATGCTTTTCAAATCCTAACTGGAGAACCTCTAGTAATTACTCGATCCAACACACCTCTAGCGCTTAAAATCTGCCTCTCAAGATCCAAGCTGTCAGGTGCAGTAGGCGTATATTCTGATGTATGAGCGGACCCTGGTACAGAAGGTATTACCTCTCTGGAAGGGGAAAAATGTAATCTAGAGGCATGTGGTTTAACAAGGGGAACCAACTTCTTTTGGGCCAGAGGAGGACGACCAGTATTATTGTGGCCAATCTTCTTAAATCTTCCTTAGGACACTCGGAATTAAAGGAAAAGGAGGATACAGTAGATCTCCTTTCCAACTCTAAGACAAGGCATCCACCCCTTCCGGATTGACTTTTCGGTCTATGGAAAAAGAATCTTGTCACTTTCGTATTTCTCAGAGTTGCAAATAGGACTATACACGGAATACCCCAATGCAAGGTTAGCGGATTAGACACCTCTGTGTTTAACCCACATTAGGAGAAATATACCATCTTCCTACTGAGGAAGTCTGCCACTTTGTTTTGAGAGCCCTTCAGGTGAGCCACTGAAATGGAAAGCACAGTCTTTTTCCGAACATTGATATATTTGCCCGGCTAAGTCCTACAGAAGCTGACCTCTTGGACCTCCCTGATGCCAGACAAAGGAAAAAGTTGTGATGTTGTCCGAAAGAATCTTCACATGTCAACCCCTGAGAATGTTTTGGTATTGGAGAAGTGTTTCCTATACTGCTTGTAGTTCTCTGAAGCTGGATGATCTCATGCGTACTTCTGGTGACTATGTACCTTGAAGGCATTGACCCTACTTCTGCTCCCCACCCCTTACTGGAGCTTTGCTGGGAACATCCGCTATGATAGGGAGGATCTCAGACCCGTGGATATGCTTATATTTTTTTCTAGTCAAGACGGATGATTGTTCCAGGCTGACAGAATTGCTTCTTGTAACCCTCTTGAGTGGGCCTGACTATACTGTACGCTCGGAATTCAACACGTCATCAATCCCAGGATTCTTATAGCTTACCTGACTGATACAGTTTTATAACCCTGGAAGGATCGGATCTGGTTTCTAATCTCTTCCCTTTTTATAAGTGGTAGAGAGGACATTCTGAGATGTGAGTGGAGGAAGACACCCAAAAATGCTTTCCACATGTCTGGCCATAAATCGGACTTCTCCAAGTTGATGAAACATCCTACATTATAGTGAGGATAGTCTGGATGAGGTGCTTATTGAGATCAGTCACTGAGTCTGCTATGAAGAGAAGATAGTCCAAGCATGGGACGACAATCATCCCCTTTTTTCTTAAGGAGGCCACTACTTCGGCAATTATCTTTGGAATAATACGAGGTGCCGAGGACAGGCTGAAACGGTAGGAACTGGAATTGGAAGTGGTGGATTTCTCCCTGACACTCCAGTCCAAACCCAGAAATTGTTGGCAGGCGGGATGGATGTCCACATGATAATATGCCTCTTAAATCTAATGTGCATATTAACGGAATAGTTGATTTTATAGTCTCTATTTTAAATTTTCTGTACCTGACCAACTGATTTAGAGGATTTTAATGATGAGGTATTTTCCCAAAAGATACTTTACGGAGAAGAGAGTGGAATAGTGGCCCTGACCGATTTCTGGAAGCAGATCCCGGACATATCCCAGTAGTCTTTTTAAAAGAGGAAGGAGATTGAGATACAGCGAGATGTGAAACCTGTATGGAAGGGTTGGGTGGATTTAAATTTTATACTGTAACCTTCCCTATGGTTTGCAGAAGTCACCGATTTTCTGAGATGGCCCACCAACCCTCCAGAAAAAAAAGCAAAGCCTCCCTCTGGTGTCAAGGTCGTACTGATGGACCTGAGGTAAACTGGGTCCCTTACTTCCCTTGGGATAACTACACCTTCCCGTTTTACCCTTTCCTTTGAAGTCCTGTCTCGGGGATAGAGGGGATCTGCAAAATAAGTTATATTTCTTAGGCTTCTTTTCAGGAAAACCTTTTTTATTGTCAGAGGCCCTCACCAGTATTTCGTCTAATACGGAACCAAACACATGTAATCTTGAAAATGGGATGGAACAGAGCTTGTTTTTGAGTGGCTATCCTGACCGTTTTTTAGCTAGATGGCTCGAGTTGCTGAATTAGACAAGACATTACTTCTTGCTGCAAACCTCCCAGATTACTCCGAACCATCCGTAATGAACTGTGCTGGATTTTAATTGGGTTATTAGCTCATGAATCCACAGACACATGGACCTAGCTACTAATGTGGTGAATGTCGGCCTTAATAATGGCGGCCAATGCCTCTACAGCATCTCAGAGACACGATGAATGTTCACGCAATAGGACTGGCAATTTTTGGGATATCTTCACAAATCTTGATATCCTCTGGATCAAAGGAAAGACCAGCTTTAAAATCTCTGGGAATGATGAGCCTCTTCTATCTTTCCATTCTTCCATAATCATGGTCTTTACATGTTCGTTGACTGGGAACATTGTTTCTCTGGGTCCTCAGTGCCCCGAAATCTCGTCCTGAATTGAGTGTGCCACCTGAGTATCTTTAACCCTCATGGCATTTAACTCATTCAAGCTACTTCAATGAATCCTGCATGTGTTTTACCTATATCATTCATCTTTGCAGCATATACAATGGTATTTAACTCATTCAAGCTACCCATTAACACCCAGAATCTTATGAAAAACTTGCAGTCATCGTTGGCCCCCCATCTCTTGTCCTGATTCTGCACTGAAACATTACAATGAAACACTTCAAAGTGCCCTGGATGAAATTGCACCCCCTATACATAGATCAACTAGGCACAGATGGCGACAACCGTGGCACACGCTGCAAACACGCTTCCTACAGCGGTGTTTCAGGTGCGCTGAGCATCAGTGGAGAAAATCCAATCAACCCGAAGATTTCATCCATTATAAGTTTATGCTTAAAACATACAACACTGCCCTTCACCTCTCAAAACAAACCTATTTCAACACCCTCATCACCTCACTATCCAATAACCTTAGGCCTGTTTCACACTTCCGTTTTTTCAAATCCGTCAAAATCCGTTGTTTTCCGTAAAAAAACGGATCCGCCATTTTTTGCAGAATCCGTTTTTTTTGTCCCATAGACTTCCATTACGGTTACCGCGGATCCGTCAAAAAAACGGATCCGTTTTTTTAAAAACGGATCCGTTGGCATCCGTTTCCGTCAAAAAAACGGAAACGGATCCGTTTGGCGGACACAAAAACGGAAGTGTGAAACAGGCCTTAAACGTCTCTGACACTTTTCATTCCCTACTAAACCCAAGAGTGCAGGCCCCAACCACGGATCTCCATGCTGACGATCTGGCTAATTATTTCGAAGAAAAAATTGACCATATCTGACAGGAAATTATCTCCCAATCCCCTCATACCATGCACTATCCTCCCTCCCCCACTGCTTCTAGCTCACTCTCTGATTTTGAACCAGTCACAGAAGTAATCAGGCTCCTTGCATCTTCTCGCCCTACCACTTGCACCAGTGAGCCCATTCCTTCACATCTCCTCCAGTCCCTTTTCCCTGCTGTCACCACTCACCTAACTAAAATATTTAACATCTCTCTCTCTTCCGGTATCTTTCCTTCCTCATTTAAGCATGCCATCATACTAACTATAGACATGTCTCTAATCTTCCCTTCATCTCTAAACTCTGGGAATGCCTGGTCCACACCCGTCTTATTAGCTATCTCTCAGATAACTCTCTCCTCAACCCTCTACAATTTGGTTTCCGCTCTCTACACTCTACTGAAACTGCCCTCACTAAAGTCTCTAATGATCTTCTAACAGCTAAATCTAATGGTCACTACCCCATTGGCCTCAAGGACACCATTCTCTCTTGGTTCTCCTATCTCTCTGACCTCTCCTTTACTGTATCGTTTGCTGGCTCCTCCTCCTCTCATCTTCCCCTTACTGCTGGGGTTCCTTAAGGATCGGTTGTAGGCCCCCAACAGTAGATTTGGGTTCCAGTACCATCTCTATGCTGATGACACTCAATTATACACTTCTCCTGATATCACGCCTGCCTTTTTGGAAAACACCAGTGATTGTCTTACCGCTGTCTCTAACATCATGTCCTCTCTATCTGAAACTGAACCTGTCAAAAACTGAACTCATATTTCCTCCCTCTACTAACCTACCTATGCATGACGTTGCCATTTCCGTGTGTGGTTCCACCATTACTCCCCAGTAACATGCCCGCTGTCTTGGGGGTCATACTTGATTCAGAGCTTTCATTCACCCCCCACATCCGATCACTGGTTCGCTTTTGATCTGCACCTCAAAAACATTTCTAGAATTCGACCTTTCTTACTTTTGAATATGCAAAAACTCTTACTGTTTCTCTTATTCATTTTCGTCTGGACTATTGTAACTCTCAACTAATCGGTCTCCCTCTTACCAAACTCTCCCCTCTCCAATCCGTCCTGAATGCTGCAGCCAGGATCATATGCCTCACCAGTCGCTATACTGATGCCTCTACCTTGTACCAGTCCTTACACTGGCTACCCATCCACTCCAGAATTCAGTATAAACTTATTACCCTCACCCACAAAGCACTCCATGGCCTACCACCATACCTGTGCCCTCCGTTCTGATAACCTGAGGTTAACATCCTCATTAAGCAGAACCTCCCACTCCCATCTCCAAGACTCTTCACGTGCCGCGCCGATTCTTTGAAATGCACTACCCAGGCTAATACTATTAATCTCCAATCCCCACAGTTTTACGCGTGCCTTAAAAACGCAATTGTTCAGACTGGCCTATAGCCTCAACGTAACTAACCTAAATATTCCTGTGTGGCTCATTTCAAAATTTTTTTGCCACATCCATGTTCCTCGCATCACGTTCTCACATGCTTTTTGCAGTTAATATCCCTCTGTGTCTGTACTATTACATGTTTAGACTGTTAACTGGTTCATGCAGCAACAGGAACACCCGATTCTTACACTAGGGATCGTCCAAACAAAAACAATAAAAGCAATTGTTACCATCCACCTTTCGGGTCTCCTCTTTTCCCTTATAGATTGTAAGTTTGTGAGCAGGGCTCTCATTCCTATTGGTATCTGAATAATAGAATCGTAGAGTTGGAAGGGACCTCTCGGGCCATCTGGTCCAACCCCCTGCTCAAAGCACGATTTGCTAAATCATCCTGGACAGATGTCTGTCCACCCTGTTTGAAGACTTCCATTGAAGGAATACTCACTTCTCGTGGCAGCCTGTTGCACTCATTGATCACTGTCAAAAAGTTTTTTCTAATATCTAATCTGTGTCTCCTCCCATTCAGTTTCACCCCATTGCTTCAAGTCTTTCCTGGTGCAAATGAGAATAAAGATGATCCTTCTACAATGTGACAGCCCTTGAGATATTTGTAGACAGCTATTACGTCTCCTCTTTTGCAAGCTAAACATTCCCAAATCATGCAACCTTTACTCATAAGACAGGGTTTGCAGACCAGTCACCATTCTGGTCGCTCTTTTCTGAACTTGCTCCAGTTTGTTGATGTCTTTTTTAAAATGTGGCGCCCAAAACTGGACACAGTATTCCAGATGAGGTCTGACCAAAGAGGAGTAGAGGGAAATAATGACTTCACGTGATCTAGACTGTATGCTTCTGTTAATACATCCTAGAATTGCATTTGCCTTTTTTGCTGCTGCATCACACTGTTGACTCATTCAGTCTGTGATCTATTAGTACACCCAAGTCTTTTTCACATGTGCTTTTGCTTCACCCTATTCCTCCCATTCTGTATATGCTTTTTTCATGTTTATTGCCCATATGTAGTACTTTGCATTTTTCCCTGTTAAAAACCATTCTGTTAGTTGCTGCCCACTTCTCCAGTTTATTTATATCTTTTTGAATCCTCTTGCTCTCTTCTCTAGTATTCGCTATCCCTCCTAGCTTTGTGTCATCAGCAAATTTTATCAGTTTACCCTCAATTCCTTCATCTAAATCGTTGATAAAGATGTTGAACAATACAGGGCCCAGGACAGAGCCCTGTGGTACCCCACTTGAGATATTCTTCCAGATGGATGTGCAGCCATTTACGACCACTCTTTGGGTCCGATCACTAAGCCAGTTATGAATCCACCTAACAGTTGCCTTGTCCATTCCATACCTAGTCATTTTTTTCAATAAGGATTGTGTGAGATACTTTGTCAAATGCTTTGTTTTAGTCAAGATATACTATATCTACAGCATTTCCCTGATTCACCCAATTAGTGATTCCGTCATAGAAGGAAATTAAGTTAGTCTGACATGACTTATTAGTTACAAACCCATGCTGACTCTGTTTAATCACTTCATTCTTATCCAGGTACTGACATATATGTTGTTTAATAATTTGTTCAAAGATCTATCCTGGTATAGAAGTCAGACTCACCAGTCTTTAGTTGCCTGGGTCCACCTTCTTCCCCTTTTTGAAGCTAGGAACAACATTTGCTCTTCTCCAGTCTTCTGGGATTTCTCCTGTTCTCCAAGAATTTTCAATGATTATGGAGAGGGGTTCAAAAATTTCGTCAGCCATCTCCTTCAGTACTCAGAGGTGTAATTCATCTGGACCTGGAGACTTGAATTCATTTAGGCTAGCTAAGTGTTTCCTCACTATCTTTCTGTTTATAGATATCCTGGATTCTTCTGTTCCCTTAATAGGACAGTGAAGAACCGTTGATGTTACATTTCCTTTCTGAGAGAAAACAGATGCAAAATAGGAATTTAAAAGTTCGGCCTTCTCAACATCCTGTCTTACCATTTCATCATTTTCATCCTGTAAAAATCCTACAGCATCTTTGACTTTTCTTTTACTTTTGACATATCCCAAAAATCCTTTATTATTGCTTTTAACGTCTCTTGCAAGCCTCAATTCATTGTCAGCTTTAGATAATCTGATTTGTGCCCTGCAGGTCCAGCAGACAGCATTATATTCTTCTTTAGATATGCCTCCCTCTTTCCATTTTATAAACATTTCTTTCTTCCTTTTTAGCATGTGCTTAAGTTCTGTGTTCATCCATCCTGGTTTCCTTAAATGCTTCCTATTCTTCCCTCTTTTCGGAATTAACAACAATTGTGCTTTGAGAATTTCATTTTTCAAGATTTCCCATCCTTCCTGGACATTTTTGTCTTTAAGGATATCCATCCATTGGATCCCTCCAATTCTCTTTCTGAATCCCTTAAAATCTGCCTTTCTGACCATGACGTCTGAGTCTTCACAGTTCCTCCTCTAGTTATCCAAAATAGCATGGTCACTACCTCCTAGGGTCCCAGCCACTTGTACCTCCTCAACCATTTCCTCCTTGTTTATAAGGATTGGATACAAGGTATCAGATCCCCTTGTTTTCTCTCCTACCTTTTGGAAGATAAAGTTGTCAGCAAGAGAGGATAAGAATTTCCTTGACCTGTTAGTTTTGCCTGAGAGAGATTTGATCTGTGTTTATTGCTATGCTGTAATGTCTATTGTCTGTAAAAGTCCCCTTTATAATGTAAAGTGCTGCGGAATATGTTGGCGCTATAGAAATAAAATTATTATATTATGGTACTCCACACTGCTAGTAACAAATTGTCAGTGTTCTCAGATGAGAAATTATACTTTCTCTCCTTTGAGGGGATCTGGGGAATATTTTCCTCACCCCCTAGGTCCTAATCCAAGTAATACAAACATGCTTCCTCCATCTCCCATCTAGTCCTCTAGCGACGGGACGTCTCTTGAACCATCTGAAGGGGCATAAGACTAGACCTTCTCTCTGATCATGGAAAACATGTTGGCCATAAATGATGTCTGTTTTCTATACAAGGACTTTCATTACAGATTCTGCCTTAACTGCTTTTTATGTGCCTCCGGCAATTCGGCATTGCATGTCCAGCATCGCTGTTTTTTTTCGGGAGGAAGACCCAGATCCTAAGTGGACTCCTCAGTGTAGAATTTAACAAAAAAAGCCTTACTACGGTCATCTTACTATGCTCAGGGATTGTTCGGACGGCATCTCTGAGCAAGCTGGATTATGTTCCACGGAGCCACTTTCCGCTCAACTGGCCTGGCTGAGGGACTCTTACCCAGTGAGGTATCAGCCCGGAGCCGCTTCACAGAGGGAAGGGAAGAGATGGATTCCCTCCGATCCCTCGAGCTCCCAGGTAAATCTTTGTGTTGATGTGCACTCCTCTCCTGCGTCTGTCCTGCTACGGACAGGAAAAACATTGAATGTGAGGTGGGCGAGGGCTTTTAACCTCTCATGCATTTCCTGTCCCTAGAGGATGAGAAGGACTACCTCGTGTCGTGCTGTCATGAGGGACGACTTGGGAAAAACAGATTATAGGTAAGGCAGAAAGCACTTGAAGAGGAAATGAGTGCAGAGCAGAACCTGTGATGATATATGACTGAATAAAGACATTAGCATCCTAGACACACACATTACTATTACTAGGTTATTACTGGAAAACACACTCCCACAAGAGAAAGATTTGAAACTTGGTCATGGCTACAAACTGCACATCAATGAAAGATTACAGATTGCAGACTTACTTAGCACAGATGTATTAACTATAGTTAGCCAATAAGATATGTAAAATTTATTTTTCTCTTTGTCAACTGAGTAAATGGCCTTTAGGTAACCGCATGCATACTTTTCTGACATTTGATCTTGTCAAACATTTGTGCATGGAAATAGACTAGAATGGACACCAGGATGCTACAGAAAGTCAAAGAAAATCAATCAGTCCAAATTTTTTAGTTATGTGACAAGAATACTTAAGCAATGCTAGAGGAAAGCTTAATGGACCATTTGCATAGCTTTATTTTCTTTCAAAGTGGATATGGAGTATGGTTATGGACGGCTTTTGAGGCCTTTTATTATACCGTTTGTCCTATTCCCATACTTTGAGTGATACGGACAATAGGAACACAACAGATGAAAATGTTCAGGGCCAAGCGGGTCCTAGTTCCCAAGATAATACCCACATGTGGATATCTACATTCATATATGCTTCCATTGTCTTTATAAAAATTAGCAAGAATGTACAGAATCACTGTTTGGGCTCCTCCAGGGCAAAATAGTCAAGCTGCGCTTCATAATTCATCCCATTTGTGAAATTTGTTTACAAGAGCCAAAAGACCCCAAAATGTAAAGTACTGACATGTTGAAAAGAAAAAAAGGATTATTAGCAAATTCTCCTTTCTGTGTCACATGCAAGAGACAAAGAATGTTGGGAAAAAAGACTAATTAGTAGAAAATAAACCACATGGGCACTTGCATAAATATAGCAATAGTGACTTTTCATTAGTATACTCTAGAATGTCAACTGGAAGGCAACACGGTGCGACATGACTCCCTATACGACCTAATTACCTAATGTTATACTAATAGGAAGCATTACAGTGACACAAAAACCTAAGCATAAAATAAGAATTTCTCTGCCTTTTTTCTAAGATGTTCCAATGCTGCCTGTTCAACCCAGGCAGCTGAGGCCGCGCTTAAAAAGTATTCAGGAGAGGTATGTACCTTTTCCACGCAGTTACATAAATCCTCCTTTTGGTGATTTATCATGGTAAAAAATGATAGCTTTTAAAATGTGAAGTTTAGAAGTGATACCGGGTACGCTACAGGGCTGCGATTCATTATACTAATAAAATTCCATAAAGTGAAGACTAAACGCTAGAGGGTTTTGTAACTTGCAGACAAGAACAATGACAGACACATTCTATATCTCTCAATAGCAGGCAGATATTATCAAGCGAGACAAAGGGAACACAATGTATGACAATCATTCACTCCTCATCGTGTAGAGATTTGTAGCGAGCGGCTAAGTATTCTTTCCCACAAACGCCATGTTGTCCTAAGGCGAGACAGCCAAGTTGTATTTTCTTTGAAAATTCAAGGGCACTTGGTTTGTTTCTATTTAGCTGAAAAAATTGCTTTATTTTTATGGCTATGGCTATTATCAACACTTGGACTAGCTAAAACTTTTATTACATATCAAACTTATTTTTTTTTTCCCTTTCTGTTTGCGCACTGCTCATTGTCTGCTTGCGCTTGGCACTCGTGCAAAGTTTTCCTTAACGGATGACATAGAAGGTAATGAGAAGTTATAGTAGGAGAATATACAGCAGACTTTTAAATAATGTATGGAGTCGAGCGTGTTCTGTGATTTAGAAAGTCTAGTTATGTGCTTATTCTTTCATATCATAATGGAGAGAAATCCGGTTGCTGGATGCATTTTTGACAAGAACAACATTAACCCGGTAAGTAAGGTATTTTATACCTACCACATACCGTATTATATGCACGTTTCGTAGAAAACTAATTCGAAACAGGAGTCACCAAATAAACCAGTGCCAAATATAAGTGAACGAGCCCCATGTACAAAGTTAAAGGTTATTTAAACTTTCACACAATTTTTTTTTTTTATTGTTAATTTGCTACCTAAATGCTGAAAACAAATTGCAATTTCTTTTTAAATTTTTTTTTTTTTTTGGTCACTTAAAATCACAATAGTAATAACTGCATGTCTCAAAAGCAAGAGTGGTTAACAGTTCCAAGTATAGAAGACAAGCATTTTCCATCAATATTATTTTATACAATCTTTGCACCTCCTTTTCCAGTGAATTCTACATACAACCTTACATATGAAAATGTTGTAAAAATGTACAATAACAGAGCTAAGCCAGAGTACGGATTCACCAATTTGCAACCTTCCTTCAGTAAATTAAGTATCAAGATCGTATTTTTCTCTCCTAATTGCGCCCTCATATACCAGTCGGTGAACTAAAAACAATTACTCATGTATTGCTTGACTCATGGCTAAACTGGTTACCCAATTTTTTTTTGCCTACTTGACCGCAAGTAAGAAAAAAGTAGCTGCAGCCAAAATGTAAAGTCTTTGTTCTGGTTAGTTGTCTCAGGTCTATTTTGTTCTCCTGCAATGTTGAATAATGCCCATTCAGGTCTAAGGTAGATAGAGAGATCAATGGTACCTTTCAGAAATCACACCTGCACCACTTGGATTTAGAGGCCGTCAAACTAGCAGTGAAAAACATTCGCTAACGGAGCTGAGCATTTGGAACACTCATAGTTCCTGGAAGGCAACATCTTTGACTGTTTTTCTGGTGATACACACGTCCTATCGAAAATCATAAGGGTCATGGATTAAATGATCAAAATTAACACCATCTTATTTTATAAAAGTGGCATCTAAGATATCTTGCATTTTTCGAGACGGTGAGTTTCTCAATTTATCAGAAACGGGGGAGCTGTCCGATCATTTAATTTCCAATAAGAGGATTCTTCAAATAATACTTAAAGACAAAAGAGTCATTTTCGCCTTGAGACAGAGATTATCTAGTGAGTGATCATGAGACTCTTCTGGTATCAAATACATTATTGAATCAACATTTTTCAGTTTTGTTATCTCAATGAATATATTTCCAATCAATAGGGAACATTTCCTACATGCAAAGCTAATCAACTTTCTAAATAGTCTTCATAAAAGATTATCTCCAATTTGCTGCTGTCAAGTGTTTGTATGTCCATTTTCTAGCTGAATGCTTTTGTAAAAGTGATAAAAATTCATTTGAGCTCTTGCTCCCGAATGCTCTCTCACCCTCCCTTCTCTCAGTTTTAGAGATAGCAGCAGGGAAAAAGAGGGGATTGTATGTACACAGATCTCCACATTACGGATGGTGAAAAAAAAAACAGGCTACAGACAAGGAGGCAAGCACATGAATAGGAAACAGGTTAGAAGCTGCACAGATATAAAAGATAATGAAGAAAGCAGAACCCTGCAAAATGCACAGTGAGGCAACATTATTGGGAGGGACACATACTTCACATCCAGTCTATATTACTGGGAGGGATACAGACATCACATCCAGCTTATATTACTAAGAGAGAGAGAGACCTCACATCCAGCCTACGTTACTGAGAGAGACACAGACCTCACATCCAGCCTACGTTACTGAGACACTGCCTCAAGAGAAAAATCTGAAACTTGGATGAGGCTGCAAAATGCACATCAGGAGGTCTGAAAATGGATGAAGAAATTAAGATTTCTGACTGAAACTTAGTGGTGACCTTTAGTTAATAAAATTTCTCTAACACGTGTAAATTGTCAAAGGTTTTCAAATAATTTAAATGAACAAGGTTCAGACTGGTAAACAGTTATACAAATGGTCTACTCTGAACAAATTTGAATAATGGCAAAAATCGGATAAGAGAAAGGACCGTGCATATCACTCAACTAAGCATGTGTTTTTTTTTTTACAATAGGGAGAGAGGAACAAGCTGCTGACAGACACCTCTGTCCCCTCCAGACACCTCAAGAGACAGTTTACTACCCATGAAAACAAAAGGATTGGGGGGGGGGGGGGGGGGGTTAAAACGCAAGCTGTTGAAAATTTTTCTATTACGGCATCATCGGTCAAGGGAGAGTGTAAACGCTCACAAAAACATAGACCAATCCTGTGGTTATTTATGGATGTGGCCAACTTGAATGTACAGTGCCTTGCGAAAGTATTCGGCCCCTGGAATTTTCAACCTTTTCCCACATATCATGCTTCAAACATAAAGATGCCAAATGTAAATTTTTGGTGAAGAATCAACAACTAGTGGGACACAATTGTGAAGTTGAACGAAATTTATTGGTTATTTTAAATTTTTGTGGAAATTCAAAAACTGAAAAGTGGGACGTTTAATATTATTCGGACCCTTTAACTTAATACTTTGTTGCGCCACCTTGTGCTGCGATTACAGTTGCAGTCGCTTGGGGTTTGTCTCTATCAGTTTTGTACATCGCCCATTCTTCCTTGGCAAATAGCTCGATCTCCATCCAACCTCACTGAGCTCGTTTGTGAACAGCAGTTTTCAGTTCTTTCCAGATTCTTGATTGGATTCAGGTCTGGACTGTGACTTGGCCATTCTAACACCTGGACACGTTTATTTGTGAACCATTCCATTGTAGATTTTGCTTAATGTTTGGGATCATTGTCTTGTTGGAAGACAAATCTCTGTCCCAGTCTTAGGTCTTCTGCAGACTCCAACAGGTTTTCTTCAAGACTGGTCCTGTATTTGGCTCCATCCATCTTCCCATCAATCTAACCCATCTTCCCTGCCCCTGCTGAAGCAGCCCCAAACCATGATGCTGCCACCACGTTTGACAGTGGGGATGGTGTGTTCAGGAAGATGAACTGTGCTGCCTTTACGCCAAAAAGATCGATTTTGGCTTCATCTGACCAGAGCACCTTCTTCCACATGTTTGGTGAGTCTCCCAGGTGGCTTGTTGCAAACTTTTTAAACAACACTTTTTATGGATATCTTTGAGAAATGGCTTTCTTCTTGCCACTCTTCCATAAAGGCCAGATTTGTGCAAAGTACGACTGATTGTTGTCCTATGGACAGACTGTCCCATCTCAGCTGTAGATCTCTGCAGTTCATCCAGAGTGATCATGGGCCTCTTGGCTGCATCTCTGATCAGTCTTATCCTTGCTGAGATGAAAGTTTAGAGGGACGGCTGGGTCTTGGTAATTTGCAGTGGTATGATATTCCTTCCATTTCAATATGATCGCTTGCACAGTGCTCCTTGGGATGTTTAACGATATGGAGGTCTTTATGCCATTTTGGAACTCCACTGCTCGTTATTAAATATACAAATTTGTAAACTATAGAAATACTGATTACATATCACTTAAGAGCCTTCTGTGAGTCAATGCCACAACAAGCTACTATACTTGTATTTAAAAGATGTGTAACTCCTACTGACCACATGAAAAACTTTGCATGGTAGGTAATCATGACTCCCTCAATAGTTTATTGCTTATAGAGATGTCAAACTGGTGGACCCAGAGTGCGATTAGCTGCCAAGTTCAGGTCATCGTACTAGGGTATTAAATGGGTAACATGTTATCAAGTACAAAAAAAGGCAATGGTTGGAGAGGGTGTGGTTTTGGGGAGGGTTTAACCCCTTCACGACCAATGACGCCACATAGGCGTCATGAAACCTGGTTAAAATCTGACCAGTGACGCCTATGTGGCGTCATGACTTTAAAGCCCCCCTGCGGGTCGGGTGACCTAGGTCACTGAAAGGTCACCCGACCCGCAGATACAGGGGGCTTTGTAATTCACCACAGGGGGCGTGGCTTCGCCCCCACGTGGCTACGATCGTTCTGATTGGCTGTTAAAAGTGAAACAGCCAATCAGAGCGATAGTAATATTTCATCAATGAAAATTGATGAAATATTACAATCCAGCCATGTCCGACGCTGCTGTAGCATCGGACATGGCTGGAGACACCGATTCCACCCCCCCACCGGCGATCGCCCCCCCGCAACTGAATGACAGCGGCGATCTGCCGCCGCTGTCATTATCTGCCCCCTCCCATTCCCTCTGCTCACCGCCAGCCTCCCTCACCCCCCCGGTACCTCCTGAGTCCCCCCGTCCCTCCCGGTGTCCCTCGGGTCCGGATGATGGGAGCCGCCATCTTTGAAAATGGCGGGCGCATGCGCAGTGCGCCCGCCCGAATCTGCCGGCTGCAGATTCCATTCTTTCATTTTGATCACTCTCACAGTTATCAAAATGAAAGAAAAAGTAAATAAACCCCCGATTATCACCCCCATAGGTAGGCAGAACTAATAAAATAAAGAAAATATTTTTATTTTTATTTTTCCATTAGGGTTAGGGTTGAAAAGAGGGTTAGGGTGAGGGTTGGAAAGAGGGTGAGGGTTGGAAAGGGGGTGAGGCTTGGAAAGGGGGTGGGGCTTGGAAAGGGGGTGGGGCTTGGAAAGGGGGTGGGGCTTGGAAAGGGGGTCGGGCTTGGAAAGGGGGTCGGGCTTGGAAAGGGGGTCGGGCTTGGAAAGGGGGTCGGGCTTGGAAAGGGGGTCGGGCTTGGAAAGAGGGTCGGGCTTGGAAAGAGGGTCGGGCTTGGAAAGAGGGTCAGGCTTGGAAAGAGGGTCAGGCTTGGAAAGAGGGTCAGGCTTGGAAAGAGGGTCAGGCTTGGAAAGAGGGTCAGGCTTGGAAAGAGGGTCAGGCTTGGAAAGAGGGTCAGGCTTGGAAAGAGGGTCAGGCTTGGAAAGAGGGTCAGGCTTGGAAAGAGGGTCAGGCTTGGAAAGAGGGTCAGGCTTGGAAAGAGGGTCAGGCTTGGAAAGAGGGTCAGGCTTGGAAAGAGGGTCAGGCTTGGAAAGAGGGTCAGGCTTGGAAAGAGGGTCAGGCTTGGAAAGAGGGTCAGGCTTGGAAAGAGGGTCAGGCTTGGAAAGAGGGTCAGGCTTGGAAAGAGGGTCAGGCTTGGAAAGAGGGTCAGGCTTGGAAAGAGGGTCAGGCTTGGAAAGAGGGTCAGGCTTGGAAAGAGGGTCAGGCTTGGAAAGAGGGTCAGGCTTGGAAAGAGGGTCAGGCTTGGAAAGAGGGTCAGGCTTGGAAAGAGGGTCAGGCTTGGAAAGAGGGTCAGGCTTGGAAAGAGGGTCAGGCTTGGAAAGAGGGTCAGGCTTGGAAAGAGGGTCAGGCTTGGAAAGAGGGTCAGGCTTGGAAAGAGGGTCAGGCTTGGAAAGAGGGTCAGGCTTGGAAAGAGGGTCAGGCTTGGAAAGAGGGTCAGGCTTGGAAAGAGGGTCAGGCTTGGAAAGAGGGTCAGGCTTGGAAAGAGGGTCAGGCTTGGAAAGAGGGTCAGGCTTGGAAAGAGGGTCAGGCTTGGAAAGAGGGTCAGGCTTGGAAAGAGGGTCAGGCTTGGAAAGAGGGTCAGGCTTGGAAAGAGGGTCAGGCTTGGAAAGAGGGTCAGGCTTGGAAAGAGGGTCAGGCTTGGAAAGAGGGTCAGGCTTGGAAAGAGGGTCAGGCTTGGAAAGAGGGTCAGGCTTGGAAAGAGGGTCAGGCTTGGAAAGAGGGTCAGGCTTGGAAAGAGGGTCAGGCTTGGAAAGAGGGTCAGGCTTGGAAAGAGGGTCAGGCTTGGAAAGAGGGTCAGGCTTGGAAAGAGGGTCAGGCTTGGAAAGAGGGTCAGGCTTGGAAAGAGGGTCAGGCTTGGAAAGAGGGTCAGGCTTGGAAAGAGGGTCAGGCTTGGAAAGAGGGTCAGGCTTGGAAAGAGGGTCAGGCTTGGAAAGAGGGTCAGGCTTGGAAAGAGGGTCAGGCTTGGAAAGAGGGTCAGGCTTGGAAAGAGGGTCAGGCTTGGAAAGAGGGTCAGGCTTGGAAAGAGGGTCAGGCTTGGAAAGAGGGTCAGGCTTGGAAAGAGGGTCAGGCTTGGAAAGAGGGTCAGGCTTGGAAAGAGGGTCAGGCTTGGAAAGAGGGTCAGGCTTGGAAAGAGGGTCAGGCTTGGAAAGAGGGTCAGGCTTGGAAAGAGGGTCAGGCTTGGAAAGAGGGTCAGGCTTGGAAAGAGGGTCAGGCTTGGAAAGAGGGTCAGGCTTGGAAAGAGGGTCAGGCTTGGAAAGAGGGTCAGGCTTGGAAAGAGGGTCAGGCTTGGAAAGAGGGTCAGGCTTGGAAAGAGGGTCAGGCTTGGAAAGAGGGTCAGGCTTGGAAAGAGGGTCAGGCTTGGAAAGAGGGTCAGGCTTGGAAAGAGGGTCAGGCTTGGAAAGAGGGTCAGGCTTGGAAAGAGGGTCAGGCTTGGA
The DNA here is from genome assembly GCF_039654945.1 of Dendrobates tinctorius. Lineage (NCBI taxonomy): Eukaryota > Metazoa > Chordata > Amphibia > Anura > Dendrobatidae > Dendrobates > Dendrobates tinctorius. The sequence continues at coordinate 8,172,763 of NW_027361881.1, read as the reverse complement.
AAGAGGGTCAGGCTTGGAAAGAGGGTCAGGCTTGGAAAGAGGGTCAGGCTTGGAAAGAGGGTCAGGCTTGGAAAGAGGGTCAGGCTTGGAAAGAGGGTCAGGCTTGGAAAGAGGGTCAGGCTTGGAAAGAGGGTCAGGCTTGGAAAGAGGGTCAGGCTTGGAAAGAGGGTCAGGCTTGGAAAGAGGGTCAGGCTTGGAAAGAGGGTCAGGCTTGGAAAGAGGGTCAGGCTTGGAAAGAGGGTCAGGCTTGGAAAGAGGGTCAGGCTTGGAAAGAGGGTCAGGCTTGGAAAGAGGGTCAGGCTTGGAAAGAGGGTTAGGCTTGTGGTTAGGGTTATAGGCTTGTGGTTAGGGTTATGGTTGGTATTAGGGTTAGGGGTATGTTGGGGTTAGGGTTATGGTTAGGGTTGGAATTAGGGTTAGGGATGTGTTGGGGTTAGGGCTGTGGTTAGGGGTGTGTTGGGGTTAGGGCTGTGGTTAGAATTGAGGGGTTTCCACTGTTTAGGCACATCAGGGGGTCTCCAAACGCGACATGGTGCAACCATTGATTCCAGCCAATTTTGCGTTCAAAAAGTTAAACGGTGCTTCCTCCCTTCCAAGCCCCGACGTGTGCCCAAACAGTGGTTTACCCCAACATATGGGGTATCAGCGTACTCAGGAAAAATTGCACAACAACTTTGGGGGTCTAATTTATCCTGCTACCCTTGCGAAAAAAAAAAATTGCTGGCTAAAAATCATTTTTTTGAGGAAAAAAAAATATTTTTTATTTTCATGTCTCTGCGTTATAAACTTCTGTGAAGCACTTGGGGGTTCAAGGTGCTCATCACACATCTAGATAAGTTCCTTGGGGGGTCTAGTTTCCAAAATGGGGTCACTTGTGGGGGGTTCCACAGTTTAGGTACATCAGGGGTTCTGCAAATGTAACATGATGCCCGCAGACCATTCCATCAAAGTCAGCATTTCATAATGTCACTACTTCCCTTCCGAGCCCCGACGTGTGCCCAAACAGTGGTTCCCCCCCACATGTGGGGTACCAGCGTACTCAGGACAAACTGGACAACAAATTTTGGGGTCTAATTTATCCTGGCACCCTTGTGAAAATAAAAAATTGCACACTAAAAAATAATTTTTTGAGGGAAAAAAATTTTTTTTTATTTTCACGGCTCTGCGTCATAAACTTTTGTGAAGCACTTGAGGGTTCAAGGTGCTCACCACACATCTAGATAAGTTCCTTAGGGGGTCTAGTTTCCAAAATGGGGTCATTTGTGGGGAGCTCCAATGTTTAGGCACACAGGGGCTCTCCAAACACGACATGGTGTCCGCTAACGATTGGAAGTAATTTGCATTTCAAAAAGTCAAATGGCGCTCCTTCCCTTCTGAGCCCTGCCGTGTGCCCAAACAGTGGTTCCCCCCCACATATGGGGTACCAGCTTACTCAGGACAAACTGGACAACAAGATTTGTGGTCCAATTTCTCCTGTTAGCCTTGGGAAAATTAAAAATAGTGCGCTAAAAATCATTTTTGAGGAATAAAAATTATTTTTTATTTTCACTGCTCTGCGTTATAAACTTTTGTGAAGCACTTGGGGGTTCAAAGTGCTCCCTACACATCTAGATAAGTTCCTTAGGGGGTCTAGTTTCCAAAATGGGGTCACTTGTGGGGGAGCTCCAATGTTTAGGCACACAGGGGCTCTCCAAATGCGACATGGTGTCCGATAACGATTGGAGCTAATTTTCCATTCAAAAAGTCAAATGGTGCTCCTTCCCTTCCGGACCCTGCCATGCGCCCAAACAGTGGTTTATGACCACATATGAGGTATCTGTGCACTCAGGAGAAATTGCTCAACAAATTTTTGGATCCATTTTATCCTGTTGCCCATGTGAAAATGAAAAAACTGAGGCTAAAAGAAAATTTTTGTGAAAAAAAAGTATTTTTTTTTTTTTTTTTTTTACAGATCAAGTTGTGAAGTACCTGGGGGTTCAAAGTGATCACTAGGGTGACCGCAAAAAATCGATGTCGGAATTTTGTCCGTCTGGACCCCACAAAACGATTCCCCTTTCCAGATATTGAGAGAGCCAAAATTTGAGCTCGATCAAACGACGTTAACCCGTGCCGCTCGTCGCTCAAAGTTTGAAAAAATCCAAATTGAGGTATTTTAAGATTTAGGTATTTTGCATAGTCTGTTAGACTATAAAGAATGTGACAACAACATTGCAGAAATAGCCCTGACCAAATTTTCGAACCATTTGTGGTATTTGAATGCAGAGTTGGTGGGATTATCGTTTTTTGATCCCACCATTACAATGAAAAGTTGTTAATGGCTAATAAATTGCTCAGTAGCACAGATGAACCATCAGAGCACGCTAGGGTTGTAAATCCAAAAGTTAGGAAAGAAAAATTAAAAGAGGTAGGAAGTAACCGACTTTAACGACCTTCTGACAAAAGATGAAGAACAAAAGCAATATGTCCTGCAAGTTGTAAGCAAATGCCGAGCATTATATTCTGACGTTTCAAAAACTACTTTAACAAAAGCTCTAGAATAGATTAGATAACTTTGTAAAATTATCAACTCATGTAGGTTAGCGTGCTCTGAAGGTTCATCTGTGCTACTGAGCAATTTATTAGCCATTAACAACTTTTCATTGTCTGTAATGGTGGGATCAAAAAACGATAATCCCACCAACTCTGCATTCAAGTACCACAAATGGTTTGAAAATTTGGTCAGGGCTATTTCTGCAATGTTGTTGTCACATTCTTTATAGTCTAACAGACTATGCAAAAAAACCTAAATCTTAAAATACCTCAATTTGGATTTTTTCAAACTGAGCGACGAGCGGCACGGGTTAACGTCGTTTGATCGAGCTCAAATTTTGGCTCTCTCAATATCTGGAAAGGGGAATCGTTTTGTGGGGTCCAGACGAACAAGATTCTGACATTTTTCCCCCCTCATATGAGATCCGGTCACCCTAGTGATCACTATGCATCTAGATAAGTTCCTTGGGGGGTCTAGTTTCCAAAATGGGGTCACTTGTGGAGGAGCTCCAATGTTTGTGCACACAGGGGCTCTCCAAATACGACATGGAAACCGCTAAATATTCCAGCATATTTTCCATTCAAAAAGTCAAATGGCGCTCCTTCCCTTCTGAGCTGTGCCGTGCGCCCAAACAGTGGTTTATGACCACATATGAGGTATCGTTGTACTCATGAGAAATTGCCCAATAAATTTTAGGATCCATTTTATCCTGTTTCCCATGTGAAAATGAAAAAATTGATGCTAAAAGAAAATTTTTGTTGGAAAAATTAAAATGTCCATTTTTTCTTTCCACATTGCTTTAGTTCCTGTGAAACACCTGAAGGGTTAATTATCTTCTTGAATGTAGTTTTGAGTAGCTTGAGGGGTGCAGTTTTTAGAATGGTGTAACTTTTGGGTATTTTCTGCCATATAGACCCCTCAAAGTGACTTCAAATGTGAGGTGGTCCCTAAAAAAAATGGTTTTGTAAATTTTATTGAAAATTGCAAAATATTCTAAATTTTCGCCAAATTTCTGATTTTTTGACAAATAAACGCAAAAATTATCAACCTAAATTTACAACTAACATGAAGCCCAATATGTCACGAAAAAATCTCAGAATCGCTAGGATCCGTTGAAGCGTTCCTGAGTTATTACCTCATAAAGGGACACTGGTCAGAATTGCAAAAAATGGCCTGGTCATTAAGGTCAAAATAGGCTTGGTCATGAAGGGGTTAAAGCTTTACAGCTTTCAAGAAAGTTTACTAAGGAGAGGACCCCATAATTTGTTGGTTGTGTCCATATCTTTCCCTATGCAGGATTCTGCAGTATATAATTTGATTCAATAAGGAAGAACAGAAACCTGATAGATGCTCCTTATCTGTAAATCGTGTCTAAATCAAAACTAGTTGATCATATTCATCATAGGTTCTCAGAAAAGGCACATTATGTTGCCAGTTTGTATAAAGCATAAAAATAAGCCTACATTTTTCTTTGCGGATAAAACGGGTAATTTTTCTTAGGTAATCATTTGGTTAATGCCAATCTTAAATGTTTAACAAAAATGATATATGGCATTTTAGCAGTATTCAGGCAGCATTTATTCCAGGCAGGCACACTTTATCTGCATTCTTACAAGACACAGAGCCCTGTCACTCAGCCTTCTTGTGTAGTTGGGCTGTCTGTGTCTGTGCAAGCAGGCGACTTGCAAGCATGCTGGGTTTAAAGGAACAGTTGCGATGGCGGTGGCCTTGATTTGATTTTCAACCCCATTTCTTTCCTACACAGTGAATTCTCAGTGGAACACATTTCTGCTGATAAAAAGCAGTGTTGTCTTTATGGCAATCTTCAGACATTTATTGATACCATCATTTTAACGACCTTCTTTTGCACGGCTGAGTCGACGTTCCACAGCAAAGTATTTCTATGTGATGTTTATGCAAAAAAAAAAAACAACAAAGAAGTCAAGTTTTCTGGAAGGCCGTGTGTTTATAAAACTTAATACACACAAAAGTTTTAGTCCCATGTGATAAGTGGCTTAAGTTGGAATATACTCCACACCACAGATTGAAATGAAAATCAGGTCCAAACAAGAAAAATCAGACTTTCATTACATTTTTGATCTTTTTACCCTTTTTGTGCCGTTGATTCCAGAGAAGAGAAAAACCCTGATGCACTCAGTTTATGCAATGTGAGTCGCCACCTTTGAATGCAAAACTGTCAAATCACGATTACAATTTTAAAGCTTACCTGGCTGGAGATCTCAAGTCACCAAACTAATTACGGTAGATTGCTGGGTAGGCTAGCCATAGACTAGTCTTCATGGTCGCACATAGATTTTCCATTGCAAAAAAATAAAAAAAATCAAACTTTTATTCTTTATGTAAATAAGGCTGTAACTGCACCAATGGCAGTCCAAACCCAAGTTATTGCACAGATCTTTTGCATTACTGCCCACCTAGCACTACCCTGTATGCTTGAGCGACATCTCTTCTGCACAGTATGTAGCTGCGCTGAATAGAGAAGAATCAAGTATGTATCGAAAGGCGGTGAACAATGTCGAAGAAGGTATAACTGAACTTTTGTTTTACTGCTCTATAGTACCTAGATATATACGGTAATTTAGTTTGATCATCGCAGAGCTTCTGGAGGTGTTTGGTTTTTTTTTGGGGGGAGAGGGGTAGGATTCAGGTATAAAAGAAGAGGTGATAATGCCACTGTGTCTGTACAAATATTGTAATCCAAATGAAGTAGAGTGTCCAGCTCAGCAGCGTAGTGAAAAGCATAGTTTTACTCACCACGGACACATTCCAAAGAGAGGATAAAAAATCAGCATGACAGGTTACAAGTAGTCAGATCGACAGTTTTCTGGAGACCAAGCTCCCTTAGCTCTCTCACCCAGAGAACCAATACCTGAGACTATAGGTGGGGGATTTAAACACTTATGTGTTTTGGGCAATGCATATAGAATGGGGGTAACCAGGTTACAGACCTTGAGATATTCCCTTTCTCTTTTATAAAAAAAAACACAGAAAAAAACCTTCATCTATGATCTTATAAAGGCGTTACTTAATAATAGAGGTGGGATTCACAGATAAACGATCATACGTAATTTCTTTTCCTCTGCTTCAGATGGGCAGAATTTTTTTCCATTATATACACATATATTATTGTCCACTAATTCTGGGCAGTATTTAACTAGCCCCCACTTAATACTGCTATAATATGCATGTTCATTCAACATTGCTAAAATACATATGTTTTTTCATAGCATTCTTTCATGCAAACTTGCTGCTATAATCATGTCAATATTTTATCATTTTATTGTGTGTCTCAATGTCCTATATTGTATGTATCCATACAGGCACACCACACATTTGCTGTGCTGTCTGTCACTCCTGTCTATTATGTCTTAATTATTTCACTGGTGTGCAATCCGGATCTTGGTATAAAGGTGCTGCGTTTTTCTATGTCGGTCATCATGATTAGGGGAGCTTGGTCTCCAGAAACGCGTCGATCTGACTACTTGTAACCTGTCATGCAGATGTTTTATCCTCTCTTTGGAATGTGTCCGCGGTGAATAAAACTTTGATTTTCACTACGCTGTTGACCTGGACATTCTACTTCATTTGGATTCCTCACGCCCTGACACAGCAGGTCCGTGCTCCAGGCACTAACAAGATGCAGAAGCGGTGAGCTGGAAAATCTTTCCCTTCAGAAATTTTGTAATACCTGGGCTCCTTATCATCATACATATTGCAATAAATATACTGTTAGATATGATTGTAAAAGACAATAACAAAAAATGCAGAAGCTAAGCAAGACCAAAACCCTACCAAAAAATATACAACAGTCTTGCTTTCTTCAAGTACAGGTTACAAAATGAACACAGTTTACATTCCTGTGATACAATGTCAGATGTTAAAGAAATTCTAAGATACCTGACATGGGATGGGAGGCGGCACAACTAGAAGAGCTCATTATTGCTGCAATACTAAGAAAAGGGAAGTATCATGTTCACTATTCGCGCTCAGCTGGTGAGATCTCGCATGCTGTAAGTAGGACGTCTGTAAACTGGCAGATATCTCACCAAGAGCACCAATCTGTCAGACATCTTCCTGTCTATGTACACCACAACCAGCTACAGAAAAGTTTCACCAGCTGTGACAACTGAAGGTAGAAAACCAGATTGTCTTACTTTTTGAAAACAATGTAATAAGTCATATTCATATCTTAGCTATAGAGTGGTAATTAATTTTCCATTAAGTATTTAAATAAAAAGTTAAAAGGGAAAGTTGCCAAAAAACTAGTCATCCCCTATCTATGGTATAATGGATAACTTTCAAATCACTGAAGTTCCAACAGCCAGTGAGTTTGAAATCAGGGTTTTGGAAAGACTGGGGGTCCCATCCTAACTGAACAGGTGTCACGCCGTGCTCACCTGGGGGCGGGACCTCGGTCCCGATGTCATCTCTTCCGGAGCTGCGGTCACTCCGGGGGTCCCGTAGGGTGCGCACGCGCAGCTCTCGTCCCCGGGCCTCCTCCTACATGTCACGTTTGCGCTTGCGCGCTCCTGTCAGTGCTGTATAGGGCTCGGTCCTCTCTATGGTAATGGAGGACCTGACCCGGAACCTGTAGTGGTCATGTGCTTTCTGGCTAGGTCCTGACCCGGAACCAGTAGTAGTCATGTGCTATATCAGACGACCTCCCCCTAGGGGAGGCGCCTGATTATTGTTGTGCTTCCTGGCTTGGTCTGCCGTGTCCCTGCCTGGCTGTGCGCTGTACTCAGGTCCTCTGCCTTGCACTCTGTTGTGCCTCTTGGCACACGCTCTGAATCTGCACTCTGCTTTGTACTTGGTTGTGCCTCCTGGCACACGCTCTGACCCTGTGTTCTGTCTCGTACTCGGTTGTGCCTCCTGGCACACGCTCTTACCCTGTACTCTGTCTTATACTCAGTCGTGCCTCCTGGCACACACTCCGATTCCGTGCTCTGTCTTATACTCAGTTGTGCCTCCGGGCACACACTCTGATCCTGTACTCAGTCTCTTACTCTGTTACACCTCCTGGCACACCTGCTGCCTGACTCAGTGCTCTGACGTGCTCCTTGCACGCTTCCTGCTTCACTCACACCCGGACGAACGAAGTCTCTGTATACAACGTGTTCCCGTGTCCACACTTTACACGTTCCTGCAGACACCCTCACCCACTCGTGTCTCCTGTGAGCCGGCCGCCTGGTGCCAGCAGTCGTGGTGCCTCACCCCCTGGGGCTTGCCCCTGACACTCCCTGTATAGGGGGTGGTCTTCACTAGGTCAGCTCGCCCTGGGAGGGTTGGTGTCACGACCCAGAGGGTCCACTCCAGGAGTCGTCACAACAGGAGGCAGAGCATGTGTAGGTCTGCTCCATTTAGGCCGGACTGTGAAACTCAGGGCATAAGCTTTGAAAGACTCAATCTCGAAATCTCTTGAAGTCCCATGGTTGAACCCTATGGTCTGCAAGTTATCTCCTTATCCTATGGAAAAAGGATATATAACACTACTAAACAACCCCTTTTAACAGCTCGACTAGTTTATCACAAAATAAAGATCTTCATACTTACAACGTGGCACAGTGCCGTTCCTCCGATGTCGGACCTGAGTCCCCAGCTGTTTCATAAAGAATGAAAGGAGAGGTGGCACACACGTCTAGCCACTAGTTCATTCTGACAAGGTATATCAGAGCTCTTTTCTTTGTATTCCTGCAGTCAGACCCCACCAATCTGCAATTTATAATCTTTCCAATGATTGGAAAAACTCTTTTAAGAAGGCCTGTTCCATACATATCAATGGCAAAAATCCCTCAGCTGTGTGAAAGCAATGTATCCTCGATCCATGTCACTCAATTGTCCAATTAATCTACATATGATTAAAAGGAAAACGTGATAGAATTATTGCATTTCTCAAAAATGAGATTTAATTATTTAGTTATTTTAGGTAAAGTTAATATCCACAGTGGAGGATTTGAGTTACTCTGTTAACAGATGACAATTCCGGGTGTCTCTGTTTTACGATGTCACTTGTGTTGACACCACCTGAAAATCTAATTGTGCTATCAGAACATACTGTCAAGGGAGGACAAGTTAACTACTGAGCCACCACTGCAGGCTTCTGAGTCTCTGAGCACATTAAGGTGATTTCAAGAACATTTCCCATAAAAAAAAAATAAGCAGTCAGTCTCGGTGGGTGACATGAAGAAGCAGAAAAAGTGCAGTAAGTGCTCTTCCAAATGTACTGCTCGCGTTAACACACAGCAAATGCCAAAAGGATTATTTCTGCAATTTCAGAAGTTTAGCCTTGTCACTTATCGATGTGATTGCAATAAGCTTGGAAACACAACATAAGACAATATGTCTTATTTCTTATGATGTTAAGTAAACTTAAATCTAAGTCGGAAATTTCTCAAAGTATACTTGGAATAGCGTTGCCTTTTTTTCTACTAACTATTGAAACAACAGTCAAAACAGACAAGCCCAAAATTTGCATATATATGGTTTTGTCTTGTTTTATACAAAAAAATAATATGACTTCTAATTTCCACACATTGCATAAGACCTGAAAGTGTAGTAGGTGATTGCATTACAGCTTACACAGTATTTAAAAGAAAAAAAGGATTAGAAAATATAAAAAAAAAAATGTATTGGGAGGGCTTTATCTATCACATAAGTGATGGTACATTGTTAGGATATGAAATAATTTTATGATGGTGGCTCAAATGTTAAATCCACCCCTGCGTCTTTTTTTACTGTCTTTCCAGCTGCACAGTGGAAAAACACTACTGCCCAAATAGAAACTGAACATTTAGTTTTATTATTTAATCACAAACCTATTAATTACTTTATTGTGCTTCGTGCTCTTCCAAAAACTTAATTCACAGGATTGGAGGGACCACAGAGATTGAGCCATGTCAGTTAGAAAGTGACCTTATGTTCTAGCAATGCATCATCATCTACTATATAATAGTCTAATTTTGTCTGTAACGGAAATCCCGCGTCGCTGATTGGTTGCGCCAGGCCGGCCGTGACCAATCAGCGACAGGCGCAGTCCGGCCGCGAATTGGTGCGGCATTCGAATGAAGAATGCCACCGCTACCGTCAGGAGATCTGCGGCGCTAGCCGTGGGTCATCTCCTGCCGCACGGAGGTCAGCGGCGACGCAGCCGGGAGATGAACGGCGCAGCGTTCAATGTGCGAAGGGTACCCAGGGTCTGGTAGAGAGGAGACTCACCTCCAGGCCCTGGGTACCATAAACCTGTAAAAAATAGGATTAAAATAAAAATAGTCATATATTCACCTTCCGACGCCCCCGGACTCTTTCCCTCCTCTCACTACGTGCCCGGCATCTTCCAGTCCGAGTAATGCTTTGTGCGAAAGACCGCTGATGACAACGTGCTCTCGCGAGAGTGACGTCATCTCCGGTCCTTTGCGCTAAGCATTACTGGGACCGGAAGATGCTGGGAGCGTGGAGAGGAGATCGGGGGCCGTTGGAAGGTGAGAATAACCTCTTTTTAATTTTTTTTTTTATTATTTTTTAAATTCTTTTACTATTGATGCTGCAGAGGCAGCATCAATAGTAAAAAGTTGATCACAATTGACAAACACTATGCTTGACAAGTGTGACCAACCTGTCACTCACATTCCAAGCGATGCTTCAAATCGCTTGGAATGCGCTTGAATTCCGCATGCGAAAATCACGTGAAAAAGTTATGTTTTCTGCAGGAAAATGCATGCGAATTCGCATGCGTTTTTCCTGCGGCGGGAGTTGCGGAACATTTCTGCAACGTGGGTACTTAGCCTCAGTGTGATAGGCAGCAGCAACAGGACCCTCGCTGTGAGATCGCTGATCGTGGTGAATCGTCCTGGCCCATCTTTTGAATGTTGGTCTCCCGCTGGCCATATTCTAGAATGCCCGATACGTTAGAATCGGGCCACCAACTAGTTAATTTATAAAATTGGAAAACCTCCATATAGTTTTTGGAATAAAAATTACATTACAATAGTAAATCAATCTTTCCTTCTCCCTCTATCAAAAATATAGACAAATATGATTTATAGACAATTTAAAAATTAAGTTAGGCTACTCTGTAAACCAATAGAATAAATCTCACGGCACCTATAGGAATAGTACTGGAGCCAAACATGTGTCAACTACTTGCTGCTTACAAATGTCATCTTCTCGTGCACTCGATACTCCAGACACAGCCTCTGATCTTATCATTGTCACTTGATGACCACTCTTCGTTTCCTCGTGCAGCATCCAAAAGCTTCCTTAACTTCAGTCTGACCCTACATTATGTCCGCCATTTCAACATAATATTCTACATCTCAACGCTAATCCCTGCTGTGTGTGAATGGTGAGCAGAGAGAGTGGTTGTCAGCTTTCCTGATTACTTTGTATCCGTCAGTCAAGCAGACGCCTTTCCTTGACAATGTAACGAGTGCCCCTACGATTAGCAGTGACGTGGCCTGCAGGAGATCTGCCACGAGTTGGCAGATCATAACCCCCTGTCAATCACATGTGTAGAAGGCTACAGATAAACGTAGAAGGACGTGTCCGGTAACCCATGTGATCACAGCAGAACGACAAGACGACATAGGAAAGGAAGAAAGGAATATTACTATTATCAGCATCATTACAAGCAGAAATTTTACTAAGCCAAAGAGATTCACCTAAAAGGCACCTTATCAACTTTTTTTTGGATGTCATGCTCCTCTCACTTGATCTACACAGTTTGTGTGCCTTCGAGCATTACACGTTAAATCTAAAATTCTACTATGAAAGTAGTCTTCTCAACACTCTCCAGGACCCGTTTTAAGATGGATACCCCTGGTTCTCGATGGACCTCACTGACTTACAAGGTTACAAGGGCCAGCAAGGTTGTCTATTATTTTGACGGACTGTACACAGTGCTAGTCTTTCCATCAAATCCAAACAGAATGTCATCAAAGGCTTTGAACGTGAAGAGAACAATTACTTAAAGTGGATCAAAATATGTACTGTATACATTATTGAACAGATTTCTCAGACCTGAGGTGGCTGGTGTACTCACTTTGAAAATCCATCTAATACTTTGTGAATACTTTTCCCGCCAGATATAAAATATTACATATATTAGTTTTTTTAGGCCATCTCTTACTGAATTCATTAATTCCTCATTTAAATTTGAGGATTATACAGCTATTCTAAAATTGATTCTTAGGGTACCGCTACACATAACGATGTCCCAGCGATCCCACCAACGATCCGACGTGGATGGGATCGCTGGGACATTGTTAGCTGATCGCTGGGGGGGCTGATCGCTGCTGGATGTCACACACAGCGATCTCGCTGGAGAGATCACTGATGTGTCACAAAATCACCTATCTCGCCAGCGAGATCGCTGTGTGTAACAGGCCCTTAAAAGTACACCAAACTCATCAGGACTCAGATCTATTTAAAGGGGATGTCTGGATTAATGAAACTAATTACCTATCCTCAGTATATGATATCAATGTCAAATTGGTGCGAGTCTGATACTCTTCACTTCTCACTTGCTGGAGCTGCACAACACAGCAATAGAGCTGCACAGCACAGCATAACGCCACTGCCAAGAACTGAAAGTCAGCTTCAGGTCCTGAAGGGAAGGTATCACATCCATAGGATTGGCTGCAGCAGTCACAAACATAGTCCCAGTGGTAACTCCTGCATGTATGGCATATGATTGGCTCTAAACAGACATGATGATGTTGATGCAGGACCATTGGAAATCACCAAAAGGATTAAATAATAACATGACCATTATTTACCTATTCCATACCAATATCAGCAAGTTAGCAACTTTCTGATTTAAATCGAGGACAATCAGAAATCATTAAGATTTTGTAAATCATGACTCCCCCAACCTACCAAAAAAGTAAAAACAATCAGTCCAGGCCTTCATATAAGATTTTTTTTTTTTTTGTAACTAATAAAACAATCCGTAATTAGTGAGTAAAACCTTATTACACCTCGTTATCTGTTAAAGAAGACAGTTAGTCACAGGGAAAATAATTATCTATAACTGAATCAAAATGAATAGACTCTTTGGGAATGCATGCACAGAGAATTAAACAATAATTTCTTTCATCTAGTGCTGCCGGTGTATCATCCTTTTACTCTGAATTTTTGCACTGAACTCTTGTAATTCAAGTACTGGAAAAAAAAATAGAAGGAAAAAAAAAAGAAAAAAAGATTCCAGCACCTAAAAGACTGTGATTTCATGTGAAGTAACCGGTTTATAGCAATATGCCATGTTTAGAAAACAAGCCTATCCAAACATTATAATTACTATATCCAATGGCAGCAATAACCCAACATTAATGCACTAGATCCTGATACATTCGTCAAAAGGAGTTTTTTTCCCCCCTTCCTCTCTGTTCAGGGTAGTTTTAAGTTCAGGGACAGAGACCATGTCTTCATTAGAAACATTAACATTCACAGTCTGTAGTAAATTTTGACAGTGAAAAGGTCTCTGTAACCTTTTAGTTGTGCAGAAATTTACTTCCCAAGAAAATTACAGCTGGCACTGTCTTAATTAATGCGAGCTTTCTTTTCTGAAAATTGTGGGCTTGTCAGGGGAAAAAAAAAGGCAGAAAAACCTCAGTTTAAAAGGCTGGACGCACAAAAAAAAAAAAAAAAAAAAAAAAAGGTGCATATCATAGGAACGCTGCAGAGAATAACCATCTCTAGTAGTTTTGCCCCATGATACCACAGAAGAGCTGCAATTTTATTTAAAGAGGTAATTAAAATTTAGCAAATAATGAATAATCATTATTTAGTAAAAAGTAATAACATTTTGCAACATATTGTGAGTAAAATTCCTTACAGTTATTGAATGGAGAAAGACAATATGTTCTAACTGATTAAACCGCTACCGATATGGCATGAAAGGGATGAAATGGCCTGGATCTGAGTTATCGATGACCCCAACCAACACAGCAGCGTGTAAGCTATAATATAATCCTGACACCAGTCACCTATGTGGCAAGTTAAGCACCCTTCTCCATATACTCACTTACACTTTCAACTTACAGTAAATATACGCAAGCTTGCACCAAGGAGTTGAAGGGTAACTTGTGCCGCAGAGGTCATGGTGTTTTCCACCCCAGGGCAAACTTTTGGCAAGCCGTGAAGCTTGCACAATAAAGTAATATACGCACAGTTAGTATTCAGCTCCACTAGCTGGTTACAGCAGTTGTTACGTGAGCGCAAGTATGTGACTTGTATACTTGGGGTCGAGTGTCATTTAGCTTTCCGTCTACTTCTCAAGAACTGAAAGCTTTAAAGGGAATCTGTTACCCCCCCGGGCGCTTTTAACTAAAAGAGCCACCTTCAGCAGCACTAAGGCTGCATTCTGTGAAGGTAGCTCTTCCGTTTCTGACCCCCAGTAACGCCAAAATATTAACTTTTATATATAGGTCCTCATACTTGTAATGCGTCCCAGAGGTATGGTGTGTCTCCCTGGAGCAGCCGCCTCCCCACCGTCAATCATGTCTCTGTAGTGTCTAGGCCCCGCCTCCCATAGCCGTCCATCATGCCCCTGTGCTGCCGTCTGTGCCCCGCCTCCCATAGTCGTCTGTCATGCCCCTGCTCTGCCATCTGTGCCCCGCCTCCCATAGCCGTCCATCATGCCCCTGCTCTGCCGTCTGTGCCCCGCCTCCTTCTGTCTCCTATGCCGGCGCCTGCTCTGTGCAAACAGTTCTCGGGCATGCGCAGTGCGCGCTGCCCGTGAACTGACATCAGACGATCACACCTGCGTGTTGTGGAGGCCCCAAATCCTTCCCTCGCAGTATGTGTGTTATGATGTATTCACACTGCGGGGCAGGATCTTGGGCCTCCACAACGCAGGCGTGATCGCCTGTCAGTTCACGGGCAGCGCGCACTGCGCATGCCCGAGATCTGTTTTCAACAGAGCAGGCGCTGACATAAGAGACAGAAGGAGGTGGGGCACAGACGGCAGGGCAGGGGCATGATGGATGGCTATGGGAGGCGGGGCACAGACGGCAGAGCAGGGGCATGATGGACGGCTATGGGAGGAGGGGCACAGACGGCAGCACAGGGGCATGATGGACGGCTTTGGGAGGCGGGGCACAGACGGCAGAGCAGGGGCATCATGGACTGCTATTGGAGGCGGGATAGACGGCAGCAAAAGGGCATGATGGACAGCTATGGGAGGCGGGGCCCAGACACTACAGAGACATGATTGACGGTGGGGAGGCGGCTGCTTCAGGGGGACACACCATACCTATGGGACACATTACAGGTATGAGGACCTATTTATAAAATTTAATATTTCTGCGTTACTGGGGGTCAGAAATGGAAGAGCCACATTCACAGAATGCAGCCTTAGTTCTGCTGAAGGTGGCTCTTTTAGTTAAAAACACCCGGATGGGGGGGTGGGGTGACAGGTTCCCTTTATTAAGAAGTAAAATGCTGTTATTTACAAGCACTACCCAGCAATATCCATCAATGAAGAAGAGAATGACCCTTTAAGTATCCTTTCTTTTCCACCTGATATAAAACAATGACATGTAAATCTAGTGCTAAAAATGAATTTACCACCAAAGTAGCCAAAGCAACAAGTCCCATGTGTGATGGTCACAGGGAGAAGCAATAAGCTGCAAAAAGAACAAAATAAGAAAATGGATTTCTGGAAAATCAGTGTCACAATGCTGCTATACAATTGCAACTACTTTGAAAAAAGGTTAAAATGACTTCTATTCTTAATAAAAAGTCTAAAATGACAGAGCTTGCCATACTAGTAAAACATATTTAACAAGCAGCTAGGTGCAAAGTCCAGTGACAATTCTGTTAACAGGAGTGACCGCCACGTTCACCGACTTTGTTACTATGTCTGCTCCATGTCCTTGTATAAACATGAGACACATGTTCCGTGACTACCACGCTGATTTATCTGCTTGCAGCTCACATATCTCTTCTGTCTTTTTTTGTGAATAGTTCCCCCGAGACTGAAAAATAATACATCGCAGTTTTCTTAGCCTAACAATTGTTAACACATGACATTTGTGTGTGCCCCAAGATGATGTACAAATATGTTTTACAGAGCTCTCGGATGAAAATCATGAGATTCCGTTTGCGGTGCCCTTAAAATAAAGATAACGGTACACATTAGTCCTTGATTTTACATTTTTCTGTGAGTCTGCCATTCACTTGAAAGAAGCTAATGTCAGTGAAAAATCTATACTCATTTAAGATGGTGGCAAGACATCTTCAATCCACTCCAAGAATCTGAATAAAGCCACCAAAAACTGATTTGGTGCGAAACGCAATAAAACACCTGACTTCATAGGTTATCAACTAACAGGGAACAGGTCACCGTCATTTTGGCTTCCACGCCACTCACACTGGGATGCAGTGCAATGGAACGAGAGTCTCTGACCAGAATTTGTTTTTCTAAACCGTGTATCTGTGTTTGAGTGAAAATTAGCTGACCTACATCATCAAGGCATCTAACTTTCGCTCTATATCCTATCTTCTGTTTGACATATTTGCTCCTCTAACTTCTCTTGTAGACTTAAATTTTGGGATCCAAACCGGCAGCATAAGCAATGGTTTTGTTGAGGCCAGGCTTGTATTTATAGGGTGGTTACGTAGAGCACCGTGTTCAGGATGCTTTCATGAAATTCAGTGCATAGATTAGAGCAGAATGTCAGCAAACTGGAAGGAATAGCAATTGCATACAAAGGTCCTGAATAATCTGTAATTTTACTCTGGATGAAATGCTCATCAGATTTGTATATAACAAAAAAGAAACACTGTTTGAGTGCTATAAAATAAGTGACAAGCACCCAAACTACAATAAAATATGCCAAAGTACATCAATGGCTATGAACTCTAACCACTTCTCTTAGGCTGGGATCACACATGCGAGGAATACGGCCGCGTCTCACATGTTAACACCCGGTACTGCCACCGGCACTCAGGAGCGGAGCATGTGGCTCCATGTATTGCTATGCGGCCGCATGCTTCAATTTGAGTGCCGGCGGCAGTGCCGGGTATTAACATGCGAGACTCGGCCGTATTCCTCGCATGTGTGATCCCGGCCTCATAAAGGATAAGTACAGTAAGTGTACAGGCCTCGTGCATAATAATACAGCTATGCAGTCTGAAATGCAATTATTAATTATTTTTAAAGCCCCCTTGAGTCCAGGGCTGACCATGGCTTTAACCTCCATTGCTCCTCTATTTCCTTTGATTGTTTTCACTTGCTGGGCAGAATATAGTGTTGTGTTTAGGGGTTACGCAAAAAATTCGCAAAGCACTACGAGTCTCCTAATACCTGCCTGTACCTTCTGATTAGTAGGCTTCTGATAAGTCATGCCTGCCTTGATCCACAACTTAATGATGTTGTGGGGGCCAGTGGCGGATTAAGTGGACTATGGGCCCGGGGCTGTTCATAAAACCTGGGCCCCTGTACCCCACTTCCCAGGAAAACATTTTCTGTCAAAATTTTGTGGCTCTTCTCACAAAAACACTGCATATGCTGATTTTTAGGTATACAAATTGTAACATTTATTAGACCATAAAAACAAAGAAAAATTACTTTTTTCTCACAAGAAATTGTATTGTATGGTCAAACAATATAAATAATATTAAATCGGCTGTTCCCGAATTTGGCGCCCCCCCGGGCGGTGAATGGCCTGCTCGGATGCGGGGTCTGGAAAGGAATAAAATGGCCGCGCTTGGGAGGGGGTACCGGCCTGGCCGGCTACTGGTTAGGGATGTTAATGATTAATCACACAGTCACAGACAGACATTCATTTCTGACACACTGCCTGCGACAGTGCTCCCAGGCAGCACAGACAGTAATGTGCAGGCTCAGCTCCGCCTCCTCTGCCCCTGGCCGCAGTATAAGTTACACTTATATATATATATATATATATAAAACAATACCAAATGGAACAATTCGCAATGTACCCCAGCCCAGGCGAGTCACCATTTGTAAAATTATGACTCAAAGGGGATCGATAATGGACACTCCCACATAACATGTTAACACAAAAAAATGGAGTGAAAGTCCAAAATATTTTAGAAACGTAAGAAATTTATTATACATAAAAATCGTACTGACAATTATAAACAACATCTACAATGAAGGAATCGGGTAATATCAGCTGCTAATTGTCCTGTCCATAAAATATTAAGTGAAAAGGAGCCAAGTGCTTCTTGTAATGATGGGCCATAAAACCGGGACACAAAGTGTAGGGAAGAACCCAGGTGCGCACCCTGAGGAACAACCCCGTTATCCCATGCTAAAGTGCTTACCCATCATGTGCTCCAGCCTCCAGGACAAGTGCAGCGCCCTGGAGCACATGATGGGTAAGCACTTTAGCACGGGATAACGGGGTTGTTCCTCAAATAAATTTCTTACGTTTCTAAAATATTTTGGACTTTCACTCCATTTTTTTGTGTTAACATACAAGTTACACTTAGGCTGTGTGCACACGCTACGGATTAGGTGCGGATTCATCCGCGCGGATTTTGTAAAATCCGCAGGTGAAACCGCAGGTCAAAATACCTGCGGTTTTACCTGCGGATTGCTCTGCGGTTTTTCATCTCCTCAATAGAGGAGATGGCAAACCGCAGGAGAATCCGCAGAAAGAATTGACATGTCAAAAACCGCTGCGGAACCACAGCAAAATCCGCAGTGTGTGCACACAGCCTTACACAGGCTGCCTGCGACTGCCTGGCTGCTGTGTGTGTGAGTGACTCTGTGTGACGCTGAGGAAGGAAGCCGCCCGCAGGGAGAGCTCAGCAGCTGACTGAGCATGGAGGGAGGCTGGGGAGAGGCAGAGCATCCTCCTCCCAAATGGTGAGTGACCTGTGACCCACCTGCGCTAGCCGCTGCCAAAATCTCCTGCTAATACTCAGTCCTCTTCTCTCCTCACTGTGCCTCGGCCGGCCGCCTCCACGCTTCTCTCCCGAGTCCCACAGCACAGAGAGGAGGAATTTCTGCCGTGCTGCGCCGCCCCCACACACGTGCCGCCTGGGGCGGCCCGCCCCCCCGCAACCCCCTTCCTACGCCACTGGGCGGCGGCGGCTCACACAGATGCCGACCGGAAAGGCCCCTGCCCTGGGCCCCCAAAAAACCTTGGGCCCGGGGCGACCGCCCCATCCGCCCCTATTAAGATCCGCCACTGGTGGGGGCTTACTACTCAGGACAGGCACCAGGGATGCCGCAGATATTGGGAGTTTGCAGTGCTCTGGTCCGGCAACTGGATTTCTGAATATCTTTTTCTTCAACTCTAGAACAGCAAACAGAAAAGGCAGAAAAGCGTATCGGCTTAGCTATTGAAATGAGGCCTTCAGCCAGCCCCCTTCATACACATTAGTGACAGGGAAAGGAGAGAATCTTTCACCAGTTTCAAACAAATCCAAAAGTGGAAAGGACTGACGATGATTCCTTCAAATCAGAGAATATTTCTAAATTCAATTATATTAGCAATTTTCAAAACTTTTTTCAATTTTCACACACTAAAACAACTTTTTATTTTTCAAGCTGGTCAATTTTTCTAGAGCAATTACACCAGCGTATGTATTCACTGTAAAATAGTCGAGTGTAGTCTCCAGAATGACAGCTTACATAAGGCTTGTATGCAGAAGTCACCAGTCAAAAGGAGTGGAAAGTGAAAACCCCTCTCAACTCATGAATATATGAATACTGTATACACTCGAGAATAAGCCGTTGTTTGTGCTGAACATACCCCCACTCGGCTTATACTCGAGTAAGGATCCCAGAAGATGGAGGTGGATCGGCAGCGGTGGAGCAGCGGGTCACAGGAGGCAGGAGCCGGCTGCTGTGGCTAAAGCCTGTACTCACTGCTAAAGAGAAATGAATATTCACTGCTCTGGCAGTGACTATTCCTTTCTCTGTAATAGCAGGCACAGCAGCCGCAGCCACCGGGCAGATAGCCGGCGACTGCGGCTGACACTGTACGGGCTACTAAATAGCAATGAATACTAACTGGCCTCCATGCACATAGTTCCGGCGTGGAGAGCAGTGATTATTCCGGCAGCTGTGCTCTGCTTGAAAACAGCACATGACATTACTGCCACGCTCTGCTTACAAGCATAAATTCGCTGCTGGCACTGGAACAAGACGCTGAGATGGAGCGCAGGGACGGTAAGTAAGATTTTTTATTGTGTGTTTTTTAATGGGGGCCATGCATACAATGATGGGGATGAGGAGCCATGCTGACCATGATGGGGATGAGGGGGCCACGCACACCAGGATAGGGATGAAGGGGCAATGCATACCATGATAGGGATCAGGGGGCCATGCACACCAGGATAGGGATGAGGAGGCCATGCACACTACGATAGGGATGAGGAGGCCATGCACACCAGAATATGGATGAGGGGGCCACGCATACCAGGATATGGATGAGGAGGCCATGCACACCAGGATAGGTATAAGGGGTCCATGTATACAAGGATGGGTATGAGGGGGCCATGCAGACCACAATGGGGATGAGGAGCCATGCAGACCACGATGGGGATGAGGGGGCCATGCACACCATGATAAGGGTGAGGAGCCATGCAAACCAGGATGGGGATGAGGAGTTATGCATACCAGAATAGGGATTAGGGGACAATGCATACCTGGCTTATTCTCAAGTCAATAAGTTCTCCCAGTTTTTTGTGGTAAAATTAGGTGCCTTGGCTTATACTCAAGTATATACGGTAATTGTATTTCCATAGCACCAACATATTATGCAGTACTTTATGTATTGCCTTTTTGGCATTATATTTCCCTCCATATGTATTTATCTAATACAGCAAACTTTCAGGACAGATCCACTCTAAAGCTTGAGTACCTATGTTTAGTTACAGGGGAGACCAACTTTTAATGAACGTTTATGTTGACCATAGATCTTAAAACATATACAGATCCAGCAGTTAGACCCCAGGGAACTGATGGAGGCAAGTTCATCGACAATTTCTTAATGGTTTATGTGCGTGAAGCAGTTGCATAAATAAATGCGCTGTATAGTTTTCAAGTTTTGGATATTTATTGGAAAATCCTGTACACATATGATTAATCAGCTGAGGAGAAATTGACTATAGTGCAGCAGAAACTAAGTTTTCACTCCCTTTTCGTATAATAAATGGACGTTTTGCCTTGTGCAGATTTATCTGTGAAAGTACAATTTGCTTTGTTCAAATTGTTGTTTATGCTGCGTCTGCTACAATGTCTAAGAAATGATCTGCCTCTCTTATATTAAAGGGGATGCATCACAGATAAGATACAGTCACAGCAGCTTGGAACATGGAGCTAAAAGCTG
The DNA here is from genome assembly GCF_039654945.1 of Dendrobates tinctorius. Taxonomy (NCBI): domain Eukaryota; kingdom Metazoa; phylum Chordata; class Amphibia; order Anura; family Dendrobatidae; genus Dendrobates; species Dendrobates tinctorius. Next base: position 8,151,901 of record NW_027361881.1, on the reverse strand, counting down.
CAGGTGATTACAAAAGGAAAAACATAAGATTTGTTACTAGGAGCCTATAAATTTCTTAAGGCCTCTTTACATTTAGCGATGCACCAGCGATCCGACCCGGTCAGGATAGCTGGTGCATCGCTAAATGATCGCTATTGAGCTGTCACACAGGCAGACCTCACCGCGATGCAGCAGCGACGCAGCGCACGATACTCACCTTTCACACACAGCGATCCTGACGTCCGCCCGCCCGCCCGCGTCCACGCGTCGCTTGTCGGCGCCAGCAGGAAGCACCCGACGAGAAATGGAGCCAGACATTCTCGCGTGATCAGCGATGGACAGCGTGGGAGCCGGTCGGAGGTAAGTATCACACATAGCGATATCGCTATAACGTCACAAAATCGGTGACGTTATAGCGATATCGCTATGTGTAAAACCCCCTTTACGCTATGGATCACTCGCCACTCAATGGTGCAACTGTCAACTATGTAAAGATTTGAGATTACATGATGCACCGTGTTGATGAGCCTGATAAGAAGCTGACTGGCTGCAATCGAGGAACATTGCGTTGTAAATTAAACCAACATTCAGGCCACTGGTTTTCATAACCTTATTTACACTTGAACAAGTGGGACAAAATACTGGCATAAACATGACTGCTAAATGTTGACAATATTTAGCTCTACAGAAGCGTAAACGAGGTCAAAGGGGTTTTTAGAAAACCCCTATCTCCTGATGTAGTTTGTTCAATCACCCTCCCACGGTCTAGTACCATGTCTTCGCTGCTGCTCGTCGTGACTCTTATTATTTGAAGCGCTGACATCACATTGACTGCACTGCAACAGCGAGCTCAGCTGCTCATGCCGACTACTGAGGCAGAGCCACCGAGGTTGTTGACTGGCTGCATATCTGTCAACAGGGTATAAGACAAATGCCACGGACAATAACAGATCTGAAACAGCAGCAGAGACTCAGAGCTGGGACCTGGTGAGGGTGAGAAAATCGCCGTTTAAAAAAAAAAAACAAAAAAAAACAGACTGCCTTAGGGGACAAGGGTTTTCCAACTCAGCAGTATCTAAAGAAGTTTTCCATGTAAAAGAAGTTTTGCTTGATTCACACCAAAATATCCTACCCCCAACTAACTTTAGCAAATGATATCTGTTCATTCCATCAGATCCCAATGATCTTGGAGTAGAGTAAGGATAAATTGCCAGCACAAGAAGCAATCTTGGAAACCACCTCCAAAAACACCGACGTTGCTCTTAAGGCCCCGTCACACTAAGCGATCTCGCTAGCGAGATCGCTGATTGTGTGACACATCAGCGATCTCACCAGCGAGATCGCTGTGTGTGACGGGATCAGCAACCGGCCCCCCTGCCGGTTATCGCTGATCGTGCTCGAGCGGCCTGGGCCGTTTTTCGATCGCTGGTCTCCAGCTGCCCAGTGTGTATCGCTGCATGTGGCAGCGAGAGATCGGCGACGCTGGTTGCTAATGTAAATGTCGGGTATCCAGGAGCTGCGGCTCTTGGATACCCGCTGTTTACCTTGGAAACCGGCGTACACGCTGGTTTCCAAGGTAAACGTCGGGTATCCAGGAGTCGCGCGGCTCCTAGATACCCGAAGTTTACCTTGGAAACCAGCGTGTACGCCGGTTTCCAAGGTAAACAGCGGGTATCCAGGAGTCGCCCGGCTCCTGGATACCCGACGTTTACATTAGAAACCAGCGTCGCTGGTCCTGATCGCTGGGGCTGTCTATGTGACAGCTCACCAGCGATCAGCCTAACGATGTCCCAGCGATCCCATCATGTCGGATCATTGGTGGGATCGCTGGGACATCGTTTAGTCTGATGGGGGCTTTAGGCTAGTTTCACATTTGCGTTTAAGGCAGCAGCGTCGGCCTGCGCACGGCCGCCGTTAAGCCCCGCACCCTGCCATGCCTCCGCCATTAGCTCCGCCTACGGGCACATGACTCTGCATGCGTCCCCTATCTTTAGCACTGGGGACACAGGCCGTGCGCAGGTATGCGTTTGGCGGCGCATGCGTCCTTTTGACGCTGTGCCGAGCGCACCAAATTGCAACCTGTTGCGTTTGGCGCTGGTCGGCGCAGCGTCAAAAGGACGCATGCGCCGCCAAACGCATACCTGCGCTAGGCCTGCGTCCCCAGTGCTAAAGATAGGGGACGCAGGACGCATGCAGCGTCATGCGCCCGTAGGCGGAGCTACTGGCGGAGGCACGGCAGGGCGCGGGGCTTAGCGGCAGCCGTGCACAGGCCGACGCTGCGGCCTTAAACGCAAATGTGAAACTAGCCTTAGTTTGGAGACAACTGAACCTTCAGTTCAAGATCTTAATGATTTGAGAAAGGCAAGTTACTTTGGACTCTATGCCTGCAATCCCCTTTGAAAGACAACTAAGAATTAGTCCTTACAGTTGAAAGCAGGGCTGTGGAGTCGGTAAGCCAAACCTACGACTCCGACTCCTCAATTTCCCTTACACCGACTCCGACTCCAACTCCGACTCCACGACTCCGACTCCCACACATATTGCTTATATTTAAGTGAAAAATTTATTGTAGTACAATGTGAACCTCAGACATTTAATCATTTTTATGATCCAATAATCAAGATATTTAGATAGAACAGAATATATATTGGTGTACTACCCGGCTTTCATTCTTTTTGGTACAGATACGATATGGATAGACAGATATGGATAAATGGATATATAGATAGAGCAGATTTCTAATCTGCTTTTGCTATTGAGAACATTATCTATGAGCTCAAAAACCTTTCAAGTGATGCGGTTTTTTAAAAAGATGATCAACTTTTGCAGCTGAAAAACATATCCTCAAAAAACACAGGAAAAACGCTGTGTGTGAATGTAGCCTTAGATCAGGAATAGAACAGCCATTTATAGGACATTTCATAACTTTCCCAAACTCCTATGAAAAAATATTCAGCATATTCTGCATTGAATTACTGTACCCAATTTATTATATATTTTAGGAGTCGGAGTCGGTCCATTTTATACCGACTCCAACTCCGACTCCACCAAAATGAGCACCGACTCCACGACTCCGACTCCACAGCCCTGGTTGAAAGGTGCACTTAAATGTTTGGCTGTACCAATGTACGGGGGTGAAGAAGTCAATAAAAAGCAGTCACTTTTTTCGAAAAAAACAGATCCGCCTGTTTTTTGGTGGATCTGTTTTTTTTTCCCCCATAGACTTACCGTATTTTCCGCTTTGTAAGACGCACTTTTTTTCCCCCAAAATTGAGGGGAAAAAGGGGGTGCGTATTACAAAGAGGATATACATTTGCGCTGCCACTGAGGGTACTTGCCGCGGCACTCTGTGCCCTGATGCTGCCGCTGCGCTGTCCGCCACGCTCCTGTCCCCCGGTGGTTTCTTCCGCCCCACCGCCGCCGCCGCGCTCTGTCCCGTTCAGCGTGGGGGGGTCTCTGTCGCTCCATGCCTGCTTTCTTCCTGGAAAATGGCCGCCGCGCATGCGCAGACGGACATCTCGGCACTGAAATCTCGGGAGATGAGATTTCAGCGCTGAAATCTCATCTCCCGAGATTTCAGTGCCGAGATGTCCGTCTGCGCATGCGCGGCGGCCATTTTCCAGGAAGAAAGCAGGCATGGAGCGACAGAGACCCCCCACGCTGAACGGGACAGAGCGCGGCGGCGGCGGTGGGGCGGAAGAAACCACCGGGGGACAGGAGCGCGGCGGTGGCGGACAGCGCAGCGGCAGCATCAGGGCACAGAGTGCCGCGGCAAGTACCCTCAGAACGGGACAGAGCGCGGCGATGGCGGCAAACACCGGGGAGGACAGAGCGCGGTGGTGGCGGTAAGAACCGGGGGAGAGCGCGGCGGTGGTGGCAAGCAGGCACCGGGGGACAGCGTGGCGGTGGTGGCAAGCACTGGGGGACAGAGTGCGGCGGTGGTGGCAAGCAGGCACCGGGGGACAGAGCGTGGCGGTGGTGGCAAGCATCAGGGGACAGAGGGCGGCGGCAGTAACAGACACCGGCAGCGGCACGCTGCACATCAAAACACCCCCTCATCCCAGCAGCAATGTTCCACTCCGGCCTCCTCCATCACCACCCCTGGAAAGCAATAAGACGCATGGATTATAAGATGCACCACCATTTTATTAAAAATAAAGTTTTTTTCCTATTTTTCTCCTCAAAATTTGGGGTGCGTCTTATAATCCAGAGCGTCTTATAAAGCGAAAAATACGGTACATTAGCGGTGGATTTTGACTGACGGTCGTCAGTCGCATCCGTTTTTTGACGGACCCGTGAGAATTGTAGCGGCTCCCGGGCGGAGGAGACGGACTCTGAAACATTTTTTCAGAGTGACGGTCCACTATTTTGTATTGCGCATGCCCGCCAGATTTGCTCTGCCAGGGTTTTTAACCCTGAATAGCGTTCCGGAAAGGCCATGAAGCAGGAAAAAAAAAAGTCTCTCTCTCTCCTGTGTTCCTTTAAATTTACACCACTAGCTGATAATGCGGATCCATCAAAAAAAACGGATCCGGTGGCCTCCGTTTGTGCCACAACGGAAACGGATCCGTTTTTTCACATTCTGACGGATTTACACTGACGTAAAAAAAACTGAAATGTGAAAAAGGCCTAAGGGTATGTGCACACGTTGCGGATTCGGATTTTTCTGCGCGGAATCTGCAGAATCCGCAGGTAAAATGACCTGCATTTTACCTGTGGATTCAATGCAGATTTTCTGCGCTTTTACACCTGCGGAATACTAGAATAGGTGCAAAAACGCTGCGGAATCCGCAAAAGAATTGACATGCTGCGGAAAATAAACCGCTGCGTTACCACGTGGAATTTTCCACAGCATGTGCACAGCGGTTTTGGATTTCCATAGGTTTAAATGGTACTGTACACCACATGCGATTCTGCTGCGGATCCGCAGGGCCAAATCCGCTGCGGATCTGCACTAGAATCCGCAACATGTGAAAATACCCTAAAAGGGGTTACCTTTCCTGCTCCGTATCCAGAACCACCTAGACAGACAGCAGGGTTGCGGGGGCGACACATTTGGGCCTGGACCGACTGAACCATGTGACTGTGGGGGGCTGTGACAAGGGAGGAGAGGTGCTGGACAGGAAGCTGTGCACGGAAAGAGCAGAACGCGCCAGAGGCATCAACATATCTAATATGTACTTAGACTACTTTTCCACATGGATTGACACTTAATCATTACTGCATCTTGAGTCACATTTTTTTTTTGGACACAAGCCCCCGCTACACACTGCGATATCGCTAGCAATATCGCTGTCAAGTCACCGATTTTGTGACGTAGCAGCGATATTGCTAGCGATATCGCTACATGTGATACTTACCTCCGACCGGCTCCCCCGCTGATTATCGATGGTCGCGCGAGAAGGTCCTGGATCATTTCTCGTCGGGCGCTTCCTGTGGCTCCGACGAGCGACGCGTGCGGGAGGACGTCAGGATCGCCGCGTCTGACAGGTAAGTAGCGACCCCGACCCCAGCGATGTCGCTGGTGAGATCTGCCTGTGTGGCAGCTTTATCAATTTTACCGCAGGCGGAACGGTGCAAACGCACCCCCCCAAAAGAAATTCATGAAACGCTGGTTTTTATTCATTCTGCGTCCCAAAAATCGGAATAAAAAGCAATCAAAAAATGTCACGTGCCCGAAAATGGTACCAATAAAAACGTCAACTCGTCCCGCAAAAAATAAGACCTCACATGACTCGGTGGGTCAAAATACAGAAAAATTATAGCTCTCAATATGTCGTGAAGCAAAAACTATTTATACAATTAAAAGCGTCTTTTAGCGTGTGACAGCTGCCAAATATAAAAACCGCCATAAATAGTAAATCAAACCCCGTTATCACCCCCTTAGTTAGGGGAAAAATAATATAATAAAAAAATGTATTTATTTCCATTTTCCCATTAGGGTTAAGGGGTGTGTTGGGGTTAGGGTTGGAGTTATAATTGGGGGGTTTCCACTGTTTGGGCACATCAGGTGCTCTCCAAATGCAACACGGCGTCTGATCTCAATTCCAGCCAATTCTGCGTTGAAAAAGTCAAATGGTGCTCCTTCCCTTCCAAGCTCTGCCATGCGCCCAAACAGTGTTTTACCCCCACATATAGGGTATTAGCATACTCAGGACAAATTGCAAACCAACTTTTGGGGTCCAATTTCTCCTGTTACCCTTAGGAAAATAAAAAATTGGGGGCAAAAATATCATTTTTGTGGAAAAAAATGTTTTTTTTATTTTCACGCCCAGGCATTATAAACTTCTGTGAAGCACTTGGGGGTTCAAGGTGCTCACCACACATCTAGATAAGTTCCGTGGGGGGTCTAGTTTCCAAAATGGGGTCACTTGTGGGGAGTTTCAATAGTTTAGGTACATCAGGGGCTCTCCAAACGCACATGACACCCGCAGACCAGTCCATCAAAGTCTGCATTCCAAAACGTCACTACTTCCCTCCTGAGCCCCGACGTGTGCCCATACAGTAGTTTTCTCCCACATATGAGGTATCAGCGTACTCAGGACAAATTGGACAACATTTTTTGCGGTCCAATTTCTCCTTGTACCCTTGGGAAAATAAAAAAATTGGTAACTAAATGATCATGTTTGTGGAAAAAAAAAGATTTTTTTTTATTTTCACGCCCGGGCGTTAGAAACTTCTGTGAAGCACTGGGGGGTTCAAAGTGCTCACCACACATCTAGATAAGTTCCTTGGGGGGTCTAGTTTCCAAAATGGTGTCATTTGTGGGGGGTTTCTACTGTTTTGGTACATCAGGAGCTTTCCAAACGCAACATGGTGTCCGAATTCTATTCCAGCCAAAAACGTCAAATGGCGCTGCTTCCCTTCCGAGCTCTGCCTTGCGCCCAAATAGTGGTTTACCCCCACATGTGGGGAATCAGCGCACTCAGGACAAATTGCACAATATCTTTTAGGGTCCTGTTACCCTTGGAAAAATAAGAATTGAGGATGAGAAGATAATTTTTGTGGAAAAAATATGATTTTTTAATTGTACGGCTGTATGTTATAAACTTCTGTGAAGCCCTTGTGGGTTCAAAGTTCTCACCACATATCTAGATAAGTTCCTTGGGGGGTCTAGTTTCCAAAATGGGGTCACTTGTGGGGGGTTTCCACTGTTTAGGTACATCAGGGGCTCTCCAAACGCGACATGGCGTCCGATCTGAATTCCAGCCAATTTTGCATTGAAAAAGTCAAACGGCGCTCCTCCCTTCTGAGGTCTGCCATGCGCCGAAATAGTGGTCCCCCCCCCACATATCAGGTACCAGCGTACGTACTCAGGACAAATTGCACAATAACTTTTGCAGTCCAATTTCTCCTGTTACCCTTGGTAAAATAAAAAAAAAATTGAACCTGAAGTATTTTTTGTGTGAAAAAGAGTTAAAAGTTCATTTTTTTTTTAAACTATTCGAAAAATTCCTGTGACGCACCTAAAGGGTTAATAAACTTCTTGAATGTGGTTTTGAGCACCTTAAGGGGTGCAGTTTTTAGAATGGTGTCACTTTTGGGTATTTTCTATCATATAGACCCCTCAAAGTGGCTTCAAATGTGATGTCGTCCGTAAAAATAAAATGGCGTTGCAAAAATGAGAAATCGTTGGTCAATTTTTAACCCTTATAACTTCCTAACAAAAAAAAATTTTGGTTTCAAAATTGTGCTGATGTAAAGTAAACATGTGGGAAATGTTATTTATTAAGTTTTTTGTGTGCCGTACCTCTGTGATTTAAGGGCATAAAAATTCAAATTTGGAAAATTGCGAAATTTTCACAATTTTCGCCAAATTTCCGCTTTTTTCACAAATAAATGCAAGATATATGAACGAAATTTTACCACTAACATGAAGTACAATATGTCACGAGAAAACAATGTCAGAATCACCGGGATCCATGGAAGCGTTTCAGAGTTAGAACCTCATAAAGGGACAGTGGTCAGAATTGTAAAAATTGGCCCGGTCATGAACGTGCAAACCACCCTTGGGGCTTAAGGGGTTAATCATTGCATTATCTTTAACGTTGTTACTTATGACTTGTACATGAACTGTTAAACTGTAAAGAGCTGCGGAATATGTGGGCGCTATATAAAGATGATTGTTATTATTATGATGAAGTGGTTGCGGACATCAAAATATCCACTTAGAATGAGGTTATCCAGTGTAAACAAGGTAAATTCACGCTAGAAGCTGTTTACCAGACACAGAAGTGTTGAATCACAAGGTCCTGAAGCGACAGACCTGGATGTCAGATATGGGACATTCATAACTGTGAGCAATGATAGATGACACAGATACCGGAGCGCGGTGATGCCTGAGAACTGATCACATACAACGCATCACATTGAGGCCTCGTTAGATAGTATGAAATGTAGAGTTGGTGTTCAATATGCTATAGTAATTGCATATCTATTAAGGTCCATTTACATTGCTAGACTATTGTGAATGAGTTCTTACAAATGCGTGTTTTCTAATAATTTTGCAATCTAAACAGTCTGTCAATTGCCTGACATACAAGCAAGACGGTTTGTTCCTCAGGTGAAACCAGGGCTGTGGAGTCGGTAAGCCAAACCTGCGACTCCGACTCCTCAATTTCCCTTACACCGACTCCCACATATATTGCTTATATTTAAGTGAAAAATTTATTGTAGTACAATGTGAACATCAGACATTTAATCATTTCTATGATCCAATAATCAAGATATTTAGATAGAACATAATATCTATTTATTGTAATACAACTTTAGAACACAAAAAACTGTAATAAATTGTAAATATGTAATACACTGTATACATCTACATGTATATGGTACAGGCCAAAGTTTGGACACACCTTCTCATTCAAAGAGTTTTCTTTATTTTCATGACTATGAAAATTATAGATTCATTCTGAAGGCATCAAAACAATGAATTAACACATGTGGAATTATATAATTAAAGTGTGAAACAACTGAAAATATGTCTTATATTCTAGATTCTTCAAAGTAGCCACCTTTTGCTTTGATTACTGCTTTGCACACTCTTGGCATTCTCTTGATGAGCTTCAAGTGGTAGTCACCAGAAATGGTCTTCCAACAGTCTTGAAGGAGTTCCCAGAGATGCTTAGCACTTGTTGGCCCTTTTGCCTTCACTCTGCGGTCCAGCTCACCCCAAACCATCTCGATTGGGTTCAGGTCAGGTGACTGTGGAGGCCAGGTCATCTGGCGTAGCACCCCATCACTCTCCTTCTTGGTCAAATAGCCCTTACACAGCCTGGAGGTGTGTTTGAGGCCATTGTCCTGTTGAAAAATAAATGATGGTCCAACTAAACACAAACCGGATGGAATAGCATGCCGCTGCAAGATGCTGTGGTAGCCATGCTGGTTCAGTATGCCTTCAATTTTGAATAAATCCCCAACAGTCTCACCAGCAAAGCACCCCCACACCATCACACCTCCTCCTCCATGCTTCACGGTGGGAACCAGGCATGTAGAGTCCATCCGTTCACCTTTTCTGCGTCGCACAAAGACATGGTGGTTGGAACCAAAGATCTCAAATTTGGACAGATTTCCACTGGTCTAATGTCCATTCCTTGTGTTCTTTAGCCCAAACAAGTCTCTTCTGCTTGTTGCCTGTCCTTAGCAGTGGTTTCCTAGCAGCTATTTTACCATGAAGGCGTGCTGCACAAAGTCTCCTCTTTACAGTTGTTGTAGAGATGTGTCTGCTGCTAGAACTCTGTGTGGCATTGACCTGGTCTCTAATCTGAGCTGCTGTTAACCTGCGATTTCTGAGGCTGGTGACTCGGATTAACTTATCCTCCGCAGCAGAGGTGACTCTTGGTCTTCCTTTCCTGGGGCGGTCCTCATGTGAGCCAGTTTCTTTGTAGCTCTTGATGGTTTTTGCCAATGCACTTGGGGACACTTTCAAAGTTTTCCCAATTTTTCGGACTGACTGACCTTCATTTCTTAAAGTAATGATGGCCACTCGTTTTTCTTTACTCAGCTGCTTTTTTCTTGCCATAATACAAATTCTAACAGTCTATTCAGTAGGACTATCACCTGTGTATCCACCAGACTTCTGCACAACACAACTGATGGTCCCAACCTCATTTATAAGGCAAGAAATCCCACTTATTAAACCTGACAGGGCACACCTGTGAAGTGAAAACCATTTCCGGTGACTACTTCTTGAAGCTCATCAACAGAATGCCAAGAGTGTGCAAAGCAGAAATCAAAGCAAAAGGTGGCTACTTTGAAGAACCTAGAATATAAGACATACAGTATTTTCAGTTGTTTCACACTTTTTTGTTAGTTATATAAAGCAAAAGGTGGCTACTTTGAAGAACCTAGAATATAAGACATACAGTATTTTCAGTTGTTTCACACTTTTTTGTTAGTTATATAATTCCACATGTGTTAATTCATAGTCTTGATGCCTTCAGAATGAATCTACAATTTTCATAGTCATGAAAATAAAGAAAACGCTTTGATTGAGAAGGTGTGTCCAAACTTTTGGTCTGTACTGTATATTATGTGGTGTAGTTACCACTATGTCAGCTAGGAGGCGCTGTGTGGGTGTCCCAGGACGGGTGTACAGGCACATTCAGTGTGGTAACAGGAGCAGGGTCCTAAATGACCATTATGGGTCTCAAGGTGGGTGGCCTTGGGATGCAGGCTCCAGGGTGTATTGATCAGCAGAGGTACTGATCTTTCTGTTACACTGTGTCAGGGAAGCCTGTGTGTGTCTATACAACCTTTAGTGATGTCATAGCCATGTGATCACCTGTGGGTGTGGTTACAGGGCTATGTAATTGAGGTGTTTGGCACATGTGAGAGAGTGTGAGAGTGAGTCTGTCTGAGTGTGGACAGACTTCCATGTGTCCAGGTGGGACACTACAGAGAGTGTATATGGGGAGGACTACAGCTCCCAGCATGTGCTGAGACTCTCAGTCCGAGTCTGAAGCCACGGACATTTCTGTTCCTTTGCCTGAAGTGAAGGTTACATTTCAGTGTTATGCTGTCTATGGTTTATCGAGTAATAAACCTGGTGAAATTTTAAAGGAACGTGCCTCATGTTTGTCTCCCGCTGCACCTAAGCGAGTCGAATCCCTACAATATATATATATATATATATATATATATATATATATATATATATACACATACACACACACACACACACTATGACTTATCTCGGCTAAGATAAAGCCTAGATCCTCAGGCTACATTCACACTATGGGCGTAGCCAGGATCAAACCTGGGGGGGGGGGGGGCAGAATCTCATACTGTTCAGCAGAATTTCATACTGCACACCTCAGCTGCTGCAGAACCTCATACTTCACACCCCTACACTTGAAAATAAAGCCTGCACCTTAAGAAGATGTGGTGATGAATGCAGTCTATTTATTCCAACTATCGGTTGATGTTAATGTTACTGAAGACGAGCAATGCCTGTCCTGGGCGTCCTTTTGGGCAGCTATGAGGTGTACCTGACTGGTGCTAAAAAAAAAAAAGTTGTGTTAGTCTGTGTGCTATCCGGCATTCATTCTTTTTGGTACAGATATATGGATAGACAGATATGGATAAATGGATAAATGGATAGATATATATATATATATATATATATATATATATATATATATGGATAGAGCAGATTTCTAATCTGCTTTTGCTATTGAAAACATTATCTATGAGCTCAAAAACCTTTCAGGTGATGCGGTTTTTTTAAAAGCTGATCTGCTTTTGCAACTGAAAAACGTATCCTCAAAAAACGCAGGAAAAACGCTGTGTGTGAATGTAGCCTTAGATCAGGAATAGAACAGTCATTTATAGGAAATTTCATAACTTTCCCAAATTCCTATGAAAAAATATTCAGCACATTCTGCATTGAACTACTGTACCCAATTTATTATATAGTTTAGGAGTTTGAGTCAGTCCATTTTATACCGACTCCACAGCCCTGGGTGAAACGATCTTTTGGTCTGTACAAAAAGATCATAGTTCTCGGCAATGCCTCATCCTGTCCAAAGAAGTAACTTATCATGGGCTGCTTAGTGCTGCCGGTAGTGTAATGTAAACTGACTTTGAGTTGTTGTAAAGTTATAGATATTAAACTATACGTTGTAAGATGCAGGATAGGAAAAAAGTGGTCAGACAATCCGCGCTGCGAATCACTATGAACATTATTACAATAGTCTTTATTCGACGCGTTTCGAAGTTACACAGAACTCCTTCCTCAGGAAAAAAACACATGCAAGTATCATGAACAGGTTCTTAAACAGAAAAAACAGTACACTTGTCTTTCAGGTGCTCGGCGTCTAACAGGTCACCTGATTCAAAAGGATGTCAAAGTTCATTGCTTGAACACATGATAGACACTTAATAGACAAAATATATATAAATTTCTGTTATAAAATTATTAAAACAGGTCACCAGATTCAAAAGGATATCAAAGTTCATTGCTTGAACACATGATAGACACTTAATAGACAAAATATATATAAATTTCTGTTATAAAATTATTATTATACTTGCATTATAAAATAGCTAATATATATTAATTTCTTTATTAACAATCAACGGAAAAAATTATTCAAAGAAAATTTAAAAAGAGAGGGACAAGAACCTCCAAAAAGGGGGGGAAAAAGGAAGAAATGCCTTACAGGGAAAACATCCTCTCAAGAGAGCCACCATGAAACCAAACAAACAATGCCAAATCCAACAACATGTATAGAAAAACAAACTTATAACATGAAATTTCTGAATAAAATATTCTTTCAAAAGACATTTTTTGGTCTTATTTCTATATATATTATTGCACATTTCTTGCTGGAAGATAAAAATTGCTGGGAGATATTATATAATATATATTACTTATTTTATAATGCAAGTATAAGAGTAATTTTATAACAGAAATTTATATATATTTTGTCTATTAAGTATCTATCATGTGTTAAAGCAATGAACTTTGACATCCTTTTGAATCAGGTGACCTGTTAGACGTCGAGCACCTGAAAGACAAGTGTACTGTTTTTACTATTTAAGAACCTGTTCATGATACTTGCATGTGTTTTTTTCCTGAGGAAGGAGTTCTGTGAAACTTCGAAACGCATTGAATAAAGACCACGGTAATAATAATTGTTCATAGTGATTCGCAGCGCGGATTGTCTGACCACTTTTTTCCTATCCTCCATCTTCTACGTCGGTCCCTCGTGGATCTGTGGTTTATGCAGCAGCGACAGACATCTGACTGGGATGAATTAGCGAATCCTGCTTTGAGCAGGGGGTTGGACCAGATGGCCCAGGAGGTCCCTTCCAACTCTACGATTCTATGAATCCTCCATGCTTATTACAAGCTCCATCTGGTGAGTGTATTACTTTCAAATTGATATACCTACACTGCATAATGCACTATTTCTCTTCAATAGTATCCCTAATATGTTATAAGGACATTGTAGAAGGTTTGATCAAGGAGGACTTAGGTACGGAACATCCACAATTGTGAAAAAAAAAACAAAAAACTGTTGTGTTTAAAGGGGTTGTCCGGGCTTTTCACAATCTCAGTACATATCTGGGCTGCAGAATTATGACAATAAGTAATTTACATTCTGTCACTAGTTTGCACGTTTTTCTAGATATTCTGAACAGAACGTCCAAGGGGGGGGGGGGGGGTGTTATGGCATTGAAATGAGAACTAGTCGTAACCTCCTACTCTATTCCAAACGTGCCCTCTATAGCAACAAACCCACCCTCCATAGCTACAGGCCCTCCCCGTCCACATGAAGCAGCCTCATCACACAGTAACGAATTCTTCCCCTCCAGCAGCCTCAGTGCAGAGAGCAGAGAGCTGCTCCTCCCCCAGACACACACCGAACAGTGATCTATGCTGAGCCTCTGCTGTGTGAATGAGACAGCTCTGTGTCACTGATGTCTTCACACAGCAGCAGATTTGGTGCAGTGTATGTGTGAGCACTGTATGTATGTGTGTCTCTAATAACACAAATACTGATGGGAGCAGCCTGTCCAATCAGCAGCTGTAACAGTGTGAAGTGTTGGGGGGTGTATGTATGCATGTATTGTGCTCCTTTCACAAATACAGGATCACTGCTGTGTTCTTTCCAATGCTGGAATGATGATAAAGATGCGTGCTGGTGCAGTTTACTGCCAGCCAATGAGTGGGCAGTGGGTGGTGCTGGTCACTGGAGCCTTGCTGGGAGTTTGGTGGAGCTTCGCACATACACTGCACCAAATCTGCTGCTGTGTGAAGACATCAGTGACACAGAGCTGTCTCATTCACACAGCAGAGGCTTTGTCACACAACAGATTACATCAGTGACTGCCATCCCCTGTGCAGATTAGAAGCTGCAGACCCCCATCACTGGCCATCACACAGTCTGTTCTCACTGCTGCCAGCAGCCTGGGACAGTGAGGGAAGGAATTACTGATAATGAGTTATGTATTGTAATCATGGAGTGGCCCAGAATACAGGACGATTTTGCCTCCTCACTACTTTCACTTTCCATAGATCACTGTTCGGTGTGTGTCTGGGGGAGGAGCAGCTCTCTGCTCTCTGCACTGAGGCTGCTGGAGGGGAAGAATTCCTTACTGTGTGATGAGGGCTGCTTCATGTGGACGGGGAGGGCCTGTAGCTATGGAGGGTGGGGTTGTTGCTATAGAGGGCATGTTTGGAGTAGAGTAGGAGGTTACAACTAGTTCTCATTTCAATGCCATAACACCCCCCAACCTTGGACGTTCTGTTCAGAATATCTAGAAAACTGTGCAAACTAGTAACAGAAAGTAAATTACTTATTGTCATAATTCTGCAGCCCAGATATGTGCTGAGATTATGTGAAAAGCCCGGACAACCCCTTTAAGCATTGTGCTGTAAGAAAAAGACAGACTGTAAAAAATAATATATTAAATCACATTACCTTTTTTCCCATAAAGCCATTAAAATCTAAAAAAAAAAACCAAACAGAAAATTTAACAGTGCTGCTTTTTTATCTGTCCTAATAAAATATCTGAATATTGATCCCATAAAATCAAACAGTCTGAATTTTTTTAGGTTGCTTAGCTTCTCCAAAAAGTATGGAATAAAAAGAGAACAGAAGATCATATTGACCTCAAAGTGGTACAAAAAAAATAAAATTATCTTGCAATCAGCTAAATAATAATAAAAAAAAGGTGTGTGTTAGAATGAGAGGAGGAAAAATGAAAACAAAGACGGGCACATTGGGAAATGATTGCCCAAGGGCCGGCGTAGACCAATAGCCGACATTGGAGCTGACATTGGTGAAGGGCCTTTGCTAATAAATTTTGCAACAGCATTTACCAGTCAGGTTAAATCATTTTATATTTTGATAGGTCAGAAGTTTATGGACCCGATGATGCCAAATATGTTTCTTTTCTTTTACGGGGAGGCCAATGGCGCGGGGAATGGCGCCCTCCGTGAGCCAGACACTAAGGGTACGTGCACACGCTGCGGATTCGCAGCAGATTTGGCCCTGCGGATCCGCACACATTGAACAGTACAATGTTAGCCAATGGAATTTCAAATCCGCAGTGCACACGCTGCAGATTTTTCCGCGCAGATTTGCTGCGATTTTAAATCCGCAGCATGTCAGTTCTTTCTGCGGATTCCGCAGCGGTTTGACACCTGTTCCATTGTCCAGGTGTCAATCCGCAGGGGAAAACCGCTGGCAAATCCGCAGGTCACTTTACCTGCGGTTTGACCTGCAAATCTGCATGGAAAAATCCCCAGGTGAATCCGCAGTGTGCACTCACCCTAAATCCCACTGTCAGAATATGGCAGCTATAGTGCTAACCCCCCTTTGTGTCTGCCATACTTGTCACACCTATGCCAGTAAGTTCATTGTGGAGAGAAAAAAAAATATATACATATAAATACTAATAAGTTCATATTTCCCATTTTTTTCCAAGAATTACTAAAAAAAACAAAACAAAAAAAAAAACAAATGGCAGCGCCGTGTATGTATCGTTCTGAATAAAACTTCAAAACAAATAAATTCCCTTACATTAAAAAGGACGAGCAGGAAAAAATATCTTAGGCTGTGTGCCCACGATGCGTTTCGTTAAGCGTTTCCGCAGCGTTTGAGCCGGATAAGACGCTGCAGAAACGCTTAAAAGATGCATCAAATTAATTAACATGCGTTTTTGGCTTTTTGTGCCAATGCATGCGTTTTTAACCACTCAGGAATCGCTTAGCGGCTAAAAACGCAGCATGCTCATTACTTCCCGCATTGCTGAGCGTTTTTAGCCATCCCCAATGATGCCAGAAATCGCGTGTCAAAAAACGCGTCAAAAATCGCGCAGAAAAAGACGCGCGTTTTCTGGGAAGGGGATCCTTTTCCTGAGCGCTTAAAAACGCTAGCGTGGGCACATAGCCTAAATCACATCACTTCTTTTTTTCCCAGAAAGTCACAAAAATCTAAAATATCTGAATATTGATCCCATAAAATAAAAAAAATCTGCATTTTGTTACTTTGCGTCTCCAAAAAGTATGGAATAAAAAGAGAACAAAATATCATATGGACCCCAAAGTGGTACAAAAACATAAATAAAATAAAAATATCTCAATCAGCTGAATAATAAAAAAGTCAGACTAGAAGGCGAGGAGGAAAAATTAAAAACAAAGACGGGCACGTTGAGAACTGAACGCCCAAGGGCCAGCATAGACCGATAACCAACACTGGTGAAATTGTTTTGCAAAAATTGTTTGGGTGAAAATGTATTCAAATTGTGCAGAAAGGGGAGCAGTTGCCCATGTCAACCAATCTAATTTTGCCTAATTTTTTTTTTTATAAACCCTATAGAAAATTAACACTGCGACATGACTGGTTGCCAAGGGCAACCCGCACAACTTTTCCATCACAGTTTCGATACGGCTTATCCCCTTTCTGACTTCGGAAGTAATAATACGCTGATGTCGGACACCCTTCCTTTGATGTGGGCTCCAGCGGTGAGCCCACATCTTTTCCGGCACATTTCAGCTGTTTTGAACAGCTGACATGTGCCACTAACAGCCACGGGTGGAATTGCGATCCTACCGCAGCTGTTAACCTGTTAAATGCCACTGTCAAACTCTGACAGCGGCATTTAACACGCGCTTCCGGCAAGTGTGCCGGAAATACTGCCAATCGGATACCATGTCACATGACCGCGGGTCGCCGATGGGTTGGCATGACAACCAGAGGTCTCCAGCTGACCTCTATGGATGTCACTGCCAGATTGCTATGAGCGCTGCCCAGTGGTCGGCGCTCATAGCAAGTGAGCAATTATGCTACATAGAGGTGATCTGATCATTACCTGTATGTAGCAGAGGTTATCGGGTGATGACAGCTTCTAGCCTCCCATGGAGACTATTGAAGCATGCCAAAAGTAAAAAAAAAGTTTTTAAAACTATAAAATAAAAAAAAAAAATTCAAATCACCCCCCTTAAAAAAAAAAAAAAAAAATCAAACACACACATATTAAGCATCGCTGCTTTCAGAATCGCCTAATATATCAATAAAAAAAAGAATTAACCTGATCGCTAAACAGTGCAATGAGTAAAAAAGTAAAACCACCAGAATTACATTTTTTTGGTCGCTGCAACATTGCATTACAATGCAATAACGGGCGAACAAAAGATTGTATCTGCACCAATGAAAACGTCAGCTTGGCGCGCAAAAAATAAGCCCTCACCCAACCTGAGATCACAAAAAATGTAGACACTACGGGTATCGGAAAATGGCGCAATTTTTTTTTCACCATGGAACTGCACTTTTTTTTTTTGCA
The DNA here is from genome assembly GCF_039654945.1 of Dendrobates tinctorius. NCBI lineage: Eukaryota > Metazoa > Chordata > Amphibia > Anura > Dendrobatidae > Dendrobates > Dendrobates tinctorius. The sequence goes on along the minus strand of NW_027361881.1, from coordinate 8,134,123 downwards.
ATTTCACCACACTTTGAATTTTGTTCCCCGTTTTCTAGTACATATGTTAAAACCAAAACCAATGGTGTCGTTCAAAAGTACAACTCGTCCCGCAAGAAATAGGCCTTCAGACGGCCATATTGAGCGAAAAAAAAAAAATAGGTTACGGCTCTGGGAAGAAGGGGAGCAAAAAAAAAAAAAAAAAAAATCCGAAAACACCTCTGGTCATGAAAGGGTTTACCAGGAGTGCACAATTTCATAGTATATCTGCAAAAATCTGTCTATTTAGTGTCCTTTTATTTAATATATCATAGCATACAATTTTTATTTTTTTTTTTTACAAATTATAGAAGTTTACTGGCACTAACGTTATATTTACTGACCATGAGCCAATGCTATGTTGCTTACACTGTAAGCCCTATATGTAATTACTACCATGAGGCACAAGATGATGGTTACCTCAGATGCAATGTGGTAAACACGTCACTCAGAGTATTAATGAGTACAGAAAACATGGCATACATCATCAAGGAGCTCAAAGTACCTCAGAATTACTATAAAACACCGACCACAGGACTTTACGCAGATTATGACAAGAGACGAGCAAACTTTTTGCTCTGACAAAAATCCAACCTCATTTTCCCGCCACAGACCCTCCAGGGTGAGGAGAAAGCGCGATCTCGCTGCTGATTGGCCTGTATAACACATGTGATTACATCCACTTCTGGGAGCTGTAGTCCTGCAGGAGCAGTCTTACCCTGACATTCTCTCTTTTGGAACTACACATCCCACAATGCAAAGCGAAAGGCAGAGAGCTCGTTCAGATGATGGCGTCGTCTCCACAGTTTATAACTTCACCTAAAATGGCGGCTGACAGGTAACTTTGTGTTACTTCCGTGCTGCTGACTGGGAATATCGAATAAATGTTGTTTTTTATTCATTTATATCATTTTATCCTCTTTCTGCTTTACTTAGTTGTGCCTAGCTATATGTTTTACCTCATGGATTTCCTTCATACTATTCAGCTGTGGTAATCTGACTTTCCATGGCTGATATGTGGTATAGTAGATAATGAGGTGATTTTTTAATTTTTTTTCTTTAATATTTATTGTTGAATATGGTCTGTCATTATAAGTTCCTACCGTGATGTCGCTCCCTCATAATTGGGGGACAATGGTGGTTCACGGCCTCCATTTTGGACGCACGTGGCAGAATAAAATTATTATTGGGTGACATTCACTCAATATCGCCTTGTGTTCCTATGAAAAATGCTGGAAAACCTCAGCAGAAATTACTTATTTTTAGTCCAAGAGTATTTATCTTTTTATAGTGGGAAAACTGCAATAAAAACGCACACAAAAACAAACCCCGAACATGTTGCTTTTTAAAAAAAAAAAATGGAAATTTATAAAAAATATTTTTGCCTTTAACGCCATTGTCCAAGACCTGTAATGTTTTTGTTTTTTTTTTCTGTTGATGGAGCTACGGGAAGATTTCTTTTTGTGTAGGGAGTTGCCCGTTTGGAATGTTTTGATGGCTTCTTATTAATTTTTTTTCCACGTTTGCAGTGAGAAAAAAAACCACAATTTGGGCATCTTTTTTTTTTTTTTTTCTTGCTGCACTTTTTACTGATTGGGTTAATTTATTTCATATTTTGATAAGTCCAGAATTTTATGGACCCGATAATACTAAATATGTCTTATTTTGTGGGGAGGCCAATGGGCGCATAGAATGGCGCCCTCCGTGGGCCAGACAATGTAAATGCCACTGTCAGAAAATGGCAGCTATAGCGCTAACCAAAGGCCCCTTTGTGTCTGAAATACTTGTCACACCTATTCCAGTATAGAATACCCCGCAATATTACAGGTTCAAGTCCATTGTGGAGAAAAAAAAATATATAAATATATACATGTAAATGAATACTAATAAGTTCATAATTCTCATTTTTTTCAAGAATTAATTAAAAACATTTTTTTAAAAATGGCAGCGCCGCGCGTGTATCTGTCTGAATAAAATTTCTGAATAAATAAATTCCCATAAATGAAAAAGGACAAACAGAAAAAAAATTAACATCACCCCTTTTTTTCCCCAGAAAGTCACAAAAGTCGAAAAAAAAACACTTTTGGCAGCGCTGCTTGTGTATCTGTCTGAATAAAATATCTGAATATTGATCCCTTAAAATAAAAAAAAAAAATCAGAATTTTTTTTGGTTACTTCGCTTCTCCACCAAAGAATGGAATAAAAAGAGAACAGAAGATCATATGGGCCCCTAAGGCCATTTTCACATTTCTGTTTTTTTGACATCAGTGTAAATCCGCCAGAATGTGAAAAAAATGGATCCGTTTCCGTTGTGGCACACACGGAGGCCACCGGATCCGTTATTTTGAGAGAGAAAGACGTACACCACCCGTGTGCACGACCAATTGCTGTCCCATCCATAGTCAAATAGGCCCAGGGCACATGGACGGGATAGTAAGTTTGATGTCAGAGAGGGGCTAATGCATTTTAATGCTATGTCGCGGTGACTAAAAAGACGTAATTCTAGTGTTTTGAATTTTTTTTCTCCCTACGCCGTTTAGGGATCAGATTAATCCTTATTTTTATTGATAATTTGGGCGATTCTGACTGCGGCGATACCAAATATGTGTATGTTTGATTTTATTTTTATTGTTTTATTTTGAATGTGGTGAAAGGGAGGTGATTTAAACTTTTATGTTTTTTTTATTTTTTAATTTTTTTTTCACTTTTGGCATGCATCAATAGTCTCCATGGTAGACTAGAAGCTGCCACAACCCGATTGGCTCTGCTACATAGAGGCGATGATCAGATTGCCTCTATGTAGCAGATTTACTGACTTTCTATGAGTGCCGACCACTGGGTGGCGCTCACATCAATCCGGCACTGACAACCATAGAGGTCTCCAGGAGACATCTGGCTGTCATGCCAACGAACCGATGACCCGCGATCATGTGACACGTGTCATCGGTGAGCGTATTTCCGGTGCGCTTGCCAGAAGCACTTGTTAAATGCCGCTGTCAGCGTTTGACAGCGGCATTTAACAAGTTAATAGCTGCGTGTGGATCCACCCACGACTATTGCAGGCACATGTCATCTGTTTTGAATGGCTGACATGTCCCGGGAAAGATGTGAGCTCACCACCGGAGCCTACATCAAAAGGAGGGAAGCGATCTCCGCCTTACTAGTATGGTGAAGGTCGTAAAGGGATTTAAAAAAAAAAAAGTAAACCTGTATAGTCACCCCCCCCCCCCAAACAAAAACACACACATTTTGTGAGCTTTTATAAATTTTGCTTATTTTGCAGATTCTGTAAAATGCTGTGTCTTTGTCATGGAAAAATGGCGATCCACCCACGGCTATTAACCCGTTAAATGTCGCTGTCAAGCACTGACAGCGGCATTTAACATGCGCTTCTGGCAATCAGCCCATCGGTGATCCCCCGTCACGTGATCGATCACATGTCACCGATGGTTGTAATGACAACCAGAGATCTGCTGGAGACCTACCTCTCTCTCTCTCTCTCTCTCGCACATGAGTAATTCACTTTCGATCTGATCATCGCCTGTACGTAGCAGAACCGATCGGGTTATGGGGCAGCTTCTGTTTTTCATCAGTGTGTGATTTATCTGGTAGTGATAAAGAAAAAATGTACAAAGCTTTTATACTTTGCAATATTAAACAAGGACAGTACACAGATGCCATTTGTGTGCTGTACGTGTATTTCATGGATCCATAGTATTGTCCCTTGTCATTTGTACTGCTGGAAAAAAATGGACATGTTGCTGTGTGTTTTGCATGGACACATGGTCCATGTTAAAACATGGACGTGTGCATAGCACCATAGGTTAGGCATGTTTCATACTTCAGTTTTTCACAATCAGTCAAGATCCGCCGATTTGCCAAAAAAAACGGAGCCGCCATTTTTTTTCCCCATTGACTTCCATTATCGGCGGATTTTGACTGATGATCGTCCGTTGCATCCGTATTTGTGCGGATCCGCCAAAATTTTGGCGTCCGCTGAGATCACCGAACGGACCATGCAACGTTTTTTCTGCTGTCTGGATCCGCATTTTCCCCTTTTAACCCTGAATCAAGTCTCGCTGCTGGATGAAAATTTTTTCTTTCTCTCTCTCCACTGCTGTACTCCCGCGACTTCAACCATTATCGCGCGATACCTTCACTGCTGTACTCCCGCGACTTCAGCCATTATCACGCGATACCTTCACTGCTGTACTCCCGCGACTTCAGACATTATCGCTCGATACCTTCACTGCTGTACTCCCGCGACTTCAGACATTATCGCTCGATACCTTCACTGCTGTATTCCCGCGACTTCAGAGATTATCGCGCGATACCTTCACTACTGTACTCCCGCGACTTCATTGCGCGATGCCTTCATATCGCAGCCATGGACCCCCGCTCCAACATGCAGGTACTTTGCTATATCGCGCCGATATGCTCTCTGCGAGGGTTCCTTTAAATTTTAACCACCTGCGGATCCGTTTTCTGCTATTTTGGCGGATTTAGACTGACAAGAAAAACTGATGTGTGAAACAGGCCTTATAATGAGTATGTGTGGTACACGTGAAAAAATAAAACGAATACCACACGTACTGGAGAGTCGGACAAGTGAAGGCGGCCAGAGGGTATGTGCCCACAATCAGGAATTGCTGCTGTTTTGATGCAGGGTGTTTATGCAGCGTCAAAACCGCAGAGGCAAGATGTTACATCATAGTGGATGGGATTTCTGTGGGTGTATGTGAGCCTGCAGATCAACCGTGGACACTGACATCGGGCGCATCTTTTAAGACCGCAGCGTCAACTTCTCTTGCGGAGACGCAAATCACCGCAACAGAAATGTAATCAATAGAATGTATTGAATGTAGTAAATCTGAATGGTTCAGTGAACACATGCGAATTTATCTACATTCAATAGAAGCCAACATTTTGGACGCAGTGAATATACGCTGCGTCCATAGCGCTTCTACTTCCGGATTGTGGGCACATAGCCTTGGAGAGGATTTGCAGGACCCTGATACAACAGTCATGTCGATAGTCTGTGACCGCCAGCCCTGAGCCCTGCGAATCTCTTTTTTACGTGCTTCATTCCCAGTTGCTCTTCTGACTAGTAGCCCTGGCGAAGCATTAGGCATACGTCACAACGCGACAGTAACGTAAGGTCGAGCCTACTAACCAGAGATTCAGATAGGAGTATGTTATGAGTTCATTTTCCCCTTCACCATTGAGGTCTGATGAACTCCCTCTTCTGGTGAAGGAAGGTAGTGAGGCTGATTACCAAGCACCTGAGCTGGGAGAGGATGACTGGGCGACGGGGATCTCTGACTGGATATAAGGCAGCCGACGCCCTTCTGCCTCGCTGGTGATTTCTCTGTGGAATTCTAGGAGACCAGTCTGATTCCTGCTCCTCAAAAGCTACGTTTTCTGCTTTGCCTTTTTGCATTTGTGTTTTGGTTTTAGTTTGCCTTGCTTTTCTGGATTCTGCCATTCCCTGCTGGGGTGAGCTGAATTGCTTTTTTGTCGGTTTGCTCTGTCTTCAGAAAATACCTGAGTACTGACATAGTCTTTTTGAAGCCTAGTGTCTTCAGGGCCTTTTTCCTTGTCAGTCTGTTGGCTCTTATTTTTATAGGGTTTTTCGTGGATTGCAGACAGCAGCTTTCCTATACTGTCCTATCTACTTAGCTTGGGCCCCATCATTTGCTCAGTCTATCTTTCTATCTGTGTTAGTGTTTTTTCTTCTTGCTTCACCGTCATTATATGTTGGGGGCTGCCTATTGCTTTGGGGTCTGCTCTGGGGCAGTTTAGATTTCTCTTTCTGTCTTTAGGCTAGGCAGTTCTCCGGCTGTGATCGAGGGGTCTAGGGCATCGTAGGAACCCCCCACGGCTACTGCTAGTTGTTGTTGATAGGTTCAGGGGTCTGCAATCCGATAGCTGCCAACTTCTCTGGTTTTCTGGACTTAGCTAGCATTTCTGTTTTTGCCTCCTACGGTGACTCATTCATAAAAGAATCACCAGCCATACCGCAGATCCTAGCAGGGCTGTGGAGTCGGAGTCGTGGAGTCGGAGTCGGTGCTCATTTTGGTGGAGTCGGAGTTGGAGTCAGTATAAAATGGACCGACTCCGACTCCTAAAATATATAATAAATTGGTGCAGTAGTTAAATGCAGAATGTGCTGAATATTTTTTCATAGGAATTTGGGAAAGTTATGAAATGTCCTATAAATGGCTGTTCTATTCCTGATCTAAGGCTACATTCACACACAGCGTTTTTCCTGCGTTTTTTGAGGATACATTTTTCAGTTGCAAAAGCAGATCAGCTTTTTAAAAAACCGCATCACCTGAAAGGTTTTTGAGCTCATAGATAATGTTTTCAATAGCAAAAGCAGATTAGAAATCTGCTCTATCTACTGTATATATCCATTTATCCATATCTGTCTATCCATATCATATCTACCAAAAAGAATGAAAGCCGAGTAGCACACAGACTAACACTCCTTTTTTTTAGCACCAGTCAGGTACACCTCATAGCTGCCCAAAAGGACGCCCAGGACAGGCATTGCTCGTCTTCAGTAACACATCAACATCAATTGATAGTTGGAATAAATAGACTACATTCACATGTTAAGGTGCAGGCTTTTTATTTCAAGTGTAGGGGTGTGCAGTATGAGGTTCTGCAGCAGCTGAGGTGTGCAGTATGAAATTCTGCAGAACAGTATGAAGTTCTGCCCCCCCCCCAGGTTTGATCCTGGCTACGCCCATAGTGTGACTGTAGCCTGAGGGTCTAGGCTTTATCTTAGCCGAGATAAGTCATAGTGTGTGTGTGTGTGTATATATATATATATATATATATATATATATATATATATATATATATATATACACACACACACACACAGTATATATACTGTATAATAGATATATATATTTGTAAAAGAAGGAAAAAGATGCGGCACGCACCCAGATTTGCAGTGCAGTGTTTCGTTATTCAGCCATTAAAGGTCACACAATAAAGGACGGGCAGATAACATGAGGCATGCAGGGAAAAAGACGGACGGATGCAATGTGATAGAGTTTTGTCCAGGGAGCAACGTCAGGAGTTCAGAAAGCGTAATAAGCTGTGTTTTTTTTGTGGAGATGCCTCGCATATTATTTCTGTCTGTCCTAAACGAGAGAAACGTTTTGCACACACGTTTTCTGTGGGTGGTGTTCAACCTAAGTTTCTTCTGGCAATTACTCTGATCTGCTCCCTGTCCACATTTTCCGCCAAGGCTTTTGTGGATACGGGAGCAGCCCTGAACCTAATGGACTTTGATTTTGCTAAACGTTGTGGATTTCCTATGACACCTCTGCGGACGCCTATCCCTTTGAGGGCGATTGATGCTACTCCTTTGGCGAAAAATAAACCTCAGTTTTGGACCCAGGTGGTAATGCGGGTCTCCCCAAACCATCAAGAAAATTGCAGATTTTTGGTGTTGCATAATTTGCATGATACCAGTGTTCTGGGGTTTCCCTGGTTGCAAATTCATAATCCAGTTTTGGACTGGAAATCTGTGCCTGTGGTGAGTTGGGGTTGTCGGTGTGCCCTTAGTGAGGCTCCGTTTTTTTCCACCTCTCCTCAGTCGCATGATGTTCCTGACTATTTGGTGGACTTTTATGATGTATTTAGTGAGAATGAGTCTGCGTCTTTGCCTCCTCATAGGAGTTATGACTGTCTGAAAATTCATTGCTCTGCATTGGCTGGTCATCCAGGTATTTTTGGTACTAGAGATCTGGTGAGTCGGTCTTTTTGGTGGCCCGCCTTGTCTCGTGATGTCAGGAATTTTGTGCAGTCCTGTGGGACTTGCTCCCGGTCTAAACCGTGTTCTCGCTCTAGTGGATTGTTGATGCCTTTGCCCGTCCCCAGGAGGCCATGGACCCATATTTCAATGGATTTCATCTCTGATATGCCTGTCTCTCAGAGAATGACTGTTATTTGGGTGATTTGTGATAGGTTCTCTAAGATGGTTCATCTTGTACCACTCCCTAAGTTGCCATCTTCTTCTGAGTTGGTGCCCCTGTTTTTGCAACAGGTGGTTCGCTTGCACGGGACTCCTGAGAACATCGTATCTGACAGAGGAGTTCAGTTTGTGTCTAGATTTTGGAGGATGTTCTGTTCCAAGCTGGGAATTCAGTTGTCCTTCTCCTCTGCGTTTCACCCTCAGACCAATGGGCAGACGGAGAGAACAAACCAGACCTTGGAGTCGTATTTGAGATGTTTTATTTCCGCTGATCAGAATGATTGGGTTTCATTTTTGCCCTTGGCCGAATTTGCTTTAAATAATAGAGCTAGTTCTGCCACTTTGATGTCACCTTTTTTTTTGTAACTTTGGGTTTCATCCTCGATTTTCTTCAGGGCAAGTGGAGCCTTCTGCCTGCCCAGGTGTTGACACTGTGGTGGAGAGAATGCACCAGATGTGGGACCAAGTGGTGGATAAGTTATCTCTCTCCCAGGAAAAGGCCCAGCGGTTTTCCAACCGACATAGGACCGTTGGTCCCCAGTTTAAGGTGGGTGATATGGTTTGGGTATCATCAAAAAATATCGCTATGAAGGTAGCTTCTCCTAAGTTTAAGCCTAGATTTATTGGGCCTTACAAGATTTTGGAGATCATTAATCCGGTCTCTTTTCGGTTGGCTCTTCCTGTCACATTTAAAATCCATAATGTGTTTCATAAGTCCTTGTTGAAGAGGTTTGTTGAACCAGTTGTTCCTGGGGTGGCACCTCCGGACCCTGTATTGGTTGAAGGTAACATGGAATATGAGGTAGAGAAAATACTGGATTCCCGTCTGGCTAGACGGAGACTCCAGTATTTGGTTAAGTGGAAGGGTTATGGTCAGGAGGATAATTCCTGGGTCTCTGCCTCTGATATTCATGCCAAAAGATTGGTGCGTGCCTTTCATCGGGCTCACCCTGATCGCCCTGGTGGCGTGGATGAGGGTTCGGTGACCCCTCCTCAAGGGGGAGGTACTGTTATGAGTTCATTTTCCCCTTCACCATTGAGGTCTGATCAACTCCCTCTTCTGGTGAAGGAAGGTAGTGAGGCTGATTACCAAGCACCTGAGCTGGGAGAGGATGACTGGGCGACGGGGATCTCTGACTGGATATAAGGCAGCCGACGCCCTTCTGCCTCGCTGGTGATTTCTCTGTGGAATTCTAGGAGACCAGTCTGATTCCTGCTCCTCAAAAGCTACGTTTTCTGCTTTGCCTTTTTGCATTTGTGTTTTGGTTTTAGTTTGCCTTGCTTTTCTGGATTCTGCCATTCCCTGCTGGGGTGAGCTGAATTGCTTTTTTGTCGGTTTGCTCTGTCTTCAGAAAATACCTGAGTACTGACATAGTCTTTTTGAAGCCTAGTGTCTTCAGGGCCTTTTTCCCTGTCAGTCTGTTGGCTCTTATTTTTATAGGATTTTTTGCGGATTGCAGACAGCAGCTTTCCTATCCTGTCCTATCTAGTTAGCTTGGGCCCCATCATTTGCTCAGTCTATCCATCTGTGTTAGTGTTTTTTCTTCTTGCTTCACCGTCATTATATGTTGGGGGCTGCCTATAGCTTTGGGGTCTGCTCTGGGGCAGTTTAGATTTCCCTTTCTGTCTTTAGGCTAGGCAGTTCTCCGGCTGTGATCGAGGGGTCTAGGGCATCGTAGGAACCCCCCACGGCTACTGCTAGTTGTTGTTGATAGGTTCAGGGGTCTGCAATCCGATAGCTGCCAACTTCTCTGGTTTTCTGGACTTAGCTAGCATTTCTGTTTTTGCCTCCTACGGTGACTCATTCATAACAGGAGTAGAAACTCCAATGTGTCCTGGAAATCTTTTGCTCATCTGTATTCATTATTTTTCAGTTTGCAGTGTAGCATCTCGTGTATTATATGAACAGTATGATTAGGGTCCATCGGGCTTTCAGTCTTTGGCTACAGTCACTCTATCAGTATTTGATCAGTATTTTCTCTCAGTATTTGTAAAACAAAACCAGATGATGAAGAATCAAAGGAAAAGTCTAATAGAAACACGTGCACCACTTCTGCATTTGTCACCCACTCCTTGTTTTGGCTTACATATACTGATGTGAAATACTACTGAACAAATACTGATAGTGTGACCGTAGCCTTTATCTCTCAATATATTTACACTTTTGCACTTTTCGGCTCAAACACCAGTCACTGTAAAACTCCGCAAAGCAACATATCTAGAAAAAGCATGATGGGGGGAGCTGCGGATTGCTAGCTAGTCCGGAACCTGTCCCCAGAGATGCTCCCTCAATCGTAATCCTCACAAGCCACATCCATATCTATCAGGAGCTGCCTAATTATAGAGCTCTGAGATTTTAATGGCTCACTGAAATTTACATGCAGTTGTAACTATGAATATTCCTAACCTCCCAGTCAAAATATCAAATGATTGGCTTTAGAATCGATGAATTATAATGTAGCATTTCATTTGCAGAGGTTGGTGCCCCAGAAAGCTCAGCGCGCATCATTACTTATGGAACGAACGCCGCTTGTCATTAAGCATTTTGCATTTTACGATTCGTTATCACATAGACGTCGCTCAATCTTTACACGTACCTATATACGAAACTGCAGAAAAACACAACCAAGCAAATATAAAAATGTATATATTGTGCAGAAAATGGCCACTTCTTTGTCATGTTCAAGCTCTTCACATTCCATTTCTCTACACTTTGCACATCCTATTGATATTTTTCACTGGGTACTTTACGCAGTAGTTTTTTTTTTTCCTCTCTTCTTCTTGTTTTAATATATATGTTTCTCCAGCCTCTTGGAAAGATCCTTATATCTAGGTGCTGAAGATAAGGAGCTGTTGGAACTGCGAAGCAAGCAGCCCTCAAAAACAGAGAGGCCCGTTATAAATCCCGCTTTATTTTATGAACAAATAAATGCTCAGATAAAATATTCGAGGATCGTTGCTTGAATACTTGCCATAGGAGCGCTACTGTTACAGCCACGGTGACATTAATTTACTGCAATGTGCCGTAGGAAGAAGAAGGAAGGAGGGAGAAAGACATTAAAAGAGAAAAATTACTATCCCTCGGATTTATTGGGATTGGCCTTCCTCATTTTCAGCTATCATTAGTTGATTAGGTGCTGATGACAGTATGGACGAACGCGCTAGGATAGTTGGCTACAAAGGGCCCTGAAGGTACTCCGTTAATTGAGACACTGTTCATATTCCTAGTTATTGAACATAAACCGCAGTGAAATGAGTAAAGCAAAAAGGAAAGAAAATACTCCTGTGTAACAAACCACCTGAACTTTTGTCTTGTTTCTGAGCAGAACCAGAAATCTGAAGGACAAAGGCCATAAAAACATCTTCAGCTTCCTTTTTTTTTTTTTCATTTTAATTAGGCTAAGTTAATAATATGGCTTACAATATCATGTTTTTTTACTTTACATGAAATTTATCTCTAAAGATTTAATTGCTTAAAATAGACTTCTCACAACATTCTTTAATAATTTCTCCTAGGCAATTTCTTTTATCCCCTAAATCCCTTTTATATGTGTCTGTAGTATAGTGTAGATGCATTAAAAATACTTATCACTTGCCATCGTTTCCAATCCTCTTGTTGGGTTTTGCGCTTGCTCCTCATTGTTGCTGGTTCATACAGAGAATTCTGTATAGGTCCTTGCTACTGTCCGTGAAATAGACTCCATAGACTTACATTGTGAAAGCAACTTCTGGTCCTGACATAACCCACTGTGATCTAGCTAGTCTGATTTTGAAGTCATGTGATTCAGAATAAGACCGGAGCAGCACAGGAAACGGTGGAAGATTGCTAAGTATTTTAATGCAATTCTGCTACGTTGCACACACCGAAAAAAGATTAGAGGGTAAAAACTTTACAGGGACTGCTTCTTAGACTGAATAAGTCATCTCCGAGAATCCCTATCAATGTTAGCACAAACCATGTAGAAAACAAATACCTTTCTTTTAAAGATCCACCTGACAATTTTTTATCAATATCATAATGCTCGGGGCACCATGGGAGTGCCATGTGGTCTGGAGCACCCCTGTCATGATACAGGTTGGATTATGACAGATTTTGCACAAGTAACTTTTTTTTTTTCCTTTAAGCTGTTTGCTTAAAGTTAGTTTTGCCCCCGGTGGCCATTAGGGTCATTACACTGTGGTTCTTTTAGTTCTAGTTTTGCCCCCAGTGGCCGTTAGGGTCATTGCACTCTGGTTACTTTAGTTTAGTTGCCCCCGGTAGTCGCTAGTGTTATTGCACGTGATAATGAAGCAGGTGTGATTCCCTGGCTGCTACCTATAAAGGAGTAGCAGGTGGTCTCACTCACTGTTGGTGATATTTCCAACCAAGTCTGGTGAAGGAAGGAGACGAGTTCCTGGCAGCTCAAGGGAGCTCTGGTGTAATAGCTTCAGGCTGAAGCTGAATTCAGGTGTCGAGCTTCAGGGGTGAAGCTGAACTTTGGTGTTGTACTCTGTTGCTGGGAACAATAGCAACACAGCAAAGCTAAGTGGTGTTTTTCCCTGTTAGTGACTTTGCTTGTGTGTGTATTAGTGCAGTGGTGGGATTTGTTTCTGCACCATCCAGTTCACTAGAAAGGGATAGGTGCAGGGCGAGCTAGGGATTTGAGGTATCCAGCTCATCGCCAGGTGCGGAACCTGCCTAGGGATCATCAGGAGTGTAGGGACACTAACTCAGGGGAGTGCAGGAGGTCTCCATGTCCCCGTTCCCTATTGCAGGGCCCTCTATTGTAACGGTTTCCCCGGTGTTTACCTTAACTCTGTTTAAATTCGCCCTGCTGGAGGTGGTGTATCCGGGTTCACGGGTGTTATAGAAATTCGCCCTGCTGGAGGCAGTGTATCCAGTCACACCTGACATTACAACCACGCTTTCAAATAGTTTTGTCAGCTATGTCCATTGCATTGATTGACAATGCTGGCTTCAATTGAGCCAGGGCTGTCACCTTTGAAATCCCACATGTGCGCTGTTACTGGCTGACACAGACAGAAGAGGTCTCCTGTGCAAGAACAGTATATGGGCCCTTTTCAGTCCAATAGCTCATCATAATGCACAATTGTACCTGTTTTAGATGTGGAAATCAGTAGCTCTGTTTAATTCGCCCGACTGGAGGCGGTGTATCCAGGTTCACGGGTGTTAAAGAAATTCGCCCTGCTGGAGGCGGTGTATTCAGTCACACATGACATTACATTATCACCAACCTTAACATTTTTCTCTGGTGAGCCATGGGCCAAGTTCAGACCGGTGAGCAGTTGCTGCTGGCCCTCTCTGACATTAGTGAGGAGATGAATGATGTGTTTAAGCAGCACCTGCAGCGGAATTATGGGTCTGAGGCCTACCTGTTATGAATGGGTCACCGAAGAGGGGAAAAAAAAAAGCTAAGTCTCAGAAAACCAGAGAAGTTGGTAACTATGCAGATTGCCGATCCCTGATCTTAACCGCACAACTAGCAGCAGTCGTGGAGCGTTCCTACGATGGTCCTAGACGCCTCGTCACAACCGAAAAGCTACATAAGCCTAAAGCAGGAAAAGAGGAAAACTAACTGCCCCAGTGCAGACCCCTAAGGAAAGACAGCCCCCCACATGTATTGACGGTGAAACAAGATGAAAATACAAACAAAGGCAGGAAAATAGGCTGAGCAAACGATGGGGCCCGGCTAACTAAAAAGGAAAGGAAAGGAAAGACACTGTCTGCAATCTGCCAAAAAAACCTACAAAAATATTGTCCAACACTTCTGATAGCAAAATTAACCCTGAAGTCACTAGACTTCAAAACCTATATCAGCACTCTGAAATTTTCTGAGACAGAGCAAAAAGAGGCCAATCTAATAAGGGACAAAAAGCAGATTGGCAAATACTGATAAATAGGAGTGGAAATTCAGCATAGCCCCAGCAGGGGCAGGCTGATTACACAAGAAACTGAATTGACCAACAAGAGCAAGTGTGAACATAAGCAAAAAACAAACTTAACTTGAGAAGACTGGAAGAGAGCTGAAGTCCAGGACCTGAGAAGCAGACTGAATCACCAGCACTAGGATAGGGCGTCGGCTGTCTTATATCCAGTCTGATACTCCAGAGATCCAATCGTTATCTTCCTCATCAGGTGGCAGATCACTACCACTTAAACCAACCTCACTACCTCCTGTCACCACCAGAGGGAGAACGGAAGGGGAACTCTCAACTGGTGGAGCAGAAAATGAGTTCATAACAGTACCCCCCCCTTGAGGAGGGGTCACCGAACCCTCATCCATGCCACCAGGCCGATCAGGATGGGCCCGGTGAAAAGCACGAACCAATTTATTGGCATGAATGTCAGAGGCAGAGGCCCAAGAATTATCCTCCTGGCCATAACCCTTCCATTTGACCAAATACTGGAGTCTCCGTCTAACCAAACGAGAATCCAATATTTTCTCTACCTCATATTCCACATTGCCTTTAACCAGTACAGGATCAGGAGGTGCCGCCACAGGAACTACTGGCTCAACAAACCTCTTCAACAGTGACTTGTGAAATACGTTATGGATTTTGAACGTAACTGGAAGAGCCAATCGAAAAGAAACAGGATTAAGAATCTCCAAAATCTTATAAGGTCCAATAAATCTTGGCTTAAATTTTGGAGCTGCAACCTTCATAGGAATATTCTTAGACGACAACCAAACCATATCACCCACTTTAAACCGGGGACCAATGGTCCTACGCCGGTTGGAAAAACGCTGGGCCTTTTCCTGAGAGAGTGACAACTTATCCACCACTTGGTCCCATATCTGCTGCATTCTCACAACCACAGTGTCCACACCTGGACAGTACGAAGATTCCACTTGCCCTGAAGAGAATCGAGGATGAAACCCAAAATTACAGAATAAGGGTGACATCAGAGTGGCAGAACTAGTTCTATTGTTCAGCGCAAATTCGGCCAAGGGCAAAAATGAGACCCAATCATCTTGTTCAGCAGATATAAAACATAAATAAGACTCCAGGGTCTGGTTTGTTCTCTCAGTCTGCCCATTGGTCTGGGGATGAAACGCGGAGGAGAAGGATAACTGAATTTCCAGATTGGAACAAAAGGCTTTCCAGAATCTGGAAACAAACTGGACCCCTCTATCGGAAACAATGTTCTCAGGAATCCCGTGTAACCGAACCACCTGTTGTAAAAACAAGGGCACCAACTCAGCGGAAGATGGCAACTTTGGGAGTGGTACAAGATGGACCATCTTAGAAAATCTATCACAAATCACCCAGATAACAGTCATTCTCTGAGAGACAGGAAGATCAGAAATAAAATCCATTGAGATATGGGTCCATGGCCTCTTGGGCACCGGCAGGGGCATCAGCAACCCACTAGAACGAGAACAGGGTTTAAACCGAGAACAAGTCCCACAGGACTGTACAAAATTCCTGACCTCACGAGATAAGGCAGGCCACCAAAATGACCGACTCACCAAATCTCTGGTACCAAAAATACCCGGATGACCAGCCAATGCGGAGCAATGGACTTCAGACATAACTCTCTTTCTCCACTGGTCAGGAACATACAATCTTCCCATAGGGCAACGCTCAGGTTTATCCTCCTGAAATTCCTCCAGGGCGCGTCTCAAATCGGGCGAAATGGCAGAAAGAACTACCCCTTCACCTAGGATAGTAGTAGGCTCGGTCACATTAAGAGAATCAGCAAAGAAACTCCTAGAAAGGGTGTCTGCCTTAACATTCTTAGTGCCCGGAAGAAAAGAGACCACAAAATTAAAACGCGTGAAAAACAAGGCCCATCTAGCCTGTCTAGGATTCAAGCGTTTGGCCGACTCCAGATAAATCAGATTCTTGTGATCGGTGAGGACCACAAATTGATGTCTAGCTCCCTCCAACCAATGTCTCCACTCCTCAAATGCCCATTTCATGGCCAACAATTCCCGATTCCCCACGTCATAATTGCATTCAGATGGGGAAAACTTTCGAGAAAAGAAGGCACAGGAATTCATCTTAGAAGTCACAAGGTCTTTTTGGGACAAAACAGCTCCTGCACCAATCTCAGAAGCGTCTACCTCCACTTGAAATGGAAGTGAGACATCAGGTTGCTGTAGAAATGGAGCTAAAGTAAATCTCCGCTTAAAGGGAAGGTGCCATGTTTTTTCATAATTTAATGTAAAAAAGAAAATAGTATGAAAAGATATTGTCCCCTAAGCATGACTCAGTGGTGTGTATGGATTTTTTTTTTCTGTAGTAATGCAGCCACTGGGGGCTGCCATCTTACTTCTCTGGCTGCTGAACGACACTTTCCATGCTCATTTACGGCAGTCCCTGGGCATAAGACAAAACAGTCGGCTCCCGACCCCTATCTCTTTCATTGCAGCTGCATCAGGAGTGAACTGGCCACGCCTCTGTGGGCAGCTCAATTCACAGCTGTAGGTGTGGCCAGGCGCCATCTTATTAGAGCCAAGTGCTTTCCAGTTACACTCCATTGCAAGCCCTGGATGCTGTACTTGGATGTTCACTCTGCACATACCAGCTGTAGGAGAGAATACAGGACGAGCTCCTGGAGACCGAGCTGCTCTTTCCAAAACACACGGTCAGCTGCAGCCCCTGCTCTTGCAAAACATAGGAGGAGCTGCTCCCTGCTGTTTCAAAACACTTGTCAATCTGCTGGACATCTAATCCTCTCCTGTGTGATACTGACTGCTGAGCTGTGTATCTAATCCTCTCCTGTGTGATACTGTGTGCTGAGCCGTGTATCTAATCCTATCCTGTGTGATACTGCCTGCTGAGCTGTGTATCTAATCCTATCCTGTGTGATACTGTGTGCTGAGCCGTGTATCTAATCCTCTCCTGTGTGATACTGTCTGCTGAGCTATGTATCTAATCCTATCCTGTGTGATACTGACTGCTGAGCCGTGTATCTAATCCTATCTCATGTGATACTGCTCTCCTGAAATACTCTGTGCTGCTGTCACCCTGCTTCTCCACCATATATCTCCCTCTGTTCCCCCCATAGACCAGCACACTGCTCTCCTGAAATATTCTGTGCTGCTGTCACCCTGCTCCTCCCCCATATACCTCCCTCTGTGCCCCCCCATAGACCAGCACACTGCTCTCCTGAAATTCTCTGTGCTGCTGTCACCCTGCTCCCAGAATCCTTGCTGCTTGCCATCCTCAGTGACCGAAGACCCCATTCCTCTCCTCAGATCCTGTCCTGGCGATGTGTGAAAGCGAGGCGACAGGGGCCTGATATATGGTGGAAGGAGCAGGTTGACAGCAGCACAGAGTATTTCAGGAGAGCAGTGTGCTGGTCTATGGGGGGCACAGTGTTCAATGCCAGGGATTGTACATAGAGCGCTGTGTTTTACACACATGGATGGACCGTCTTCTTGTCTACTCCACAGAAATCCATGAAACATTTCTGCTGATTGATGGCCTGTCCTGATCCAGACTTTGCATGCAAAGACAGTCAGTAACTTTGCAGGCCCCATCAAAATGGCTGCTCACTGTGTTCCTAGATGTCATCCTCTCTTTTCCCTTAGCAAACACCCAGAAGGGGAGGAGAGGAGTGACATCACACCCATGTCAGCAGATTCCGCCCATAATTACTGCAGTGCATTAATGTGAGCTAGTTGCACTAGGTCTTTGTGCCAAACTTCAGTAGCTGCTCCCCCTAGTGTTAACAAGTGGAAATGCCAAACTTTTTAAAATTATTTTTCATATAAAATTAAAAACAAATGATAATATTTTTTAAGACAATGTAAACATTAATTCTTTACATTTTTTCATTTGCTGAAAAAAATTTTTTTGGATGGCACCTTCCCTTTAAGCTCCTAAATGCTAAGACAGCCTCAGGAGACCAATTCAGCACATCAGCTCTCTTCTTGGTCAGATCAGTCAGTGGTTTGACAATACTAGAAAAATTACCTATAAATTTACGATAGAAATTAGAAAAACCCAAAAACTTCTGGAGAGCCTTCAAAGAAGTAGGCTGAACCCAATCATAAATGGCCTGTACCTTGGCCGGGTCCATTTCAATAGTCGATGGAGACAAGATAAATCCCAAAAATGAAATCCTCTGTACACCAAAGAGGCACTTCGATCCCTTAACAAACAGGGAATTCTCCCTCAAAATCCGGAACACAGTCCGGACATGTTCCACATGGGAATCCCAATCACTAGAAAAAATCAAAATATCATCCAGATAGATGATCAAAAACTTATCCACAAAGTCGCGGAAAATATCATTCATAAAGGACTGGAAGACAGAAGGGGCATTAGTGATCCCAAAAGGCATCACCAGGTACTCAAAATGTCCCTCCGGAGTATTAAACGCCGTCTTCCATTCATCCCCGTGCTTGATGCGAATAAGATTATACGCCCCCCTGAGGTCAAGCTTACTAAACCAGCAGGCACTCTTAACTCTGGAGAATAAATCAGACATCAGAGATAACGGGTGCTGATATTTAACCGTCATCTTGTTAAGGGAACGATAATACACGGTCTTAATGAACCATCTTTCTTGGCCACAAAAAAAAAAACCAGCGCCTAACGGTGACGAGGATGGTCTAATATGACCCTTCTCCAACGACTCCTTAATATAGGATCGCATAACATCATGTTCGGGTACAGATAAGTTGAAAAGCCGACCCTTGGGAAATTTACACCCAGGCATCAACTCAATTGCACAGTCATAACTCCTATGAGGAGGCAAAGACGCAGACTTAATCTCACTAAAAATATCAGAGAAATCAGCCAGATAATCAGGAATATCATGAGACTGAGGAGAGGTGGAGAAAATAGGAGCGTCCCTAAGAACACACTGACAACCCCAACTCACCACAGACACAGATTTCCAATCCAAAACTGGGTTATGAGTTTGCAACCAGGGGAACCCCAGAACAATAGTATCATGCAAATTATGCAGCACCAAAAATTTACAATTTTCTTGGTGGTCTGGGGCAACTCGCATTATCACCTGGGTCCAAAACTGAGGTTTATTCTCCGCCAAAGGAGTGGCATCAATACCCCTCAAAGGAATAGGCGTCTGCAGAGGCGTCATGGACAAACCACAACGTTTAGCAAAGTCCAAATCCATCCGATTCAGAGCTGCTCCTGAATCCACAAAAGCCTTAGTGGAAAATGTGGACAAGGAACAGATCAGAGTAATTGCCAAAAGGAACTTAGGTTGTATACTGCCCACAGCAAATGTGTGTGCAAAATGTTTCGTTTAGGGCAGACAGAAATAGTATGAGAGGTGTCTCCACAGAAAAAACACAGCTTTTTACGCCTTCTAAACTCCCGACGTTGCGCCCTAGACAAAACCCCATCACATTGCATAGCTTCAGACATTTGTTCAAAAGGTGGCAGCGCCTCCCATGTAGTTTTACGTTCACGTAAACGCCGATCAACTTGAATGGCTAATGACATAGAATCATCCAGACCAGAGGGAACAGGAAATCCTACCATAACATCTTTTACGGTCTCTGACAAACCTTTCCGAAAGAGAGCTGCCAATGCATTCCATGTAGTAAGGACCACCCACTTTCGGAATTTTTGACAGTACAACTCAGCAGGATTGTTGCGTCCCCTCACCCCTCGGCGCGCTCCATCCGGCGCGCTCCTGTCCTGCAACGCGTCCCCGCGCCCGGTCTCCGGCTCCCGCGGCGTCCAGCACTTCCCCCAGCCGTCTGCCGGCACACTGCATCCTGGGTGGCGTGATGCGCTGGCCCCGCCCCAAACATGGCGGCGCCCATCGCTTCATATGCCTGGCGTCAGGACAGGTAAGACGCCTGATTATCTAATGCGGTGACCCTGCTCCATGCGGCGTTCGCTGTATCTTCAGGCCCCCTCTCCTGCGTGTCTGTTTGCTCACTGCTTCGCCTCTTGGTACTTGTTAGCTGTGCTCTGTCTGCGCAGCCTCTGCCTTTGCTCTCTGTGTTCTGGGTTTCTTGCCTCCTGTACCCTCTGTGTCTCCCTGTCCATTCCCTGCCTCCACCTTGTCCCCCTCAGCACCGTCCTGTGGTCCGTCTCTCCTCTCCTTATACCTCTTTGTGCTCCTTCTCTAATTGCAGCCTCCAGTCCTTGTGTTCCCTGGCTCTGTGTGCCTCGGTGTTCAAACTCTATGGATACTTCTGTGCCTCTGTACCCGTCTATTTTTGCCCAGTCGCCCCTTTGGTTCCTGCTGTCGCGGTTCTATCTCCTGGAGGTCTGTCTCTAACGCTCCCTGTATAGGGGGCGGTCTTCACCTGGGCACTCGCCTCCGGGGGCTCTGGAGCCGTGACCCAGAGGGTCCACTTCCGGCTACCTTTTTCTGTTCTCTTTTCATACTAGCATCAGCTGTAACAGCGATCCTGACCCTGGTTTAATGCCAACAGGGTTCTCTCAGCTTGATCAACGGCATTAGGTTCATCATACAACAACCCCAAGGCCTGAAAAAATGCATCCACATTAGTCAGAATAGGATTTTCAGGTGTCAGAAAAAGCCCAATCTTGGGGATCGCCGCACAGCAAGGAGATGACAATTTTAACCTGCTGCACAGAGCTCCCCGATGAGTTAGGCTTCAAAGCAAGAAATAATTTACAATTATTCTTAAAATTCAGAAATTTAGACCGATCCCTAGAAAACACATCAGGAGTAGGAATCTTGGGTTCAGCAGCATGTGACTGAATAAGGTAGGTGGAAATTCCCTGTACTTCAGCAGCAAGTAGCTCCACACGATCAGACAGTTGCTTAATCTCCATTAGGAAAAAAATCCTCCTACGGCCCCAGAGTAAAAGAGGAAAAAATACATTAAAAAAAAAAATTCTGACACTTTTTTTAACAATTCTTTCCTGCTTTTGAGTACCCTAGAATCTGCGGTATAGCTGGTGATTCTGTTATGAATGGGTCACCGAGGAGGGAAACAAAAGACAACAAGCTAAGTCTCAGAAAACCAGAGACGTTGGTAACTATGCAGAGTGCAGATCCCTGATCTTAACCGCACAACTAGCAGCAGTCGTGGAGCGTTCCTACGATGGTCCTAGACGCCTCGTCACAACCGGAGAGCTACATAAGCCTAAAGCAGGAAAAGAGGAAAACTAACTACCCCAGAGCAGAACCCAAAGGAAAGACAGCCCCCCACATGTATTGACGGTGAAACAAGATGAAAATACAAACAAAGGCAGGAAAATAGGCTGAGCAAACGATGGGGCCCGGCTAACTAAAAAGGACAGGAAAGGAAAGACACTGTCTGCAATCTGCCAAAAAAAACCTACAAAAATATTGTCCAACACTTCTTACAAAAATTAACCCTGAAGTCACTAGACTTCAAACCTATATCAGCACTCTGAAATATTCTGAGACAGAGCAAAAAGAGGCCAATCTAATAAGGGACAACAAGCAGATTACACGAAACTGAATTGACCAACAAGAGCAAGTGTGAACATAAGCAAAAAACAAACTTAACTTGAGAAGACTGGAAGAGAGCTGAAGTCCAGGACCTGAGAAGCAGACTGAATCACCAGCACTAGGATAGGGCGTTGGCTGTCTTATATCCAGTCTGATACTCCAGAGATCCAATCGTTATCTTCCTCATCAGGTGGCAGATCACTACCACTTAAACCAACCTCACTACCTCCTGTCACCACCAGAGGGAGACCGGAAGGGGAACTCTCAACTGGTGGAGCAGAAAATGAGTTCATAACACCTACCCTCTGCCTCAACTAGAGGGTCCATTGGCGGCTTTGGCGAAGATGCGCCTTGGAGTCCCTGCTGGGGAGCAGGACTTGCTTATACAGGCGGACGTACCCAGGCAGGTGGGAGGAGTTGGTGTCCCCATGGTGCTGCCTGGTGTTCCCCAAGGTGAGGGGATACGTCCCTGTAGTGAGCAGACTAATGATTTAGTCCTTGGCATTCACGTCGAAACTTCTGTGCTATCAGAGAAGCCATGTCCCCCTGGTCGAGTGGAGGAAGACGACCTGGGAGTGTATATTTCCTCCTCGCCCTCAGAATGTATTATATCAGCAAGGGTGATGGTTGGCGAGGTACCTGAGGTTATACCGGTGCTCAGAGGTCGCGCTCCATATTTTTCAGAGGAGTAAAAATACTCCTCCCAATATTTTTGAGGAGTATTTTTCACCACGGAGGAGTGCACAGACCACCCCACACACCATTGCACAGACCACCCCGCACACACACACACCATTGCACAGACCACCCGACACACACACAGCCCCCCTCAGTGACATAATCCATTTGTTACACATATGATTGCTGACGCTCAGGAGCCAATTGTACACATCGTCCATGATAACAATGGAAACAAATCAGTGCCCCCAGACACCGGTGGTCGGCTCTGCCTATAGCAGTCCGGCAGATGACAGCATGCACATACAGGTCACTGGCTGCAGGCCTCAGCACAGCGGCAATAACAGCCCGAATCCCCGGGGATTAGTACCGTACAGGCGACCTTGCTATGGATGGAGGGCGCCCTGCGCGGCCACTTTCCCAATGTTCCCGTGCAGTACACTTACCACACACGCAGCTGCGCTTTCCCGCCTCACAGAAGGATGATAACGGTGCAGCCGGTCAGCGTCCTCCCCCCGGTAATCTCCATCACTGCCCTCACTTCTCAGCTCTGGCTGCACACACTCAGCTGTGTGGGAGGGGCTAACACAGCACCCATGACATAATCTGCGAGACTCCACCAATCCGAAAACGAGGCGGGGAATCACTATACAAACCCCGCCTACTGACGTTACTACGCCGCAACATCTGATACTGCCCTTTCCCCAGCTCCGTCCAACTCACTGCCACTGTAGTTTAGAACGATGCGTCCCGTGGACGTATCGTACTAATCTTAAGGCGTTTTTTCGCCTGCCTGTGCGTCATAGACGCCCAGACAGGCGTTAATGCGACCTCTGCCGGTGCTTGTTAACTGTGGAGCAGAAGTCAGTCTGCTGGATGCTCAGTTTGTCCAGACTCATGGTCTGAGGTGTTAGGCATCGGGTTTTTGTCGCTGCACAGCGAGAATCCCGAGCCTTACTTCCAGGGGTCTCCCATTCCTGTCCAGCCGCAGAGGAGGTTGCTCAGCAAACTCGTCGGTCCAGGCGCTCTGCCCAGACCAGCTCCGTGGGTTTGCTTGCTGCTGCCACCTCTGGCACAGCTATGTCAATTCATGCTGCTTAGCAGCGAGATTCTCCAGGGACTAAGTCCCCATGTCGGGTCACTGAGCATGCCCGTGGAGTGATCTCCCATTGGAGATCGAAGGTCACGCGTTCAGGTCCTGCTCCTGTTCGGATTGGCCAATCCGAGAAGCCAGGAAGGTCCCGGACGCTCGCGGCTATAAAAGGTTCGCATGGCCGCTCGGCCATGCGCTAGGATAAGACTGTATTTACAGACTATGTGGAGTGATTGATGTATGCACGCATGAATGTCTTTGGTGAATGACTCATTAAGAAACCCCTACCCTTGGTACGCATGTGTTGTGCAGCCTAGCCTGCTAGCGCCAAGGCTTAGGTTTAGGTAGGACAGAGGTTACGTCAGGCATCAGTCCTCACCAGGGACTTGGCACGCCTCAGTGCACGTGCTCCATAGCCAGAGTCTATAGCGGCGTTTGTGGCAGCGACGCCGCGCGTTCAGTGAGCCTAGAAGGACTCTAACCGCGTGTCCTTGGGGTAGAGTTCTGTGGCCGTACACTGTACTCTCTTTTGACTGGGCTCTGTGAGCTTAACAGGCTCTGGCATCTACGTTCAGCGGTTGTGCGGCTCTGTGCTTTAACAGAGTTCGCACCTGTTCACATTGGGTGACGTAACCCACGTGTGACTGGTTTCACACCGCTTAATTCTTCCGCCATTACTTAGCAGCAGTTGTTATGATGAGTCACCGCAGGAGGAAAAAACAAAATACCAGCTAAGTCCAGAAAAACCAGAGAGGTTGGCAGCTATCGGTTTGCAGACCCCTGAACCTATCCACAAAAACTAGCAGTAGCCGTGGGGGGTTCCTACGGTGCCCTAGACCCCTCGATCACAGCCCGAGAACTATATAGCCTAAAGACAGAAAGGGGAAAAACTAAACTGCCCCAGAGCAGACCCCAAAGCAATAGGCAGCCCCCAACATATAATGACGGTGAATCAAGATGAAAGCACTAGCACAGATAGAAAGATAGGTTGAGCAAATGATGGGGCCCAAGCTAACTACATAGGACAGGAAAGCTGCTGTCTGCCATCCGCAAAAACCCTATCAAAATGAGCCAACCGACTGATAAGAAAAACAGGCCCTGAAGTCGCTAGGCTTCAAAAAGACTATATCACCACTCAGGTATATTCTGAAGACAGAGCAAAATATCAACAGATCAGAGACAAAAATGGAATTCAGCTCACCCCGGCCGGGGATGGCGGAACTCCCAAAAAACAAGGCAAAACAAGAACAAAACTGAAGAGTACAAAGCAGAGCAGAAAAACTTAGCTTTGAGATGCAGGAATCAGACTGGTCTCCAAGAATCCAGCAGGAAAATCACCAGCCAGGAAGACGGGCGTCGGCAGCCTTATATCCAGTCCTCAATTCCAGCCACCCAGTCATCATCTAGCTGCCCAGGTGTTTGGTAATCAGTCTCACTACCTTCACTAGAGGAGGGAGTTCATCAGACCTCAATGGTGAAGGGAAAAATGAACTCACAACAAGTAGTGTACCACCTATGCACGGTGGACCCCGGGCTGTGAACGCACCTACTATTATTTTATAATTTGGTGCGTTCCGCCAGCCCTAATAATAATAATAATAATAATAATCTTTATTTATATAGCGCCAACATATTCCGCAGCGCTTTACAGTTGAACAGTTTCAAACACAACAGTCATAAGTAACAACGTTAACAATACAATAATTAAAGCGAAATAAGACGACCCTGCTCGTGGAGCTTACAATCTACAATGAGGTGGGGGAGATACAAAGCACAGGTTTGTATTTACAATGATGTATTTACAATGACGGTCCAGCCATCTTCAGGGGGTGGGGGTTAGATGGAGATAGTGAATGGGCTACACACACACAAACATGACTTTGATTACTGAATGTGATAGGCCGCTCTGAACAAATGTGTTTTGAGCGAGCGCCTAAAACTATGCAAATTGTGGATGGTCCTAATATCTTGGGGTAGAGCATTCCAGAGGATTGGCGCAGCACGGGAGAAGTCTTGGAGTCGGGAGTGGGAGGTACGGATTAGGGCAGAGGTTAGTCGAAAGTCATTTGCAGAGCGCAGCGGTCGGTTAGGCCGATAGACAGAAATGAGGGAGGAGATGTAAGGGGGTGCCGCACTGTGGAGAGCTTTGTGGGTGAGAACAAGTACTTTGAATTGTACCCTGTACTGAATTGGCAGCCAGTGTAACGACTGGCGAAGAGCGGACGCGTCTGGGTAACGATTAGCCAGATGGACAACCCTGGCTGCTGCATTAAGGATAGACTGGAGAGGGGAGAGTCGAGTGAGAGGGAGGCCAATTAATAGAGCATTACAGTAGTCTAGGCGGGAGTGGATCAGGGCGACAGTGAGAGTTTTTGTTGTTTCCATGGTGAGAAAAGGGCGGATTCTAGAGATGTTCTTTAGGTGTAAGCGGCATGAGCGGGCAAGAGATTGTATATGGGAGGTGAAGGAGAGATCGGAGTTGAACATAACACCCAGACAGCGCACCTGCTGTCGGGGTGTTATTATGGTGCCACCCACAGAGAGGGAAATGTCAGATTTAGGGAGGTTAGTAGATGGTGGGAGCAGAAGAAGTTCAGTTTTGGAGAGGTTGAGTTTCAGATAGAGAGCAGACATGATGTTGGAGACTGCAGACAGACAGTCAGTGGCGTTCTGTAGTACAGCGGAGGTAAGGTCAGGGGATGATGTGTACAGTTGTGTGTCATCAGCATAAAGATGGTACTGAAAGCCAAATCTGCTGATGGTCTGTCCAATTGGGGCCGTATAAAGAGAGAAGAGAAGGGGGCCAAGGACTGAGCCCTGAGGTACCCCAACAGTGAGAGGAAGAGGAGATGAAGTGGAGCCAGAAAACAGAACACTGAAGGAGCGGTCGGAAAGATAGGAGGAGAACCAGGAAAGAGCAGTGTCCTTAATGCCTTGTGACTGGAGCCTAGAGAGTAGGAGAGGATGGTCAACAGTGTCGAAAGCTGCAGAAAGGTCGAGAAGAATGAGCAGAGAATGGTCACCATTACGTTTTGCTGTCAGAAGGTCATTGGTCACTTTGATGAGTGCAGTTTCTGTCGAATGTAGGGGGCGGAAACCGGACTGTGAAGGGTCTAGGAGGGAGTGAGTGGAGAGGTAACGGGTAAGGCGTGAGTATATCAGGCGCTCCAAGAGTTTAGAGATGAAGGGGAGATTGGAGACTGGTCTGTAGTTGTTTGTGCAGGATGGGTCAAGGGTGGGTTTCTTTAGTAATGGAGTAATGATAGAGTGTTTGAAGGAGGAGGGGAAAATGCCAGAGGAGAGGGAGAGATTAAAGATTGTAGTTAGGTGAGTTGTGACGACTGGGGAGAGAGACTGGAGGAGATGTGAGGGAATGGGGTCGGTTGTGCATGTAGTCGGACGAGAAGAGGAGAGGAGCCTGGAGACTTCTTCTTCTGTGATGGGAGCAAATGTGGAGAGTGAGCCAGGGGAAATGCAGGGAGGGATGGGAGTCACTGGTAACATTAGGTGTGAGACGCCGGACAAACCCATAAGCGTCCAAACCATTGACTCTGTCCCACTGAGCCGGGGGGGATTAAACCAAGTCGTAGAAGACATTGTGCTGAATCCATCACCAATCGTTGTGGGCTCCCCTTAGTCTAAAAAACACAACCCGGTCTTAGATTGGCGGACTAGGGAAGTGGTCAGCTGGGAGCAGTCATGTGAGGACTGCTGCCTAGGGGCTACTGTCTCTGCCGTCTCTCTACAATCGTCCCCTTCCTCTCCTGTGGGAGCAGCAGAGGTGCTGCAGGAGAGTAGGGGCAAGGCTCAACCCTCGCCATTAGCCAACCCTGAGAGGCGCAGACCTCATAGTAGGAGGGGTTGTGGGGTGGTGTTTCCCTTGGTGAACTTCCGGTGGAAGTGTGTTGCGGAGACTTACCAGTTGGAATTACCCACAAACTTGCCCATACACCACTCGTTCCCCAGATCGGCGCTTTGGAGAGGGGTGGTGCCTCCGGAGGATACATTGCCAATACCAGCGGTGCTCGTTTGTCATAAACCTGAATTTCAGGTAGTTGTTGGGGTGAACTCTGGATCTGGCATCCCCACTGTAGGTGGTTTTTTTTTTTGTTTTTTTTTGTGAAGAGCCGTCTTGAGGGTCCAGAGGCCCCTCATTGAGGGAGGGTACTGTCATGATCCAGGTTGGATTATGACAGATTTTGCACAAGTAACCTTTTTTTTTCTTTTAAGCTGTTTGCTTAAAGTTAGTTTTGCCCCCGGTGGCCATTAGGGTCATTACACTGTGGTTGTTTTAGTTCTAGTTTTGCCCCTGGTGGCCGTTAGGGTCATTGCACTCTGATTACTTTAGTTTAGTTGCCCCCGGTGGCCGCTAGTGTTATTGCACGTGATAATGAAGCAGGTGTGATTCCCTGGCTGCTACCCATAAAGGAGTAGCAGGTGGTCTCTCACTGTTGGTGATATTGCTCATTTCCAACCAAGTCTGGTGAAGGAAGGAACTACAGAGAGGAGTTTCTGGCAGCTCGGGAGCTCTGGTGCAATAGTTTCAGGCGGAAGCTGAATTCAGGTGTCGAGCTTCAGGGGTGAAGCTGAACTTTGGTGTTGTACTCTGTTGCTGGGAGCAATAGCAACAGAGCAAAGCTAAGTGGTGTTTTTCCCTGTTAGTGACTTTCCTTGTGTGTGTATTAGTGCAGTGGTGGGATTAGTTTCTGCACCGTCCAGTTCACTAGAAAGGGATAGTTGCAGGGCGAGCTAGGGATTTGAGGTATCCAGCTCGTCGCCAGGTGCGGAACCTGCATAGGGATCGTCAGGAGTGTAGGGACACTGACTCAGGGGAGTGCAGGAGGTCTCCACGTCCCCGTTCCCTATTGCAGGGCCCTCTATTGTAACGGTTTCCCCGGTGTTTCCCTTAACTCTGTTTAAATTCGCCCTGCTGGAGGTGGTGTATCCAGTCACACCTGACATTACAACCATGCTTTCAAATAGTTTTGTCAGCTATGTCCATTGCATTGATTGACAATGCTGGCTTCATTTGAGCCAGGGCTGTCACCTTTGAAATCCCACATGTGCGCTGTTACTGGCTGACACAGACAGAAGAGGTCTCCTGTGCAAGAACAGTATATGGGCCCTTTGCAGTCCAATAGCTCATCATAATGCACAATTGTACCTGTTTTAGACGTGGAAATCAGTCCCCTTATCTCTTGGTCCCCTGTACAGCTGCACAGGTTGCACTAAATTTATGTCCGCCATACATTATTATCATTATTATTTATTTATATAGCGCCATTAATTCCATGGTGCTGTACATGAGAAGGGGGGTTACATACAAAGTTATAGATATCGTTAACAGTAAACAAATTTACAATGACAGACTAGTACAGAGGGGAGAGGACCCTGTCCTTGCGGACTTACATTCTATGGGATAGTGGGGAAGAGACAGAAGGTCGAGGGTGCAGCAGCTCTGGTGGTTTTGAGGCGGCGGCTCGGGCGGTGGTGAGGCGGCAGAATGGTTATTGCTGACTGTAAGCTTTCCTGAAAAGATGGGTTTTCAGGTTCCGTTTGAAGGATCCGAGGGTGGTGGATAATCTGACGTGTTGAGGCATGGAATTCCAGAGTATAGGGGATATTCGGGAGAAATCTTGGAGGCGGTTGTGTGAGGAATGAATAAGTGTGGAGGAGAGTAGGAGGTCTTGGGAGGATCGAAGATTACGTGAGGGAAGGTATTGGGAGATTAGTTCAGAGATATAGGGAGGGGATAGGTTGTGGATGGCTTTGTAGGTCAGTGTTATTAGTTTGAACTGGATGCGTTGGTGAATTGGGAGCCAGTGGAGGGATTTGCAGAGAGGAGAGACAGGGGAGTAGCGAGGAGAGAGGTGGATTAGTCGGGCAGCAGAGTTGAGGACAGACTGGAGTGGTGCAAGAGAGTTAGCAGGGAGGCCACAGAGGAGAGTGTTGCAGTAGTCAAGACGGGAGATAACGAAGAGGCATGTACAAGAGTTTTGGTAGATTGAGGGCTGAGGAAGGGACGGATTCTGGAAATATTTTTGAGTTGGAGGCGACAGGAGGTGGCAAGAGTTTGGACGTGTAGCTTGAAGGACAGGGCAGAGTCGAGTTACTCCGAGACAGCGGATTTCAGGTGCGGGAGAGAGCATGATGCCGTTTACCATAATAGTTAGATCGGGTAGGGAAGATACATGAGATGGAGGAAAGATAATGAGTTCAGTTTTGTCTATATTGAGTTTTAGGAAGCGAGAGGTGAAAAAGGAGGATATGGCTGATAGACACTCCGGGATTCTGGATAGCAGAGAGGTGACATCTGTGCCAGAGAGGTAGATCTGAGTGTCGTCTGCATACAGGTGGTACTGGAAGCTATGGGACTTTATGAGTTGCCTAGGCCAAGAGTATAGATGGAAAAAAATAGGGGCCCCAGGACAGAGCCTTGGGGGACTCCAACAGATAGAGGGCGGGATGAGGAGGTAGTGTGGGAGTGGGAAACGCTGAATGTGTGGTCAGAAAGTTATGAGGCAATCCAGGACAGGGCAAGGTCTTTTATGCCAAGAGAAGAAAGAATTTGTAGCAGTAGGCAGTGGTCAACTGTGTCAAAGGCAGAGGACAGGTCAAGAAGGAGGAGGATGGAGAACTGTCTGTTAGCTTTGGCTGTAAGTCATTAGTCATTTTGGTCAGGGCAGTTTCAGTGGAATGGTGGGGGCGGAAGCCAGATTGGAGGATGTCAAGGAGGGAGTTAGAGGAAAGGTGGGAGGAAAGTTGAGCATGGACATCTGTTCAAGGAGTTTGGAAGCAAACGGGAGCAGTGATATGGGGCGATAGCTGGGCATAGCAGTTGGGTCAAGGTTTGATTTTTTGAGGATGGGTGTTATCGTGGCATGTTTGAAGGCAGAGGGGAAGGAACCAGAAGATAGGGATAGGTTGAAGAGATGGGTTAGGGCTGGAATGATCATGTTAGTGAGGTTGGGGAGCAGGTGGGAAGGGATGGGGTCAAGTGCACAGGTGGTGAGGTGTGATTTGGAAATGCGCACAGCAAAAGACTGTTCTGCAAATGCTCCGATAATGTTTTTTTTTTTTTTGCTCAAAGTTCCCTACAACAATATGTGGTTAATGGATTTTAACCCCTTTCTGCCATGAGACGTACCATACCGTCGATGTGCCCTGGGCCCATATGACCATGGACGGTATAGTATGTTTCAGCGATCGGACACGCACACGGGTGGTGTGTGGCTGGGTGTCAGCAGATTCTCACAGCTGACACCCGGCACTAAATGCCAGGAGTGGTCACAGACCACTCCCAGCACTTTAACCCCCGGAATACTGCAATCGAACATGATCGCAGCATTCCGGGAGCAGGCAGAGGGCTGACAGCCTCTCTGTCTTTGGATCGGAGACCGGTCCCGATCGCTGCCATGGAAACCCGATGTCGTCATGACAACATTCGGGTTACCAGAGCTGAGAAACTTCCTGTCTTGCACAGTGCATGTCAGGAAGTCTCTCTGGTCAGTGTGCACTGAGTGCAGTGTTGACAGCTTCTGTAGCATGCAGATGCTTCATCTGCATGCTATAGAAGCGATCAGCCTGCAAAAAATGAGTGTCCCATAGTGGGACAAAGTGTAAAAATTAGAATGAAGTAAATTAAATATTTTTTAAATAATTGTAAAAATATTTAAAAAAAAATAATAAAATATCAATATAAATTCTATCACGAAATAAATATTTGAATGAAAAAAATCTAAACAATAAAAGTACACATATTTGGTATGGTATCGCCGCATCCGTAACGACCCTACCTATAAAACTGTCCCACTAGTTAACCCCTGTACTGAACACCATAAAAAAACAAGGCAATAAACAATGCTTTATCATCATACCGCCGAACAAAAAGTGGAATAACGCGATCAAAAAGACGGATATAAATAAACATGGTACCACTGAAAATGTCATATTGTCCCGCAAAAAGCGAGCCTCCATACAGCATCATTCATGAATGATGTAAACGCCCCCCCTTCCCAAAAAAAAAAAGAAATTCATGAATTGCTGGTTTTTGCTCATTCTGTCTCCCAAAAATCGGAATAAAAGCGGTCAAAAAATGTCATGTGCCCGAAAATGGTACCAATGAAAACATCAACTCGTCCCGCAAAAAAACGACCTCGCGTGACTCTGTGGGCCAAAATGTGGAAAAATTATAGCTCTCAAAATGTGGAGATGCAAAAACTATTTTTTGGAATAAAAAGCGTCTTTTAGCGTGTGACAGCTGCCAAACATAAAAACCCGCTATAATGCCTCTTTCACACGTCCTGATATTTCCAGTACCGGAGATGTCAGTGTCCCTGTGTGTAATATTTGCGACAAACGTGTGGCATGTATTTGCCGCATCAGTACCACAGGAACGGGCGCCAGGGAAGAAACGTTACAGTAAGCACTGTTCCCTGGCACCAGGTGCTGAACATGGCTCTCAGCATTCTACCCTGCTGTGCTGGCGATCATCGCAAGCAGGGGAGAATGATGAGAGTTACATTTAACCCCTTAACGACTGCCGATACGCTTTTTAATGGCGGCAGTTAAGGGTACTTAAACCACAGCACTGAGGCTTAAAGTAATAGTGCCAACCAGCGTCGGAATTTCTTCGTGGTCTCGGCTGCCGGGGAGTAGCCGAGACCCCAGAGAACATGATTCGGGTCAGTTTTTACTGACCCCGGTGTTGCGATCGCCGTTATTAACGATTTTCCATTTAATTTCTCCTTTTATGTGATCGCACATCAGAGGAGAGAGAAATAGGGTCCCCCGATTCCCCCCTGTACCTCCGTTGTCCCTGCAGGCCCCCCTGAATTCCCCGGGCCCCCGTCTTCTTCCGGTAGAAAATGGCATGCACAATGCTCTGCAGAGATCTGCCAGTCGGCACCCGGAAACAATAGTTTTTTTCCTATTGGTTCATTTTGATCACTGTGATAGACCCTGACCCTATCACAGTAATAAAAAAAAAAAAAAAGTAAATCAAAACCCCCTTTATCACCCCCTTAGTTAGGGAAAAATAATAAAACAAAAGAAAGTATTTATTTCCATTTTCCCATTAGGGTTACAGTTGGACGAGGGTTAGGGTTGGGGTTAGGGTTTGGATTACAGTTACAGTTGGGATTAGGGTTAGCGGTGTGTTAGGGTTAGGTTTGTGGAGGTTAGAGTTGAGATTAGGGATAGGAGTGTGATGGGGTTAGGGTTGGACTTAGAATTGGGGGGTTTCCACTGTTTAGGCACATCAGGGGCTCTCCAAACGCGACATCGCATCTGATCTCAATTCCAGCCAATTCTACATTGAAAAAGTCCAAAGGTGCTCCTTCCTTACAAGATTTATCCCCACATATGGGGTATTGGCGTACTCAGGACAAATTGGACAACAACTGATGGGGTCCAATTTCTCCTGTTACCCTTGTGAGAATAAGAAATTGGGGGCGAAAAGATCATTTTTGTGAAAAAAAATATGATTTTTTTTTATTTTTCTGGCTCTACGTTATAAACTTCTGTGAAGCACTTGGGGGTTCAAAGTGCTCACCACACATCTGGATAAGTTCCTTAGGGGGTCTAGTTTCCAAAATGGTTTAAATTGTGGGTGGTTTCCACTATTTTGGCACATCAGGAGCTCTCCAAACGCGACATGGTCCGATCTTAATTCCAGCCAATTTTGTGTTGAAAAAGTCAAACGACGCTCCTTCCCTTCCGAGTTCTGCCATGTGCCCAAACAGTGGTTTACCCCCACCTATAGGGTATCTGCATACTCAGGACAAATTGCACAACAACTTTTGGGGTCCAATTTCTCCTGTTACCCTTGGGAAAATAAAAAATTGGGGGCGAAAAATCATGTTTGTGAAAAAATAATTTTTTAGTTTTTACGGCTCTATGTTATAAACTTCTGTGAAGCCCTTGGGGGTTCAAAGTGCTCACCACACACCTAGATAAGTTGGATCTGAAGTAATTTTTTTGTGAAAAAAAGTTAAATGTTAATTTTTTTTTTAAACATTCCAAAAATTCCTGTGAAGCACCTCAAGGATTAATAATAAACTTCTTGAATGTGGTTTTGAGCACCTTCAGGGGTCCAGTTTTTACAATGGTGTCACTTTTGGGTATTTTCTATCTTATAGAGGCCTCAAAGTGACTTCACATGTGATGTGGTCGCTGAAAAAAAAAAAAAAGGTGTAAATATGAGAAATCGCTCTTTAACTTTTAAAAACTTTTAAATTTGGTTCCAAAATTGTGCTGATGTAAATTAAACGTGGGAAATGTTACTTATTAAGTATTTTTTGTGACATATCTCTGTGATTTAAGAGCATGAAAATTCAAATTTGGAAAATTGTGAAATTTTCGCCAAATTTCCGTTTTTTTTTCACAAATAAACACAAGTCATATCAAAGAGTTTTTACCACTATCGTGACGTACAATATGTCATGAGAAAACAGTGTCAGAATCACCGGGATCCATGGAAGCGTTCCAGAGTTATTGCCTCATAATGGGACAGTGGTCAAAATTGTAAAAATTAGCGTGGCCATTAACTTGCAAACCACCCTTGGGGGGTAAAGGGTTAAAGAAAAAGTGGCATGTCCACTGTACTGTTGGATGTGACCGCTATCCTGATTTTACCTTTACATGTTCCTCTGTTTTTTGAGTCTAGACAACAAATGAAGGGGGGAGGACAGCAATGAGAAATATGTGGGACGGCTCATAAGAATCACTTTATACAGAGACATTTGGGTTCCATGCTATAGGTTTTTTACACTGCTACCATCATACTCTTCTCATGATATGCCTTCACCACTTCACTTCCAGCTTTGTCTCAGTTCCTTGCTGCTTGTCTTTCTTTTATTTTGCTTTTTTACATCACATTTACCTTTTATGGTTGGTGTATGCATATAGTACATATATTTTTGTGACTTCTGATCTTATAGGAACGCACTACTTACACTTACAACCTTTTTTTTTCTCTGTGGATGTATGCCTACCATTTTGATGGAGGCTAGAAGGACACTCTTTTGGTCTCAATTAAGTTGCTGAGGGCCCAAAGTTACGGTGGGTTTATACTAGTTTGTCATATGACGACAACCAACGATCAGTGATTTGTAAGCCAATTACATTTTTCATGTTCACAGAATTTCCACGATCTCTATGCATAGGCGGTTATTGTTCTTGGCAGCAGATCTACTGTATATACGCAGGACAATAGGCTGCAGCGAGCTTAAGAATCATTTTACCCTGCGATCGAGCATTCTGGTGATTGGCAGACTATTTAGGCAGGCCGATAGAAGGGAAATGAGCTTAGGTTGGAAAACTTGTTTCTGATAAAGGTGTATTACAATGGACGACTATGTCTGATGCACGCACCAGGAGCTTTCCTGGCTTGTATGCCAAACTTGCATTGCAACTGTATAACAAAATCTTATCAATAAAACTGATACCAGAGTGTTTCATAGTTGTATTAGGTAAAAGATGCCTCTTGTGATAACCAATATCTTATTTTTGTTTAATGTACAGATTATTTGCATTGTCTGGATGCAGAATCTGGAATTGTAGTTATAAATTACATTGAATGGTTCCCGTTCAGAATTGGATCTCCGGTGAGTACTCTCATTTCATCGTATTTTTGTATTTTGAAGAATTTTTCATTAAAGGCTTATGATATTGATGATCTATCCTCAGGGAAGGTCATAAATATCACATGGATAAGGGTCCAATACCTGGCACTCAGTCCAATTGGCTGTAATCAGCTCTTTGGGCAAAAGGATGTAAGCAGTGAAAGGAGCTTGTGACGCGAGTCACGGTAGTAAATATATAATGCTTACTGTAAGTAAAAGGAGGTCAGACAATCCGAGGTCAGGTCCAGGAAATGGAGCAGTACGACAAAGGGAAGTCAGAGGGCAAAGTCCAATACACAAGCCGAGGTCTGGAAAGCCAGAGAGACAAAACAGTTTACAGGGAGCAGGCACACGCAAAGTCAGGTCACAAGCAAAGGGTCTGAGTCCGGGAAGAGAATCAAGGCAAGCTGGGTCAGAGACAGAGGGATCAATGTTCCACAGGCAACAGCAAGTGTATGGTTGATACTGGGGGAAGGAGCTAGCATGCATAAGTAGAAGCCTGATTAAGGAAAATGAGCACAGGTGATTGCAACACAGACTGACAGCCCCAACACAAAGTAACAAAAAGACCAAAACAGAGTGGAAATCGTGACACAACTGAAGAACATTTAGTGACCATGCTGAGGACTGGAGATAAGCTCCTATTCAACATGAATACGATAATATTTTTCCTTGTTGCCCCAATTACCTGTGCAGTAGGTTATATGCACTTGAGTCTGTGGCCAGTGTTGATCGAATCTACTCAATTGGTATATTCGCGGCCATGGCAATAGTCTGGACAGATGCTGCGCCATCCATCTTTCACAGGGACCCATTTCAAAAAGTGTTTATCACAAGGTTCACTTTTTTTTTTTTTTTTTTACTTTGCATAGGAAAACCCTCCACATTAGGCCCCCTTCAAGCGTCCTGATTTTTACGGTACTGGAAAAAACAGTACCAGTGTTATCCATGTAGGTGTATGTCATCAGTGTCCATGTGACACATACCGGAATAGAATGCGGATGTGTCAAAAATCTCAGCTGGTGTTATTAATGGAGAGGAATCTATCAGACTCCATTACTAACCCAGTAATCGAAAAAAACAAGCCAAAAAATAATTTGAGTAAACACTCCCTGACACTTTCCATGGTTCACCAATTTATTTTAAAAAAACAAAAAAAATGCAGGTCCAACATACGCCTTGGAATCTGATGTAGTCAACAAATAGATACCTGAAAAACATGAAAAGAGATAAATAAAATAGAAACTCTGTCCCTTATTCACCAATTTATTAGAAAAAATGTTCCCACGCAGGTCCGACGTATTCCATAGTTCCCTAAATCCATCAACTGTGAGTAGCAGTGACGTTACTGCTAATTCATAGTTGCCGGGTACTGACGTCACCGCTCATGAGAGTTGCAGGCTCAGTTTATGAATAGCGGTGACGTCTGTTATGAATGGGTCAGCGAGGAGAAAAAAACAAAACTAGCTAAGTCACAGAAAACCAGAGAGGTTGGTAACTATGCAGATTGCAGATCCCTGACCCTAATCACACAACTAGCAGCAACCGTAGAGCGTACCTACGATGATCCTAGACGCTTTGTCATAGCCGGAGAACTACATAAGCCTGAAGCAAGAAAAGGGGAAAACTAACTGCCCCAGAGCAGACCCCAAAGGAAAGACAGCCCCCACACATGTATTGACGGTGTGTTACACTCCGGATCACGGGAGCGAGAGTGGACCCACTGGACCGTGACGCCGGTCCCTCCCCGAGCGAGCGCACCAAGTGGACCGACCCCTATACAGGGACCGTTAGGGAACAGACTCGGGGAGTTCAAGCGCCACGGCAGCCAGGACCAGGGGTCGGCTCAAGAGGGTGAGCAGATGATGAGTAGTGGTGGGAGGTCCGGAGAGGAGACGGGATAACCAGGATCCAGAGGCGGAGGGAGTTGGAGACGGAGGGAGGACAGCGGGAACCAGCAGGAGGCAGGAAAGGTGGCGCACTGAAAAGGGAAGGAGACACGGGTTTAATAGAAGGCACAGGCAGGAGACACAGAGGGTTAACAGGAGGCAAGGCACAGGCAGGAGACACAGAGGGTTAACAGGAGGCACTGGCAGGAAACACAGAGCGTTAACAGAGCAAGCTGCAAGCAGCAGTGAGCACGGCCTAGACAAGCGAGAAATAACTCAATAGTCAGGCGCCTCCACTGAGGGAGGGCGGCCTGAAATACCTGGTGGTAGGCTCTGATAGGTTAGGAGAAGGGTCCGGGTCAGGTCATGCACGCAGATGGCAGAGGCGCGCGATCTAACCCTCCGGCGCGCGCGCGCAGAGGTACCATGCGCGCGGCCGAGGGAAGTGGAGGAGCGCGTCGGGAAGCCGGCTGCCGGAAAGCGAGAGGAGCGGCGGCACGCGTCAAGGCAGTGTCAGAGAAGAAAGTCGGGCCGGAAGCGGAGGCGGTGAGTACAGCAGCGGGGGCCGTGGAACGGGGAGTGGTGCAACGGGGAGCGGTGCAACGGGGAGCGGTGCTAACAGTACCCCCTCTCTTACACTCCCCTCCACTGCGTCTGGCTAAAAACCTCTTGAGAATGCATGGCGCATTGATGTTCTCCCGCGGCTCCCAAGATCTCTCCTCGCGACCGAAACCCTTCCAATCGATTAGAAAAAATGTTCTACCCCTAACCCTTTTCGAGGCCAAAATGTCTCTCACTTCAAAGACATCATCAGAAGTGACAGGTAGAGGAGAAGGGTTTGGGGCCGGGTGGAACCGATTCAAGACAACTGGCTTAAGGAGAGAGACGTGGAAGGAGTTGGGGACCCGAAGCGAGACAGGCAACTCCAGTTTGTAGGCCACGTTGTTAATGCGTTTGAGAATCTTGAAAGGTCCAATGTAGCGAGGTCCTAGTTTGTAAGAAGGGAGCTTTAGCCTAATGAACTTGGCTGAAAGCCAAACTTGTTGACCCGGGAGGTAAGTCGGAGAATCAAAGCGTCTCTTGTCAGCGTGCCTCTTCATGCGCTCCCCAGACTTTCTGAGAGCCTCCTTAGTCTTGGACCAGATCTTAGAGAATTCCAGGGTCAGGAAATCTGCTGTAGGCACACCGGAGGTAGCGGATATAGGTAGGGGAATACCAGGATGCATCCCAAACACCACGAAGAATGGAGACTTAACCGAAGACTCGCTGGGATGATTATTGTAGGAGAATTCTGCCCAGGGGAGAAGATGGGCCCAGTTATCTTGATGAGCGTTAGAGAACTGCCGTAAATATGCCGCTAGCACCTGATTAATGCGTTCCACTTGACCATTGGACTGAGGATGGTACGCGGAGAAGTCCAATCTTACCTCCAGAAGTTTACATAAGGCTCTCCAGAATCGAGAGGTGAATTGTACGCCTCGATCATAAACAATATGCTGCGGAAAGCCGTGGAGGCGGAAGACGTGCTGGATAAAAATCTTCGCCAACTCTGGAGCGGAAGGCAACGCTGGAAGAGGAATAAAATGGGCCATCTTGGAGAAGCAGTCGACCGCTACCAGGATAGTTGTATATCCGGAAGAGTTAGGCAGATCCGTGATGAAATCCAAACCTATATGTTGCCATGGAACCGAGGGAATCGGCAGAGGAAGCAGAAGGCCGGAGGGTGGCCGCCTAGGAACCTTGACCTTGGCACAAGAGGGACAGGAAGCCGTGAAGTCAGTCACATCCTGGCGGAGTGAAGGCCACCAATAAAAACGAGCGATGAGCTCCATCGTCTTTTTGACTCCGACATGTCCAGAAACTTTAGAGGAATGTCCCCAGTGCAGTACCTCTTTTCTGCCTGCCTCAGGAACGTAGGTCTTGCCTGGAGGAGGAGTAATCAGTCTCACAGGGGCCACTGTGATGATCTTCGCTGGATCGATGATGTGAGTCGGTTCCTCCACTAACTCAGGAGACTGTAGAGACCGGGACAATGCATCCGCCTTGAAGTTCTTTGACCCAGGACGGAAATGCAGCTCAAAATCGAACCGACCAAAAGAAGAGAGACAATCTGGCTTGCCGGGGGTTAAGTCTCTGGGCCGACTGGAGATATGCCAGGTTTTTGTGGTCGGTAAAAATGGTAAACGGGTGGACCGACCCCTCAAGCAGGTAACGCCACTCCTCCAGTGCTAATTTTATGGCCAGCAGCTCGCGATCCCCGATGGAGTAGTTACACTCTGTCGGAGAGAAGGCTTTAGAAAAGAACCCGCAGGTAACCAGTCAGCCGGACGGGGATCTCTGAGAGAGCACTGCACCTGCTCCTGTGGAAGAGGCATCTACCTCCAGAATGAATGGCTTGTTAGCCTCGGGTCGGTGTAGAACAGGTGCCGTCGCAAAGGCTTGTTTCAGACAGGAAAAGGCCTCTTCAGCCTCCGGAGGCCAGGACAAGGAGTTGACGTCTTTGCGAGTGAGGCTGGAGATGGTTTTGATGACGGATGAAAAATGTGGCACAAATTGACGATAATAATTGGCGAAGCCGAGGAACCTTTGAATCGCCTTGACCCCCACCGGACGGGGCCATTGAAGAATTGCCGACAGTTTTTCAGGATCCATTTCCAGCCCAGAGTCAGAAACGATGTAACCCAAGAAGGGCAAGGAAGACTGCTCAAAGACACTTTTCAAGCTTCGCGTAGAGGCGATTCTCCCGCAGGCGTTGTAGGACCAGACGAACACTCCTCCTGTGAGACGCCAGATCCGGGGAAAAAATAAGGATGTCGTCCAGATACACTACCACGCATGAGTACAATAGGTCTCGGAAGATATCATTGACGAATTCCTGAAACACCGCGGGAGCGTTGCAGAGACCGAAGGGCATAACCAGATATTCGTAATGCCCGTCCCGGGTGTTAAAGGCAGTCTTCCATTCGTCACCAGGGCGAATGCGGACGAGATTGTAGGCTCCGCGTAAATCCAACTTTTAGAAGATGCTGGCTCCTAGTAGCCGGTCAAAGAGTTCAAGGATGAGAGGCAAGGGATACTTGTTTTTTATAGTAATGTCGTTCAGACCCCGGAAATCAATGCAAGGACGCAGAGAACCGTCTTTCTTTTTCACAAAGAAAAACCCGGCTCCGGCAGGAGAAGAAGACTTCTGTATGAAACCTCTGGCCAAATTCTCACGAATGTACTTGGACATGGCCGTAGTCTCAGCTGGAGACAGGGGATAAATTTGCCCATGGGGCGGAGTGGTCCCGGGTCACAGATCAATAGGGCAGTCATACGGGCGATGTGGGGGAAGGGTCTCTGCCACCTTCTTATCAAACACGTCAGAGAACGACCAGTATGCGGCTGGTAAGCCCCCAGGGCCCAAGGAGACTGGAAGAGGATTGGCCGGGCCCACAGACCCCAGGCACCTCTCTTGGCAAGGATGTCCCCAGCGGAGGACCTCACCGGAGCGCCAATTCAGGATGGGTTCATGTGTCCTCAGCCAGGGCAGACCAAGCAGCAAAGCATGGGACAGGTTGGGGAGAACGTAGAATGCGATCCACTCCTGGTGCAAGGCCCCGATTTGCAGACACACCTCCTCCGTAACCACGGACACGGATTCTTGTAGGGGTCTTCCATCTACCGAGGCGATAACACGTGGAGTCTTCAGGGTAATCACGGGAATCCGGTACTTCTTCACCTCCTTCAATCTTATGAAGTTCCCCGCCACGCCCGAGTGCACATAGGCCACCTCCGAACCACGTCTCTGACCAAAAACCAGCTGAACCGAAAGGGTAAGGGGGTGAGAGGAGTGAGACACACCTAGGACGGCCTCTCTTACCTGCCCTAGGTGGAGGAGTTTCCCGGCCTCTCAGGACAGGAACTCAGGAAGTGGGACGCGCTGCCACAATACAGGCACAAACCCTCCATCAGTCTCTCCTTACGGCGCTGTTCCGCCAACTTGACTCGATCCACCTGCATCGGCTCTGGCGCCGGACTGGAGGACGGCCCAGGAGGACGTGGACTGGATGGCCTGTGAAAAGAAGCAGATGGTCTGAGCGGTCTCCTCTCTCTAGCAGCCTCTCGAGCGCGTTCCTGGAACCGGAGGTCAATTCGTGTGGCCAGAGAAATAAGATCTTCCAAGGTGGTCGGGGTATCTCGCCCTGCCAATTCGTCTTTGATTTTGCTAGAGAGACCACGCCAGAAGGCCCCAACCAAAGCCTCGTTATTCCACTCCAACTCAGAGGCCAAGGTACGGAACCAGATGGCATATTGTCTGACCGTAAGGGTACCCTGAGTGAGGCAGAAAAGGGACTCCGTAGCGGAAGCCAACCGTCCGGGCTCGTCAAAGACTTTTCGGAAAGTGTCTGTGAAGGTCTGGACACTAGAGACTACGGGATCGTCCCGCTCCCACAGAGGATTCACCCAGAAGAGTGCCTCTCCCTCCAGATGAGACACAATGAAGGCAATCTTGGCCCGGTCAGTGGGATACTGTTGAGGCAAGAGTTCGAAATGCAACCTGCACTGATTTAGGAAGCCTCTACACAACTTTGGGTCGTCGCCGTACCGAGGCGGTTTACCAAGCCTGGGAGACGGGGCAGGTACGGAATCTGAACTGCAGGACGGATTGCGTCCGGCAACCGACTGAAGGGAAAGCAGCCGATCGTCAAACGAAGCCATATAAGAGAGAATATGGGCTTGGGTGTCCCGTTGTTGAACCAGCTCTTGCTGGAGGCTGGCCAGTTGGGAGGCGTTGTCAGGGTCGGCGGCCTGCAAGGCCGATAAGCGGGAATCCATGGTCTTCATAAAAGATATTATATGGGTCTGGTTCTCCCTTAGGAACACCAACTCTTTTTGGGCGGCGGCCCCGGCGGGTCCATGGCCTGACTATTCTGTTACACTCCGGATCACGGAAGCGAGAGTGGACCCACTGGACCGTGATGCCGAACCCTCCCCGAGCGAGCGCACCAAGTGGACCGACCCCTATACAGGGACCGTTAGGGAACAGACTCGGGGAGTTCAAGCGCCACGGCAGCCAGGACCAGGGGTCGGCTCAAGAGGGTGAGCAGATGATGAGGAGTGGTGGGAGGTCCGGAGAGGAGACGGGATAACCAGGATCCAGAGGCGGAGGGAGTTGGAGACGGAGGGAGGACAGCGGGAACCAGCAGGAGGCAGGAAAGGTGGCGCACTGAAAAGGGAAGGAGACACAGGGGTTTAATAGAAGGCACAGGCAGGAGACACAGAGGGTTAACAGGCAAGGCACAGGCAGGAGACACAGAGGGTTAACAGGAGGCACTGGCAGGAAACACAGAGCAAGCAGCAGCGAGCACGGCCTAGACAAGCGAGAAATAACTCAATAGTCAGGCGCCTCCACTGAGGGAGGGCGGCCTGAAATACCTGGTGGTAGGCTCTGATAGGTTAGGAGAAGGGTCCGGGTCAGGTCATGCAGGCAGGTGGCAGATGGCAGAGGCGCGCGATCTAACCCTCCGGCGCGTGCGCAGAGGTACCATGCGCGCGGCCGAGGGAAGTGGAGGAGCGCGTCGGGAAGCCGGCTGCCGGAAAGCGAGAGGAGCGGGGCGCGCGTCAAGGCAGTGTCAGAGGAGGAAGCCGGGCCGGAAGCGGAGGCGGTGAGTACAGCAGCGGGGGCCGTGGATCGGGGAGCGGTGCAACGGGGAGCGGTGCTAACACGGTGAAACAAGATGAAAGCACAAACACAGGCAGGAAAATAGACTGAGCAAACGATGGGGCCCAAACTAACTAGAAAGGATAGGAAAGGAAAGACACTGTCTGCGATCTGCAAAAAAACCTACAAAAATAATGTCCAACACTTCTGATAGCAAAATTAACCCTGAAGTCACTAGACTTCTCCCACTATATCAGTACTCTGAAATATTCTGAGACAGAGCAGAAAGAGGCCAATCTAATAAGGGACACAAAGCAAATTGGCAAATACAGGTAAATAAGAGTGGAAATTCAGCACAGCCCCAGCCGGGGCTGGCTGACCACACAAAAAACTGAATAGACCAACAAAATCAAGTGTGAACATTAGCAGAAAAACTTAGCTTTAGATGACTGGAACAGAGCTGAAAACCAAGACCTGACAAGCCAGAAGGAATCACCAGCACCAGAATAGGGAGTCGGCTGTCTTAAATACAGTCTGAGATTCCTGAGTTCCAATCGTCATCCTCATTATCAGGTGGCAGATCTCTACTGATTAAATCAACCTCACTACCTCCTGTTACCACCAGATGGAGCCTGGCAGGAGAACTCACAACTGGTGGACCAGAAAATGAACTCACAACAGACGTCAGTACCCAGCAACAGTGAATAGCAGTAACTTTACTGCTATTCACAGTCACTGGGACCGGATTCGGGAAACCTTGGACTGCTTTGGACCTGCATGGTAACATTTTTTCTAATGAATTGGTGAAAGCGCCGAGGCAAAGCACCAGAATTAGCTCAACTAATGTGATATGCCTTTTCTGGGGCGGTTGTGCGCTGATATTTTTAGGCAGGTAAGGTCCCAGTAACCATATACCTTCCCAGCATGTTAGTATAAGCCCACAGTTGTCTTCTTTACCTTTGCTGGTTATCAAAAATAGGGGGGACCCCATGTAATTTTTTCATTCATTTATTCACTTAATACATGTACACTAAACTACACACGCAAGGCACTAATTATTTATTTCACGGATATCTACCTATCTATCTTCTGCTTACCACATATCTTTCTTTATCTTTGCACATCTGTAATTTCTATCCTGCATTCTATTACGGTACATGTAACACGGTTGGCACAGAGATGTTACATATGTAATCTGTGTGCACGGGTGTGGGCCGTATTGACTAGAAACACTGACGTGTGAAAGAGGCCTTACCAAAAGGTTGCAGCTCATGCAGCTCTTCAAATTACAACTTCATTCTTACTAGAAAATGAATTGCAAAATCACTTGACTTTATAATAGCGTACAAATGTTTATCTTATTGACCCAAAATGCTTAAGTTGGGTCCATTATACACCCTGAAAGTCAGCCTATAAAGCCTGAGTTATAGTTTCCGCTAATAAATGAGTAATTACATATGTAAACTTTTTCAAAGTGCTGCGTTGCTGTGTTGTGAAGTCATTGTCTCCGAAATAGCCATGTAATAAATTAACTTGTCAAGAAGATACGACATGTAATAATGGTATTCTGCCTGTCCAATATGCAAATAAACTTCGGATTTACACAACTATTCAATTTTCCCTTTGCTAAAACCTCCAATTAAAACTGACAAAGATTAGCTCTTTAACCCTTTATTATCCCGAAAGCGGATACCAGCCGTTCGCAGACCTCTAAACATAGCAGCGACGTGAGGTAAGGAATGGGTTAATGCATATTTCATAGCACAGCATTGTACTTGTTTACATGAACGTAACTCTTAAGTCTATTGGGGAAAATGACCATCTGAAATCATTGGAGCAGCAAAGCTGAGCTGGAATTCATCT
This sequence comes from Dendrobates tinctorius, assembly GCF_039654945.1. Lineage (NCBI taxonomy): Eukaryota > Metazoa > Chordata > Amphibia > Anura > Dendrobatidae > Dendrobates > Dendrobates tinctorius. Next base: position 8,089,931 of record NW_027361881.1, on the reverse strand, counting down.
CAAAATAAGAAACAAAGGCGTGCATATTTAGAGTCGTCTGTATGTTTTGCACATTCACTTTTATATGATTCATATAGTTAGCGCAGCCTTTGTGATCATTGATTTATGGCATGTAGCTGCATCTTTTTCCTCAAGCTTTAAGATAAAGGTGTTTTAATGATTATTGATGAACACTGCAGGATTCTGATAGACAGACATCATCATGCTAGCAGCTCTGACAGATGGTTAGATTTCCAGCTGGTTTTGGGGTAATTCTTGATTCTCATCATCCAGCACCAGACATTCCTCTATCATCAGTCCAGCAGCTTTGCTTCTATGGTCTTTCACATACTGGCTATTGCTGTTGAGCAAAACGATTTGCAGGGCCCCTGGTTCAGCGGCTGTGACTAAAGGCAGTGTCCATCTTCTAAGATCCCTATAAAGCTCTTCCTACCTGCTGGCATCACCATGCCTCTTCTGATTAGCAGTCCCACCACGATGATGTTACACGTGCCCAGCTGATCCCTTTATGATCTGCTTATTTTTGTTGGCTAATCAAAAATAAGTGGCAATCAGCTAAAGGCCTTGTTCCCACAGCTATATTTTGCAATATGTATATGGAGCACAATTCCCAAATTAACCCAGACTTGTAGCTTCATAGTCATATATGATCTTGTATGTTCAGATCATAAAGCCTGTGGTCAGTAAGGCTATTGTAGTCTGTATTCAGACAATGCAATATTGGCATTGTGATGTGACGGGTGGTCGCGTGGTTAATGGGAGGTATATGTCACATGGATGGATGCTCCCCGGAATATTTTGTTGTTAGTGTACATGAGCACTAATATGGCGTTTAGTGCCCTGGGTCCGGGTTGCGGGCAGATATGAGATATGGGAGGGTCTGGTCACCCCTATTTCCTCACCTTTGGATGAGGGTGCGGACTGTACCCCATTTTGCCTGAAGATATGTGTACGTTCAGGACCTGTGGTGAGGTCATGACCATGTGACCAGCTCATGTGATCCATACCTCACCTATGGGTGTGGTTACAGGACTATGTAATTGAGGTGTTTAGCACATGTGAGAGAGTGTGAGGGAGTCTGTCAGAGTGTGGACAGCCTTCCATGTGTCCAGGTGGGACACTACGGAGTGGTCTGTGTTCGAAAGAAGGAGAAGCCTTCCTGTGTCTGTGGCTGCAGATAGAGCTCTGCTATGGACATTGCCCTGGCCTGAGTGTGCACAGGACCTGAGGGAACCAATCCCAGCTAAGGACTGTTTTTGTGTTGCTGTAAGACTGTTTGCCTTTTGTTCATGCTTCAATGGTTTAATGAGAAAATAAACCGAATGGACTCGTTTTAACCCTACGTGTGCCAGTGTTTACCTCCAAGACCTGCAAAGTGAGTAACCCCCGTCCACAGACAGTGTGGAACGTTACAGCATCTAAACATGACCTAGAGGGGTTTCTTCTATTGAACACCCCTTTCCATAGACCCTGTTAGGCCGGGATCACACAGGTGAGGAATACGGTCGAGTCTCGCATGTTAATACCCGGCACTGCTGCCGGCGTTCAGATCAGAGCGTGCGGTCGCTTAGCAATGCTCCGCATCTGAGTGCTGGCGTCAGTGCTGGGTATTGACATGTGACACTCGGCCGTTTTCCTCACATGTGTGATCCCAGCCTTAGGAAATGTGTATATTGTAGCCCAGGATCCTCAGCTTGGAACCCTCTTCATCTGCTGCGAAACATCAATGTAACCATGAATTACACAGGTTCTCCTGTTTTTAAATGGAAATCGTGTAACCCTATTTTTTCTCTACTACTTCCGCCGCAGTGGAAAATATGAGATAATTGCCGATTTTTCTAAAAATGGTTGTCCATTTGGAAACATATTATGCAAGCTCATTGGAAAGAGCTTGCACGTGTAGTTTGCAATGTCCATTCAATATTTTCTCCCCTTTTCCTTGTTTTACTATTTAAAGGAATTTTCCATTATTATTTGTTTATCCTATGGGAAATGGAAGGTTAAAAAAAACAAAATTAGCCATATGCACCCGGTGCTGCTTCTCCGACGCCAACCTAGAACGGCAGCTAACAAGTCCAGTGCAGAAAATCACTGAGCTTAGCAGTCATGGCGATGTAGACTGCACAAGAAAATAGTAAATATCTGTTTTGCATTATTGCTACCTTATTTGGATTGTTCTTCGTAACCAAACTCCTCCAAGACAACAATACCCTGCACAGCAACAGTATTTGTATCTCTTTTTTATGAAAAAAACATCTCAAAGCTGGACACTATGTAAAAAAATACCTGTGTTGACCTGTTGACAAATGCTGAAGATTCTGATTACTATCAGATACACAATGAAATGACTTCATGTAATAGCGACAGACCATACCTCATTTTATGCCTATTTAGATGAATTATTAGCCCTTATACACTAGGATGAGCAAGGTCATTTTTTTCCTTCCTTTTGATGGGACTGGACAAAATAAACACGATTTTAAGTGAACGACAAAACTTCCTATAGCTCCATCAGGGATATTCTTAATTGTCATAATGAACTGCAAAACACTGTGACCTTCGGAGGCGTCCGGTGAAGAGCAAAAAAGAAAAAACACTCCATATATTTAAAGGTAACAAATGATTCATGGCAGCTTAGCAGAAAGGCCTGTGGGTCTTCTCTTCCTGTGCGAATATTTTTTTTTTCTGCATTACAAACCCTAACATTAAATTGTGATAAATGGAGAGCGGAGGCTATTCATACAAATCAATGGCTTTAGTGTATGTGTCATTAGCTTGAGAGATGCAGGCAGCGGTCAGTACTATTAATCATGCGATGATCCGCTGTCTTCAACTGGATGCAAGTAGATGCTTAAGGAAGGTTGAGGAATTAAATTATCTGTGTGTTTTGTTTTATATATTCACCTGGTAATAGTGCCGGAAGATGGGATTCAGTATGCAGGAGAGCATTCCCCCATCACTTTTTCCGAATTTGTGTGTGAAAGTTATTATTAATTTTGCTTTTTTTTTAATAATAAAATAAAAACATTGTACCTCGTCGTAAATGCTTCTGTAGCTCCTGTAAGGACACAATGCACAATGACATGCGCACCGCGGTATTGCACATCAGGATGCAATAAAATAAATATTGCAGCAGTGATATCGGTGATATTTCTTTATATTTATCCATAAAACACAGAGGGCTCTTTTTATTTCATCTTTATTGAGTCTAGGGCTACATAGAGCTGACGCCATCAGGAGCAATACTCTGTGCCGTACAGTATTCCTCCCTCGCATCCTATAAATCTAGTGTTCACTAACCCATGACCATGTTCTTCATTCCGGTAACTCGCCGTGGTAAGGGGTATGATTACAATTTAATATATTACTGATAGAGTTCATTTTTGGCACTATGACAGGGATACGTGAAAGAATTAGAGGTGTTTTGGGGGGGTACTGAGACTTGAAATCACCAAACTAAAATGTGCAAATGTTGCTGGTGTTGTATGGATTTATCATAATACCACACAGCAAGAAAAGGGTTTTTAACTTGGCAGTATATATCTTCATTTTATGGGGTTGGTAGAAGCATTGGGGTAGATTAATATTCCTCCGGAAAGTTGTATATCAGAAATAACTCAACCTGTTTAGCACTGGAGGCAGCCATTTTGTTGAAGCCGTGCTTATGTTTTGAAGGGTTGTTTCATTGCCATTTAACTGGTAGAGAGAAAAACAGCAGTCCTTGTAAGTGGCCACTAAAAAATGGGCATTGCTTTACATCCAGGCATCAACAGAGCCGATGTCAATTGATTATTGGGGATGCCACATGTGAAGGTTCCTACCAATCTTACATTATGGACCCATTGTTTAGATAGGTCCTCAATGTTTTGGTCTCGGACTACCCCTTCAAATTATTTAATTTAACACTCAGTAGTAGACTGCGCCTCAGTGTCTGCCTCCAGAAGGTGTATCCTCCCGAAAATGATATGTGTCAGAGCGCACGTACGGTCTGCCTGCACCATTACAGTATATGGCCCCATCAGTGCAAACTTCCGGATTCTGTTTTGCTTGGGGTTCGGCCGTATGCTCCAAGGGGACCAGCGAACGTGACCCTAGACACAATGTGAAAGCACCCTAGTGCTCACAGAGTTTCATCTTGGCTCAGTCGGATTTCCTTGGCTATTCGGTCTTATCTAGTCAACCATTAGCCAGGTAGAATGGAAATTGTTGATTTTTCTTTCAACAATCGGTACAGTGAAGAGACGAGGCCTGGCCTGATATTGACACTGTGGGATTGGCATCTCTAAAGTGATTGCTTAAAGGAAGAAGCAAATGTCTTATTTCCTGACATCATCTCATTAATGCTCCGCTCAGAAATAAGCCGGTTTCTTCGCACAGAAGAACCTTGACAAGTTTTATGAACAGAGGATGAAAGAAACATTAAACTAATTTGACCGCACTTCAGCCGCATAGTCCTGCTTGTTAGAAGAAATGCATGTTTCCCAGACTGGCTAAATGTATTTACAGATATGGTACAGAGACAAATCCCGGCCCCTCAGTTTCAGCCTAAAATTGTCTTCTGATAATATAAGGAGGCAAGAAATAGGATGAAATGTGTGTTCAGTACATCATGTAGTCTGAGGATCTGCATTTCTATGTACATCTTATTAAAGCAACCCTTTGTGTGGTGGGGTTTATCACGTACAACGATCAGAGGGTCTCTTCAATGGGATTTTCCACATAAGTGACTGATCCCTGGAACACCACCAATCACCGGAATATAGGTCCTGACTATGTAGCAGTCAATATCAGATGGTGTGGGATGGTTGCACATGACCAGTGCAGCGTTTATAGTTCTATTAGGGATAACCAAGTATGGTACTATTCCAGTCCCATAGAAATGAATGAATCGGGAGCATGCATTTGAACACATGCAAGCTCTGAGTGACAACCGCTAATGGCAGCCATTGCAGTGCCTATAGGTAGCATGAAGGTCATTATATTAATAGCTTAAATACCAGTAGGAGGTGATCACCCACAGCAGCACAGAATAGTTCTCCCATGTTATGTGTTAGTTGTTGAACTTCGTGAAATGGCCACTAGAGATAACAGTAAAGACATAATTTACTACAATCATGTTCTCAATATTTTATTGCTTCTGTAATGTGATTTTTTTTTTTTTTTTTTTTAACTGTAAGGGTTATGTGACCACAAATATAAATTCATGGTTGTATTTACAGTGATTTATTTCTTATGATAGATTTGTGCAGTTTCTATAACCCTTTAGATTATATAGTCTTTGCAAAAAGTATATCTGAACTTCATTAATATCAAAGGTCTTCAGTATAACTTTTTCTTTTTGTCGTTACAAACTTAAAGGGTTCTTTTTGCATTTATGACCAATCCTGCAGGGCTGTGGTGCTCCAGATACATTTTCCATATGTGGTGCTGTACCAGGAACTGCAGCTCTATCCCATTTCTAAGAATGGAAAAACATTCATTTTGCCTTCCAGCGACTGCTCCAACCACTTCCGGTGATCTAACCTTCTGATCTCTTATAATGATAGGACATCAGAGTAGAGTTGAGCGACTTTAGTCGGATCGGGTTTTATGAAACAAAATTTGTTTCAGATGAAACTGGTCCGACTAGGGCAAAAAAAGTCGGAGTTTCGTCCGAAACCCGACCCCAATGCAAGTCAATAGTAAATAAAAGTCGGCATTGAGTGGATGAATGTCATCCGCTCAATGCCAACTTTTATTTCCCATTGACTTGCATTGGGGTCGGGTTTCGGACGAAACTCCGACTTTTTTTGCCCTAGTCGGACCAGTTTCATCTGAAACAAATTTTGTTTCATGAAACACAATCCGACTAAAGTCGCTCAACTCTACATCAGAGTATTAGTCCCAGAAAACTATTTTAACCAGAAACCATATGCAATAAACAATGATATTTTGGTACCGGTTTAGCTAGAATAATTTATGTAAATACTTTAATATAAGAATACTTTTACTTTTTTAATGTTTCTTTGTGCTCAGAAAGCTTACACATATATATATTTTTTGTAGCCATTGAAGGTATTGCTCATACCTTTAGTCTTCTTTAGCATAAAATTATTACGTAAACCTGAAATCTTGTTTGCCATTTTGCATCTTTGTACTTTAATTTTTTTATTCATTAAACATATAAATACCAGTCCATTTTGTGACGCCACAGCGATCTCGCCAGCGAGATCGCTGTGTGTGAAGGGGATCAGCGACTGGCCCCCTCGCCAGGTATCGCTGATTGTGCAGCATCGTCCTGGGCCATTTTTTCATCGTTGCTCTCCCGCTGGCCAGCGTGCATCGCTGCATGTGGCAGCGGGAGCCAAAGATCAGCGAGGCTTCCAGCGCTCTAAGCAGGTGCTGGGAGCTGGTCTCTAAGGTAAATATCGGGTTACTAAGCGGCGCACGTCACTTAGTTACCCGATGTGTACCTTAGAAACCTGCATGCTCGCGCCCGGAGCTGCCAGCACGCCGGTTTCTAAGGTACATATCGGGTAACTAAGTGACGCGCGCCGCTTAGTAACCCGATATTTACCTTAGAGACCAGCGTCCTCGCTGGTGCTGATCGCTGGTGAAGCTGCCTGTTTGGCAGCTCACCAGCGATCATGTAGCGATGCACCAGTGGTCCTGACAAGGTCGTATCGTTGTCGGGTTCGCTGGTACATCTTTATGTGTGACAGGACCTTTAAAACTCCCATGTATATGCGATCAATCTTGTCCAAAATGGCCAGTTTCCACTATAGAGGAGGATTGATGCCTGTTTCAGACAATTGTTTGTTTCGACCAATGCCCGACTGACGAACGGTGATTACTGTTAAAACACCAATCGGGCATGTTGACTCTGAGTGAATCACTATCTGAAAGAAAATCTGTATAAAATGTGTTGGTTTTTTCATAACTAATGAACGACCATTCTTCTGACCGAATAATCATTTTGTCCATTTTTGTCTAATGTGTATGGGGACTTTATCATTATTAAAGGGGTGTCTAGCATCTGCAAATAAAGTTTCTTTCATTAATGATAAAAAAAAGTTTTAGTATTCTCTTTTTTAAAAGCAATTTACAATTTGCAATATTACTTCTTGCTTCTTACTGCCAGTGTCAGAAAATCAGTCCCACACAAACCTATGTCCATCATATGACAATCTACAGTCATGGCCGAAAGTGTTGGCACCCTTGAAATTGTTCCAGAAAATTAAGTATTTCTCCCAGAAAATTATTCCAATTACACATTTTGTTATACACGTTTATTTTATTTGTGTGTATTGAAACAGCACAAAAAAAACAGAGAAAAAAGGCAAATTGGATATAATTTCACACAAAACCCAAAAATTGGGCTGGATAAAATTGTTAGCACCCTCAACTTAATATTTGGTTGCCCACCCTTTGGAATAAATAACTTCAAATCTGCTCCAGGTCTCTCATATTTTAACGAGCCTTCTCCCAACATCAGTTTTAAGATCTCTATGAGTGTTCAATGGGATTTAAATCTTGACTAATTGCTTGCTGGTCACTTCAGAACGCTCCAGTGCTTTGTTTCCATCCATTTCTGGGTGCTTCTCCTTGAAGTATTTTGGGGGTCATTGTCCTTCTGGAAGATCCATGACCTACTATGAAAACCCAGCTTCCTGACACTGGACACTACATTGCCACCCAAAATCCTTTGGTAATCTTCAGATTTCATGATGCCTTACACACAGTCAAGGCACCCGGTGCCAGAGGCAGCAAAACAACTCCAAAACATCTTTGAACCTCCACTATATTTGACTGTAGGTACTGTGTTCTCTTCTTTGCAGACCTCATTCAATTTTCAGTAAACAGTAGAATGATGTGCTTTACCAAAAAGCTCTATCTTGGTTTCACTTGTCCCTTTTTCAGAAGGATTTTGGCTTACTCAAGTGCATTTTGGCGAACTGCAGTCTAGCTTTTTTATGTCTGTGTTAGTAGTGGGGTCCTCCTGGATCTCCTGCTTTAGTGTTTCACTTCATTCAAATGTCGCCGGATAGGTTTTGCTGACACTAATGCATCCTGAGCCTGCAGGACAGCTTGAATTTGTTTGAAACTTGATTGGGGCTGCTTATCCACCATCTGGACTATCCTGTATTGCAAACTTTCATAAGTACAGTAATACACTAACCAGACTTAATAAGGTAATACGAACAAATATACACACACATATAACAGAGGTATGCATCGGGAAGTCGAGGATGGGGTTAAAACAAAGGAATTATCACACACTCAAAACCAAGCAACAGTCACAGATAAATCCACCAACCTCTTATTCAAATAATCACCAAAAACAACCTCCCAAGCTATGCAGAAAAAGCTAGCTCTGACATTGTGTGCTTGCCAAGAGATGGGAGTGGCTAACAGTGCTCAGCTGAGAGCCTCAGCTCCAGGAGCTCTCAACAGAGCAGTTTGACACCTGTACTGCCCAAAGAAATTTACACCGTTTAATAAGGTGTAGTGCTTCTAATCTATACAGGAGTAGGAGAAATTGGACTCTACGGTCTTCTGGCTCCTCTCTGTTGCGGTAAACCTGTGACACCATTTTTGGGGCAGTGTGTGAAATTAGGTTCAATTTGTTTATTTTTCAGTTTTTTTTTAACGTTGTTCCAATGCACACACAGGAAATAAATGTGTATAACAAAACGTGTACTTGCAATAATTTTCTGGGAGAAATGCTTCATTTTCTGGAACAATTTCAAGCCTATCAACACTTTCAGCCATGATTGTATGTACTTGTACCACCTGGAAGTAAATGACATGTGAATTAGTTTAATTTTAAAGGTGGGCAAAAAAGATTTGCAGGACCCTGATCTAGTGGCCACGTTAGTAGTTAGTGATGACACCTTGCCTAATAATTAGAAGACGTGATGGGATACTGACAGGTTGACATTCATGGTGCTCTGGCCCTGACATGACTGCTGGACCAGGGTCCTGAGAATCCTTTTACTCAACTCTAGTCACTGTGAATAGGTGCTTGCACTCACTACCACGTTTTTTTCTTTTGTTTTTGAATCCAGAAAGTAGCAAGGTTACATATCATCCATGTTTTGCAGGTGGTCGTTGGTGTAATTACAGGGCTGGTCAGTTTGCTGATGCAGGTGTTGACCCTCCCACACTCCTTTAAAAGGTCACCTGGTGCATCTGGTGACTGTTGGTTATACATGTCCTTTTTGGAAACCAACCGTGCTGCAGACAGGAGCTTTCGGGTGCAGTGGTGCTTCAGCTGAATGCTGTGATCGGGTGCCTTACTCTGCTGTGCGGTGCATAGCAGCAGAGAAAGCTAAGTGTTGTTTGTCTTACCTTATCTGTTATATTATCCCTTGGTGTTGAATTAGTGCAGCGGTGGTACCAGCGTCGGCACTTGTCAATTCCCTACTGAGGGATAGGTGCAGGGCAAGTGAGGGCTAATGTATCCTGCTCGGCAACGGTTTGAAAGAAGCCGTATAGGGACGTCAGGATAGACCAGGGCACAGCCTCAGGACAGTGCAGGAGGCGTTTATTTTCCCTTTCCCTATCGCAGGGCCCTTGTTTGTTTGCTGTTTGGTGACCGACTGATTGCTGGGTCGTGTCACACAGAGCCAGTCACTTTGTGTCTATTATCTTCCGTTCTTAGCTTGGATACTTTATCTTAACCCTGTATCATAAAGAAAATCTGCTGTGTATTACTAGTAGCAGCTATATGTATGACATTTTAAGAAATCTTTAGCATGTCCGTACCACAGATCTCACTAGGCAAAGGGTGAAATGTGCAGCTTACCCACACCATTTTTGCAGTGATTTCTACAGTAATATTTGCAGATACACTATGGAGTGAATTCAGTGGGCTATTTCATCTGTGCAAGTTTAAAAGTTAAATAAACCTAAAGAACTTCTTGACGGAATGACTAAATCCAATCTAAAATAAACACCTTCTGCAGGGATATCTTGTTTGTAAGTTTCCAGTCTGAGCAGCAATACTTTTGATTCCTTCCTATCGTCGTGCTCCCAATGATTGAGTAACAAACCGTGTAACGTGGTAAATGTGATGCGCTGTCATCACTGCCTTTGTTTTCTATCGCCCATATGTTTATTTTACATTGTTTTATATTTACCCAGCTCCTAAGATAAAATAAACACTCGTGACACCTGCACATTTTAATATGCAAAGTAATTCCTTCCTATCATTACACCAATTACCATCGCAGGAGCAGAATTTAGTTTAGGAAACTGATCACCTGTAAAATTGTTGCTTATTATTTTAACTTCTTCAAAAATAACTTCCAATTTAGAAAGCAGTCGCTGAGAAAGAGCTGCAAAGAATTATATTTCCTGGCTTAAAGTGAACATGGATATGATTGTATATCTTATAGTTTTTTACAAGTAATTTTCTAGCAACCCAGTTATTATAATGAGCTGGATGCATAAACATTAAATGGTTCTATATCTTTACTTTTTATGTTTATGCTATATACAGTATTTTTTCTTAATCTATGACTCCCTATATGCTGAAGTTACATGTCACACAGCTGCTTGTTCAGCTAATTTCCCCCAAAACGTTAAAGACAGTCTGTCAGATAGATTAAACTGCGTATATGGGCATGCAGGTCTTTGAAAGCTAGATCCATCTGTACATTTATATCTTCTATCTGTTGTTGCATTCCCGAGAAATCAGCATTTAATTAATATGCAAATGAGGCATTAAATGCTCTGGGTGTGACAGAGCACTTCCCAAGCTTTCCTCAAAAGGTTGGAAAAGCTTAACCACCCTAACCAGCCTCTTAAGCTTGATTGATATGCTATTGTCTGATTTCCTTGCCTGGCCCCACAGAGACAGACAAAATACTGTTGTGCTAAGCCAGAAATCAATCTTGGAAAACAGGCTTGCAGAACATTTAAAAACTTATTTGCATATGAATTAAAACCCTGATTTATTGGCAGTGCAGCAACAAATAAAATATAAAAAAGGGTTGTATTAGCTTTCAAAGACTTGCATGGACACATATGGGATTAATGCAAATAGCAGAGTACCGTTCTCCTTTATCGTCAGTTTCATAGACAGAAAATGCAGCTGTAGAACATGTGTGCGGCTGTATCTCCATTCAGTTATGGGATTTAGATGGGACCCACATCAGTCAGATACTTCGCACATATTCTGTAGATAGTAAGTCATAATTGCAATGACCCCGCTACCTCCTTCTCTCTCACCACTACCGGTGATATCACCTCAACCAACACCGGAGCTGCTGCAACCCACCAACCTACTGTCTCCTTCCCCACCATCCTGTAGCATGTAAGCCCGAAAGGGCAGGGTCCTCTCCCCTCTGTATCAGTCTGTCATTGTAAGTTTGTTTACTGTAAGTGATATCTGTAATTTGTATGTAACCCCTTCTCATGTACAGCACCATGGAATCAATGGTGCTATATAAATAAATAATAATAATAATTTTAATAATAATTGTGTGAAAGTCTGTTAAAGAGTTCTTCCACGCATGCCATTTTTAGGCTTCCTTCATGCATTTTTTTTTAGCAATACGATTTTTACAAATGTTTTTTCTTCTGTAGTATTTTTTCTTTGCTTATGTTTTTTTTCTTTGTAAAGAAACCTTACTAAAAATGCATAAAAAAATCTACATAGCTAGAACATGCTGCAATTGGGAAAAAGTGATATTGCACCAATGAAACCAAAAAAATGCTATGTTTCTGGTGTCTTCCATGTTTCTTTACTCAGTAATGGCTAATATCTGCCTGCAGATTTTTTTTAATTATTTTTAGAAAATATGCCAGTAAGAAAATTTGAAGACAACAGTAGGAATTGATCATAAAATGGGGTGACTGACCATATTGAAAAGATTCTACTTTTTATTCATTATTATTTTTCACCTTAGGTTTTTTATGTTTGCTTTTCATAGCAAAAAGTAATATATTCTCTTGAAAGGGAATCTGTCACACCATTTTTCGACTATGAGCTGCCGGCACTGACATCAGGGGCTTATCTACAGCATTCTGTAATGCTGTAGATAAGACTCCGATGTAATCTGACAGAGAAGAAAAAGGAGTTAGATTATAGTCACCGGGGGGCGGTCCGGTCTTGGTCCGATGGGTTTTGTCCTCTTCTTTGCTGCCTGTCGTGGCTCCGGCGCAGGCGCACAGCTCTGCCCTGTTGAGGGCAGAGCAGAATACTGCGGTGCGCAGGCGCCGGACCTCTCCTGGCGCCTGCGCACTGCAGTATTCTGCTCTGCCCTCAACAGGGCAGAGCAGCGCGCCTGCGCCGGAGCCACGACAGTCAGCAAAGAAGAGGATGTCACCGTTAGAAGATGGAAGGCGCCGGACGGGACGGCGACACCCATTGGACCGGACTGAACGCCAGGGTGAGTATAATCTAACTCTTATCTTTCAGGTTACATCGGGGGGCTTATCTACAGCATTACAGAATGCTGTAGATAAGCCTCTGATGTCGGTGCCGGCAGCTCATAGTTGAAAAATGGGGTGACAGATTCCCTTTAATGCCTTTGTTTCCAAGTTTGCAAGTTTCCTCTCTTAAATACAAATATTTTTTTTCATTGAAATCGGTCCTCTTTAGTGTGTTTGATATAGGAAAATTAGATTGTCAGTCCAGCAGGCACTAGAACAATGCTGTGGTATAGTTGATGCTGTTTAAGTAAAGGGAAATGGATATTTTGTAAGAAGGCATATTGTGGTACTACAGCACCTACAGAGACTGCTTTACAACATTCTGTGTCTGTACAGATTAAATTATTATAGATGGGCACTATAGGAGGAAGTGTTTCCCATTCCCTAAATTATATCTGAAAATGTTATTCTCTAATACTTCGGTTCTTTATTTACCAAAAAAAAAATAACCTTTACATTCCCTTACAGTCCCAAGAATATTATTACACATTGCTGGGAGGTCTGGATATCCACTGCGGGACAGCTTTTAAAACCTCAGGAATTGCCGTGTCCCAATTACTACACAAAACACTACAACACTGGGTCACCGATGAAATGGATTAAATGTTGAGACACACTGGTGCTTACAGCTATTTAACTGGGGCATTAAAAGCTTATATGCTTCCCACAGCACTGTCTACCTGCTCCATTCTTTCTCTCTCAGTCTTTCAGAGTTTCTCTTTTTTATCCTTTTAGTCTGTAAGAAGCCTAATTAAAAGCAAGAGCAGGGCTCTCTCTCTGCCCTTAAATCAGTAATTGGGTTCAGCGAAGAGACTGTCAGGAAATTAACACATCACATCATGACAGCTGTTAATTTTTTTTTACTTATTTGTCGTATGAATCACGGCTGATTTGCTGTAGTGCATAACAAATTAGTGGTCTCTAATCAGACCCCTCTCTGTGTAGCCCTTACTTGGTTTTTACAGTGTATGCATGTGTGTACTGTACTTGTGTGTGTGTGTGTGTATATATATATATATATATATATATATATACACACACACGTATATTATAATGAAGTCCATTACGACAGTGCTGCGGAGCTGTCTTTTCACTAGGTGTGTCATCGTCAATAAATCAGTGTATGCAGAGGCTGAGAGCTTAAGAAGCTGTTTAAAGTTTGATGAAAGCTTTTAGTTACATTTTTAAACTTTCACATCCAACATTATTTTTCAAATTGACATTCCCCAGCATAATATCATGTCAAGTGTCTGATGCAGTTGGAAACTCCTGAATATTTTGCAAAAGTGGCATTATTAAAAAGGGTTTGCACAAATTGAAATGGTTTAAATTCACAAGCTCAGCATTGGTATTCACCTGCCTGGTTTATGCGACCTTACCATTTTTTTTCAGCTAGTTCAACTGAAAATGGTTTGGGGGACAGGTTGATTTAAAATAATACGTTGATATGCGCTTCTTAAGTAATATGTTGGGATACATTGTTTTTCACATGCTACCTTTGCAAATGCCTCCATCTGGAACTTCTGTGGCATTTCTAATATATAAATCTCAAGTGTGTGTGTGTGTATGTATGTATGCATGTATGTATGTGTGTGTGTATGTCCGGGATTGGCATCCACACAGTCGCAGCTACAGCCACAAAATTTGGCACAGTCGCACGTCTGGACCCCGAGAGCGTCCTAAGCTATGTTGTGAGGCGAAATTTTAACCCCGCGCATTCCAATTCACCAAACAATTTTGCCCCGATCTACATAATGGGGAAAAAGTGTGTGTATCAAGCCCCGCCCCTCATTATGATGGCATAATGGTTGCCATGGTGATACTGATGTCATCATAGGTTGCAAGCCTCGCCGCTCATTATGATGTCATAATGGTTGACTATGGGATGGAGGATGTGTGATGGGTATATGGGCACTGGACTATGGGATGGAAGATATGTATGACGGGTATATGGGCACGGGACTATGGGATGGCGGATATGTATGATGGGTATATGGGCACGGGACTATGGGATGGAGGATATGTATGATGGGTATATGGGCATGGGACTATGAGATGAAGTATGTGTGATGGGTATATGGGCACGGGACTATGGGATGGAGAATGTGTGATGGGTATATGGGCACTCGACTATGGGATGGAGGATGTGTATCATGGGTATATGGGCACTCGACTATGGGATGGAGGATATGTATGATGGGTATATGGGCACGGGACTATGGGATGGAGAATAATTATAATTTGCTATAACTAACCACAGTTAGTTACTATGCTCGGGCAGCGCCGGGCTCTTCAGCTAGTATCATAATAAATTGGTATACGGATTCCATCACTGGGACCTGCATGTATCTGTAAGAAAGGCTGCACTATTGTGTTCCTACCCCTTAAAACGCCAGTCGCACTTTGCGGTATATTATAATGTGAATAGTATCATGCGGTTTTAGATATATTCTGTAATGTATAGAGTGTGATAGGCATTTTTAGTATAATAGGCATAGTGTGCAGCACAGCTATAGGGAGCATAAAGCATAATATAAGTGATATAATGCCTAGATTCAGTTTTAGGCAGGGCTGTGGAGTCGGAGTCGGAGTTAGTTTTGGTCGGAGTCGGTAGAAATGTACCGACTCCGACTCCAGCTTTAAAAAAAATGTATTAATATTTCATAATTGAACTTTCATATGAATTTTATAAATGTTACTCAAATATATATGCTCTATCAAACTATGAACAACAGTGATAAGCAGTTCTGCTGGAGATAGAGACATTTCTTACTTCTTGTGTGTCACTGTTCTCCACTGCCCTTATCTAATCTTATACTTGGTTAACCTCATGCTGCCCCAACCCCCCTACTTACAATGTATGAAACTGAAAGTGAAAATGTGTTGCAAATTCTTAGTAGTAAAGCTCCTCCTCTAGACTAGAACTTACTAGGTGTGTGTCTTCCAAGCATCTCACAGCTGCCTGCTACTCAGAAGAGGAAGACTGTAAGAAGTATTATCCTTTCAACAAACTTTGCATCAGTTAACTGTGAGTACATGAGGAATAATAACAGTATTACTGACCACTATATCAGTTGTACGACCTGGCAATAATTTTGTACAATTGTTTTTAGGAAAAACAATTGTCATTTGGATTGTGAATGCAGAATTAAAAACCTGAGAATGTCAAAGAAGCATCACATTAAATCAGCTGTATTTGAACATTTCACCATCACTCAAGATAGAAAACATTATGTCTGTCAGTGTATGACAAATGATCCAGACGAAAACAAATGCTGTGAAGCCAAGATGAGTGCATATTCAGGCAAAGATAAAAATGCTCCTACCAGAGCTTCTAATCTAAAGAGACATTTACAGCGCTTTCATCCAGAAGTACTGAAAGCAGTGGATGAGAAAGACTGCATCCAAAACAATGAACCAGTGCCCAGCTCTTCCAGCCAAACAAAGGAGCAGAGAACTTTGCAACCATCAGTTGCAAGATATTTTGTCAGTGACAAAGTTACTGTGACAATGACAGTAGATACATTTAAAAAACAGATCATAGAGCTTGTTGTAAAGGATAGTGTGCCTATTTCATTATTTTCACGACCAGCTTTTATGTGTCTGAATGGGGAAATGGCCCGCAAGCTTGGTGTTTCTCTGGAGAGAGAGAGTATTAGAAAATTAGTAATCGAAGAAGCTTTTAAACAAAAGGAAGAACTTAAAAAAACTCTCAAGGGACGCATTCTGTTTCTTAAAATGGATGCCTGCACACGTCACAGAGTGAACTATTTTGCCATCAATGTCCGATTTGTTTGTGACAAAAATGAAATAGTTACCAAGACATTGGCAGTAAAAGACACCAAAGCTCATCACACCAGTGAGTTTCTCCAGGTCTTGGTGGAAAAGGTTCTGCAAGACTATGAACTTAAAAAGAGCAAGTTCTTTCTGTCGTAACTGACAATGCTTCAAATATGATAAGTACTATTAAGCTAATGAATGAGAGTAATGATGGTGACCAGCAGCTAGAAGAACATTCTGGGTCCACAGACACAGAAATGTTTGAAATAGAGGAACACAGTATTGTAACTGAGGAGCAAACTGAAGTTGCTTCAGATGAACAGCAACATGATAGTTTAGATGATCTTGTTGAAACTGTGTCAATATGTTCTTTCATTCATCACATGCGCTGTGTTGTGCATACGCTACAGCTGGCTATAAGAGACAGTCTGCAAGAAGGACATGCTGCTGCACTGATTGGCAAGGTGAGAAAATTGGCTACTGTTGCCAGAACCCCTAAAGTTGACTCAATTTTGAAGAGACGTGCTGGAAAAAGGGCAATTATTGATCAAGCCACACGATGGGGCAGTACTTACTTAATGATTCAGCGCTTGGTTGAACTGAAAACCTTTCTTGTAGACATGGCTAACCCTCAACTGACGCTAAATGAAAGTCAGTGGAATCAGGTGACTGAGCTGGAAAAACTGCTAGAGCACCCATTTACAGTGACTAAAAAATTACAAGCAGAGGACTTAACTCCAGGTATTTTCTTAAAGGAGTGGAAGAACCTGATGTTTTGCCTGTCCCAAAGAGGAGGGTTAATTGCAAGTGGCATTGCTACATCAATGAAACGGAGAGAGGAGCTACTATTACAAAATAACATTCTTTTGGCAGCTGTTTATGTAGACCCAATGCATCGGATTCTTCTAGATGATCAACAGCTAAGTAAAGGAAAAGAAGCTCTGTTTGAAATAGCAGTAAGGATGAAAGGGTTGCAGAACAGTCAGGAGGAACAAGAAGAATTTGGTCATCCTGCCACATCTTCACCCTCATCATCAACTGATGAAGAATTTAATTTCGAAAAATATTTGGATCACAAGGACCGTGCAAAGCGTTCCCGCATAGAAGAAGAGTCATCCCCATCAAGGAACACAGCCAGTACATTTCAGCAGAATTTTTCATGTGCACTAAAAGAAATTGAGAAATTTGACCGTTCATCAAAAATAACAGTGCAACAAGCGATTCCTCTGTATCCTGACATTGTCAGAGATGTTGCCCGAGTGGTTACTGCTTTGCCACCAACACAAGTTAGTGTAGAGAGGTTGTTCTCTGCTCTCAAAATAATTAGATCAGATATGAGGGCATCCATGAAGGAGGATCTGACAGAGGCAATACTTTTTCTGAGGGCAAATTTATAGATTTCTTCTTATTAACTGCATAAAAGTGTTTATTGCATATTTACTTACAGTTTAGAAAAGTTTATAAAAGTTATTTGCTATATTCTAATTGTATTCTAATAAATGTAGTTTTTGCTCTAAGTGGTCTGATTACTTATATGATGGTGAGAAACTGAATAAGCACAATGTTTAATATTTTACAACAGTAAATTTGTTGTTATGAATTGGCCATTTATGAAGGAGTCGGAGCCGGAGTCGGAGCCTGATAAAATCCAGGAGTCGGAGTCGCAACTGTGGCTTACCGACTCCACAGCTCTGGTTTTAGGACATAACGTAGTGATCATAAGATGAGCTAGACTTTGATAAGCAGTATAAATATAACACGTTCATTGTGTGCAAATACCTTTCATCTTGGATAAGACCCTATGTGTATTCTATAGTCCTTCTAGCCATCTAGTTACAGGCATAGGGACAGACCAAGTTAAGGTTCAGGACTAGCCCGTAGTGGGAGGGGAAAGCTCCAGTAATAAGGGACTATTTCCTGATAGCAGATCAGATATGGATGTACAGTAACCAAGTTCAAGTTACAGTGGGAAGCCTTACTGGAATCCCTTGTGGACATTCCTGCAACGTCTGGAGCTCAAGACTCAGTACAGGTACTACGAAGGGTGCCTTTTCCTCTGGCATACAGGGGACAATGGACATGGAACCGCGTGAAGGGATGGTAACAGATCTCGGGTGTAATGCCGGATTGTACAGGAGATCCCTCGGGCTGACAGGAGCAGAAAATATAGGGTTAGTCCAGAAGAAACAAATGATCATGGTGGTCCGACCTCTGGAGCCTAAATCAGTATGGAATGCTACTTCCCCCGTACCTGGAACCAAGGCCTCATCACACCCATCCACAAGAATGGGGACAGGTATGACCCTGCCAACTACAGAGGCATATGTGTCAGCAGCAACCTGGGAAAACTGTTCAACAGCATCCTGAACAAGAGGATCCTCAGTTTCCTCACCGAGCACAACGTCCTCAGCAAGAGCCAAGCAGGATTCATGCCAAACTGCCGCACTACTGACCACCTCTATACCCTGCACAGCCTCATTCAGAGACACGTTCACAATACAAAGAACGGGAAGATATACGCCTGTTTCATTGACTTTAAAAAGGCCTTTGATTCGGTGTGGCACCAAGGCTTATTCCTGAAACTGCTGGAGAGTGGAATAGGAGGAAAGACCTACGATGTTATCAAAAGCTCCTACACCGATAACCTCTGCAGTGTGAGTGTGAACGGCAGAAGAACGGCCTATTTCCAGCAGAGCCGGGGAGTCAGACAAGGCTGCAGCCTAAGCCCAACGCTATTAAACATTTACATCAACGAGCTGGCTACCGCTCTGGAATCTTCCACAGCAACAGGTCTCACCCTCCACGATGCGCAGGTGAAATTCCTGCTGTATGCAGATGACCTGCTGCTTCTGTCACCAATCGAGAAAGGCCTCCAAGACAACCTGAAAATCTTAGAGAAATTCAGCTCCACCAGGGCACTACCGGTCAACCTAAAGAAAACCAACATCATGGTATTCCAGAAGAGAAAGAGAAAATCAGACCAGCACCCTTCATTTGTCCTCAACAACTATGCCCTTACAGGAACGGACAAATATACCTACCTGGGCCTAGAGATTCACCTGTCAGGGAGCTTCAAACAAGCCATAGAGACCCTGAAAGACAAAGCATGGAAAACCTTCTATGCCATCCGAAGGAAACTCTACCATCTGAAGCCACCAGTGAGGGTCTGGTTAAAAATCTTCGACTCTATCATCGCCCCAATCCTCCTGTATGGCAGCGAAGTCTGGGGTCTTCACACCTACCCAGACTGGTCAAGGTGGGATTCCAGCCCAACAGAAATATTCCACCTAGAATTCTGCAAGCACCTTCTCCAAGTCCATCGGAGCACCTCCAACAGTGCTTGCCGGGCCGAGCTGGGCAGATTCCCTCTACACCTAACGGTTCTAAAGTGGGCACTGTCATTCCGGGCTCACCTACGTAGGAGCAATCCAAGCTCCCATCACCATAAAGCCCTGACACATGTAGATGAAATAGAAAAACCAGGACCCTCGGAACAGCTCACCCAAACCCAACCTGACCAGAACACCAATCGCAGCAACCTGACAAAAGCCGGAATCAGGAAGATGGTAGACGAAGGCCAGGAGAGGTACATAAGTGACTGGAAGAATGACATCATCAGCTCACAGAAACTGACCATGTACCAGAGTCTACAGAGAGACTACAGACTGGCCCCATATCTGGAGAAACTCCCGGACCCCAGAGACCGCAAGATCCTGAGCCGGTATAGACTCAGTGCCCACAGTCTGGCCATCGAATCCGGCCGACACAGGCAGAGCTACAAGCCCAGGGAGGAAAGACTGTGCCTACACTGTGACCAGGAGGCCCTGGAGGATGAGACCCCCTTCCTGCTACACTGCCCCAAATACTGAGCAGTGAGGGACACTCACTTCAAGAGACTCACATCTCTTCCCGGATTTCATCACCATGAAGGAGGAAAAGAAAACATATATCCTGCTTGGGGAAGAAGAGAGAGCAGTAGAGATAGCAGCGCAATATGTGAGCGCATGCCATAGACTGCGAGAAAGAGAACTATGATATGCCATGGACTTCTATGGCCCCCACCCTGGATCTGCCCCATGCCCCCCATCCACCTTCCCTATGCCATGGACTTCTATAGCCCCATCCTGGATCTGCCCCCATCCACCTTTCCTACAGCCCCTACCCAACATCCCTACAGTCCCTATCCCTATTCCCTTTTGTACACTTGCTTTGGCAAAACTAATGTGTATTTAGTCCTGCCAATAAAGCTTCTTTGAATTTGACTTTGCTGCTTCCCATTATTTTTTCCTGTGCAACAGCGCTGGCAGGTCACCCGACTGTGCATAGAGCTGAAAATAGCAAATGGGGCACAACATGAATCAGTGCTTCATTCTCAAAATTTGTGGGGGTTCCAGAGGTTGGGCTTTTACCAATCTTTACAGATGTTTTCCAGTACTTTTATATTGATGGCATAACTTTTTACATAGGTCAGATAATATCAGATCGGTGGGGGATGCGACACCCAACACCCCTTCCAATTAGCAGTTCGTAGTGCCACCAGCGGACAAATGTGATGAGTTGCCTTGGATTTACAGTATCCTGCTCAAAGACACCTGAAATTGTGAGGCCTTCACTGAACCCTATTTTCTAAGCCTAGCTTTAGGCAAATTTCATATCATAATATTGAAAATTAGATATATAACAAAACCATTGACAGCCACGTATTTTTTTTTTGTAAACCATCACATTAAAAGCAATATCCACAATAGTAATAATGCTAAAATGAATCCAACATGCAAAATCAAGGAATTTTTAAAATCACCATCAAGAACAAGTATTCTATTTTCTGTTTACAGCTACTGTGTCGGCACGTGTGTCTCCATTGTTACAGACTATAAACACACATCTTGTGTAGATGGATGCTGCACTCATACACTCTGATATGTATTCTCCCCCAAGCTTGTTAACGTAGATCTGGTTAGTTGTAAAAAATGAGATGGATCAGTGTGACTACAAGATCAAAAGACACAAATGTAGCATTTTGGGGAACAATAACTTAGCAGATCTGTAAACACAAAGCCAGATGAGTATTAATCAAGACTAAGTACCAAGATGCATTATATTTTTTATATTACAGGTAACAAAATGTTTTGGCTTTGTTACATAGTAAACAATACTACTGAAACTTTGCTTTATATATATATATTTAAAAAAAAAAAAAAACAATCCCTGTAGAAGGCAATATCTGTGTCATTCATTGATACTCGTCTGTTACCTGTATCCTTGTTCAAGCGTATGAAATTCTGCTTCAAATCAGTGGAGGATGGCATCCTAGTCAGTATCTGAAATGGTCGTAGGGACGCTGGGGAGGTGGGAGAGATAACAATAAGAAAACATGTCATGAAAAAGCTACATATGAAGCAGCCACAGTCTGAATATGCCAAAGTAAAATAACCGCATGTACAGTCCAGAAACACAACCGTTGTCTGCTTTGTGAATCTTCAGATGGAAATGTAATTCATTAGGGGATGGAGTTTGTGAATGTTCTTTGGGAGTTGGTAAAGCAATACTTGCCCAGTTACTGTCTGCTTTATTGATGGCTTCAGCAATTGAACATCACTGTCATTCACAAGGGAGATGGAAGGATTTTTCAGCAGGGAAAATAAAACCCAGATGCAGTAAATATTTTAAACATGTAATAGAACTAAAGGCAAATGATTAAAGAAATTTTTCATTACAGCCTTGTAAAGAAAGTGTGATTCATTTTGTGTACAGCCCCCATTGGCCACAAAATGTGCTGACAATTTCATGTTATCTTTGTGCAAAAAAATGAAATGTCTGTAACCGCCGTAGCTAATAATCAGGTACATTCAATAGTCTAAGTAAAGATAATAAGACCAAGTGGAATACATAGAAAATAAACAAGACGCCTGAAGTACAAAATAAATGATAGCACCATGTAGGAGAACAAAAAATAAGCCCAAAAGGAAAGCCAAATATGCATGAATAAAGCTCAACAGTGAGGCAGGGCGCAAACTCAGCCTCCTTGGTCACATGTCCTGGGAATTTTAACTTTGTGCTTTTTAAATCATCTGTTTATTCATAAATTAATGAATATCTTTCTACAGTTTTGCACTTAGCTTTTTTCCTGTCTCCATTATTTTATTGGTTTAATTTTGTGTTTTGGTTTTTTTTGGGGGGGATGATTTTATTTTTTGCCACATATTTGTTCACTAGTAATTCGTGAGCATCTAATTAGGGCCCGGGTCAGACTTGCGAGAAACTCGGACGAGTCTCGCATCTTAATACCGAGCACTGCAGCAGGCACTCAGGAGAGGAGCATGCGGCTGCATGTATTTCTATGCAGCCGCACGCTCCGATCCGAGTACCGGGTATTAAGATGCGAGACTCATTCGAGTTTCTCACATGTGTGATCTCGGCCTAATTTTAATCATATATTTATTAACCCCTTAGTGACAGAACCAATTTTGTACTTAATGACCAAGCCAGTTTTTACAATTCTGACCACTGTCACTTTGTGAGGTTATAGCTCTGAAACTGTTCAACAGATCCCACTGATTCTGAGTTTGTTTTTTCATGACATAATGTACTTCATGTTATTGGTAAAATTTCTTCAATTTGACTTGCATTTATTTATGAAAAAAATGGAAATTTGGCAAAAAGTTAGAAAATTTTGCAATTTTCAAACTTTTAATATTTGTGCCCGTATATCAGAGTCATATCGCACAAAATAGTTCATAAATAACATTTTTCACTTGTCTACTTTACATCAGCACAATTTTGGAAACATAATTTTTTTTTTGTTAGGAAGTTATAAGGGTTAAAAGTTGATGCGATTTCTCATTTTTCCAACAAAATTTACAAAACCATTTTTTAGGGACCACCACACAATTGAAGTGAGTTTGGTGGGTTAATATCACAGAAAATACCCAAAAGTGACACCATTCTAAAAACTGCACCCCTCAACGTGCGCAAAACCACATTCCAGAAGTTTATTAACCCTTCAAGTGCTTCACGAGAACTAAAGCAATGTGGAAGGAAAAATGACCGTTTTACTTTTTCACAAAAAATGTAGTTTAGACCCAAACTTTTTTACTTTCACAAGGGTAACAAGAGAAAATGGACCACAAAATGTGTTGTGCAATTTCTCCTGAGTACACTGATACCCCATGTGTGGGGGGAAGCTACTGTTTGGGCGCATGGCTCGGCTCAGAAGGGAGGGAGAAGCGGTTGACTTCTTGAACCAGTGGTGGGCTCCATGTCGTGTTTGGATACCCCCTGATGTACCTAAACAGTGGAAACCCCCCAATTCTAATTCCAACCCTAACACAGCCCTTCCCCCTAACTTCAACCCAACTCCAACACAACCCTAACCCCAACACAACTGTAACCCCCACACCATAACCGCAGCCCTAGCTCTAACCCCAACCATAACCCTAATGAAAAAAATTGAAATAAATACTTTTTTTAATTTATTATTTTTACCAAACTAAGGGGGGTGACAGCAAGGGGGGTTTGATTTACAATTTTTTTTTTTTTTTAACTTAGTTCTGTTTTACACAGGGCTGTGGAGTCGGTAAGCCAAACCTGCGACTCCGACTCCTCAATTTCCCTTACACCAACTCCAACTCCGACTCCCACATATATTGCTTATATTTAAGTGAAAAATTTATTCTAGTACAATGTGAACATCAGACATTAAATCATTTTTATGATACAATAATCAAGATATTTAGATAGAACATAATATTTATTGGAATACAACTTTAGAACACAAAAAACTGTAATAAATTGTAAGTATGTAATACACTATGTAATATCGATTGCATATATATATATATATATATATATATATATATATATATATATATATATAAAACACTATGTAATAAACTATAAGTGGCAAAAAACATACTAAATAACATTTGTGCAGTCTATGAATTTGTTCTAAGAAATAAAATAGCCTCCATCAGATCCTCCTTCATAGATGACCTCAAATCTGACCTAATAATTTTAAGGCTAGAGAACAACCTCTCTACAGTAACTTGGGTTGGAGGCAAAGCCGTAACCACATGGGCAACATCTCTAACAATTTCCGGGTATAAAGGAATTGCCTCATGCACAGTCAGTTTTGATGAATGGTTGAGTTTTTCTATTTCTTTGAGAACAAGTGAAACATTTTGCTGAAATATGGTCAATCTGCTTGCTATAGGAGACAGAGTGAAATCTTTTTCCTTGCAGCAACGCTTTGCCTGCTCCATGTCATACAAATACTTGTCAAAGTCAAACTCCTCATCTGATGAGGACGAAGATATGGCAGCAGTAGCACTGTCAGGACCCGAGTCCTCTTGCGCCTGGCAGTCCTCCTGTAGGCCACTCTTCCTAACTGCTACCTCAGTCAGAGCTTCTTTTCCTTTAGTAAGCTGTTGATCATCAAGCAATATACGATGACTTGGGTCCACATAAACAGCTGCCAGAAAAATTTTATTTTCCAATAGCTGTGGTCTCTCTCCATTTCATTGAAGCAGAAATGCCATCTGCGATTAAACAGCAAAATAGCAAGTTCTTCCGCTCCCTCATGAAAATGCCAGGAGTTAAATCCTCAGCTTGTAATTTTTTAGTCAGAGTAAATGGGTGATTAAGCAATTCCTTCAATTCAGCCACCTGTGTCCATTGACCTTCATTTAGGGTTTAGTTTTAGTTGATCAACAATTGCCCTTTTCCAGCACATCTCTTCAAGATGGAATCAATTTTAGGGGTTCTGGCGGCAATAACCAATTTCCTCACTTTTTCAATCAGATTTCCAGCATGTCCCTCTTGCAGCCTATCTCTTATTGTCAGCTGCAGCGTGTGCACAACACAGCGCATGTGATGAATAGGAAAGTGTTTTGAAGCAGCTTCAACAAGATCATCTATTTCTACAGTATAATTTTGCTGTTAAATCTGTTTGTTCCTCAGTTACATGAACAGCACTGTGGCCTTCCATCTCAATACATCCTAAATGTTCCTCTAGCTGTTGTTCATTACTCTCATTCATCAGTGTAATTGTACTTATGTTTGAAGCATTGTCCGTTACAATGGCAAGAACCTGTTCTTTTTTGAGTTCGTAATCTTGCAGAACTTTTTCCACTAAGGCCTGGAGAAACTGGCTGCTGTGATGAGCTTTAGTAGCTTTTACTGCCAGCGTGTTGGTGACAATTTTTGTTGTCACAAACATATCGAACATTGATGGCAAAATAGTTCACTCTGTGACGTGTGCAGGCATCCATTTTAAGAAACATGAAGCGTCTTTTGAGAGTCTTTTTAAGATCTTCCTTTTGTTTAAGGGCTTCTTCAATCACTAATTTTGTAATACTTTCTCTTTCCAGAGAAACACCAAGTTTGGGGGCCATTTCTCCATAAAGAGCTGTAAAAGCTTGTCGTGCAAATAATGTTAATGGTGCACCGTCCTTCACAACAAGCTGTATGAGCTGTCTTTTAGACATATCTGCTGTCATTGTTACAGTAACTTTGTCACTTACAAAATATCTTGTTAATGATGTTTGAGACGCTCTTTCCTCCTCCTTTGCCTGGCAGGAAGTGTTAAGGGCATGTCACACTAAGAGATATCGCTAGCAATATCGCTATAACTAGTGACGTTATAGCGATATTGCTAGCGATATCTCTGTGTCTGATACTTACCTACGACCCGCTTCCCTGCTGGTTATCGCTGATCGCGCGAGAACAGGCTGGACTGTTTCTCGTCGTCAGCTTCCTGCGGCGCTTCCTGCTGTGACGACGAGCGACGCATGGAGCCGGGCGGGAGGACGTCAGGATCGCCTGGTGTGACAGGTAAGTAGCGACCCCCATCCCCAGCGATGTCGCTGGTGAGATCTGCCTGTGTGGCAGCTCACTAGCGACCACTTAGCGATGTACCAGCGATCCTGACCGCATCATATCGCTGGTCGGGATCGCTGGTATATCGCTAAGTGTCACAGTACCTTTAGTCTGTGTGCTACCCAGCTTTCATTCTTTTTGGTACAGATAAGATATGGAGACAGATATGGATAAATGGATAGATAGAGCAGATTTCTAATCTGCTTTTGATATTGAAAACATTATCTATGAGTTCAAAAACCTTTCAGGTGATGCGGTTTTTTAAAAATCTGATCGGCTTTTGCAGCTGAAAAACGTATCCACAAAAAACGCAGCAAAAATGCTGTGTGTGAATGTAGCCTTAGATCAGGAATAGAACAGCCATTTATAGGGCATTTCATAACTTTCCCAAATTCCTATGAAATAATATTCAGCACATTCTGCATTGAACTACTGTACCCAATTTATTATATATTTTAGGAGTCGGAGTCGGTCCATTTTATACCGACTCCGACTCCACCAAAATGAGCACCGACTCTCTGACTCCACAGCCCTGGTTTTACACTCAGTGATACATATGGCTTTGCAGCTTAGAAGTACTACCAAGTATCTGAAGCTTTAAATTCAACTTATGCTGGCACATACCACTCCTTGCTCCCCCAATACACATGCGTTTTCAAGGAGGAGTTCTTAAAAGTCACTGTCAGACAGCTCTAGGGG
The DNA here is from genome assembly GCF_039654945.1 of Dendrobates tinctorius. Lineage (NCBI taxonomy): Eukaryota > Metazoa > Chordata > Amphibia > Anura > Dendrobatidae > Dendrobates > Dendrobates tinctorius. The sequence continues at coordinate 8,063,156 of NW_027361881.1, read as the reverse complement.
AACAGCTTATCTGTCAGAGAACAAAATCATCTCTTTCCCTACATCATCTGTCGGGGTAGATTCAGGAGGCCCCCATTAATTTGCTGACTGATATTGACGTGTTCAGCTGTATGGGGACTTTTATTATTTCTGGAAACAAAAATTTTATATTCAGCGAAGAAAGAACCTTGTTGAGGCAGATTGCATTTGGTGCACTGCATTTAACAATTCCTATTGCCTATTGAATCCCTATTCCCCACAGCGCTGTTACATGCAGTTCACCATATGCAATCTGTCTGAAGAACTTCCTTATGACCAAAACGTCACTGTTTTTGGATTGCTTTTCTAATAAATCTGATATTTTTCTGCAACTTGAGTGGCGGATTCTTTCTTCACTGAGTATATGGAGTGGTATCCTATCCTGACAATGTATTTTTATAGAGAGTGACTTACCTCCTATCTATAAAAAACTTGTAGTGTCATCAGAAAAGATTTTAAGACTTCACTTTTCCCAAAATAACCGTTTATATGATTGTACACACTTTTGTGGTGTTTTTTTTTATTTTTAAAATTTGGGCAAAGATGTATTATTGCAATTACCTTAACTTGCAATTGTGCAATTTCCATTTAAATGTGAAGGGGAAAAAAGCGTAATGTATCATTTGCATTTGTCACATGATGTATTTATTTTGCACCACGCATGTAGCACCATTAATGCCACAGCACTTTACAGAAGTAATATAGTATTGCCCTTTATTACTATATCTTTGATAAGGTAACATTGCCATGCTACATAATCAGCATTTTCTCTGAAAACATAGGGTATTCCAGATGCTGTAGAAAAAGACGTTCGTTTTCCCCAGAGAGCATAGATTAGTAGTACTAACGGGAGAGTACTGGAGGGTAATTGTTCCTGTATTTCCTGAAATGTCACTACAAAGTGGAACCCAGTATAGATTGGTGACCTTGCAGAACTCCAGTAGCCTATTAATTGTCATGCTGGAAGGGAAAGGGCTGTGTGACAATCTTCTGTAGGAATCATGTAACAAAGAGCCATCCTGTGCTAACAACACAGGTAACCACTGGTTCTTGCCATATTCTTGCTTTTTTTTCCCCAAAATAAATGGAATTATACTTAAGAATCAAAATATTATGGCTTTGTTCCTACTATTGATGAAAATGTTCTGTACATACAGTATATCTGTTAAACTGGATACACATTTGCCGTACCTTATGTTGGATCTGATATAAGCTGTGCTTACACCAACATGCTTGGAAATTCCAAAGATGATCTCGAGGCTTGTGAAACTTTTCATTTTCATATAGGGTAATTGAAGTGGTATGTTAGCCTTAGGCCACATTCACACGCTCTGTATTTAGTAAATATTTTACACTAGTATTTGTAAGCCAAAATCAAAAGTGGAATGATCAAAAAGGAAAAGTATAATAGAAACACGTCACCACTTCTGCATTTTTCACCCACTCTTTGTTTTGCCTTCCAAATACTGATGTAAACTACTGACCAAATACTGAACTTGTGAATCTGGCCTAAAAGGTAGAATGATGGACATACTAAAGGTACTGGTTCGGTTCTGGGGAAGGCCAGTAAGCTGGGTTGGGACTTAAATCCCTTCACCCCCGAGCCTGTTTCGACCTTCATGATCAGGCCAAATTTTACAATTTTGACTTGGGTCAATTTATGTGGTAATAACTCCTATAATTCTTCAACTGATCCCAGTGATTCTGAGATTTTTTTTTTTTCATTACAAATCGTACTTCATGATGGTTGTAAAATTCGTTCAGTATGACTTAAGTTTATTTGTCAGAATATAAAAAATTTGGCAAAAAATTTTTCATTTTACAGCTTTCATAGAAAAGTAATGGTGACTGGGTAATTGGTACTGGGGGACTGTGATGGCCATCAGCTTTCGGAAGCCATCTGTACCTACTAGGCGGAAAGGCAGCAAAAATTGGAGATGGTGGAGTTCAACCTCTTAGCTTTGTCATGTGTAGGAGGAAACAATCTTTTTCGTGACCACAACTGCAGAACCGTGCGCTGGCTGCAGTGCTGAGAGAGGGCGGAGTACGTTGAACCGGACAAACTGCTGGACCGTGAGAGAGGTGCAGGAGGAGATGTTACTGTGGATTCAGAAACCTGTGGTGTGCTCGTTCTCTGAGATCGGTCAGGCATGTCCGCTTCCGTTACAGCGGAAGGAGGCATCTTAGTAAGCGTGACTGGAGCTGCTAAAGAACCCTGCATCTCAATAGTTGGCACAGTAACAGAAAAGGAGGAAGAAGCAGCAGATGCGATTGATGCAGATGCGGCTGATGGTTGTTGAGGTCCACTGTTTCGCATTTTTGCACAGTGGGATTTCCACTGTAAAGCATGTTGATTGCGCATGTGAAGGTTCATACATGTAGTAGTCAAATTATTGCACTTATTACTTCGACTCATAATTATTGCACTTATTACTTCGACTTTTTTTTTTTGGCAAAGTTGACATATTACGTGAGTTGGCTCATCCTTTGCAGTGTCAAAAAAGGCTCAGATTAGGCAACCCTTGCCACCCCTGCAAGCTGCAGACTCCCGGATGCTGCTGGTCAGAGGCACAGTTGTGGCTGAAGCTGTATCGCTCGTCGTGGCTGCATCACGACGTGCTTGCGATGTACAGTGCAACGTAACCTCCTCAGATTACCTACTCAGCTGTGTGCCTCTATGTTCACGCCAACTGGGATCTAACACCTCATTATCATCATCATCTGTGTTATCATATTCCTCACCATTGGAGTCACCCTCCTCCTCTTCTTGCCCTGACAGCACAGTACAGTCTGCGTGAGCCTCAGATATCTGTATCTGCGTCTCATCAGGATCACCTCCCAACCCCCCCCCGGCGGTTAACGTCGGATGATGAGGGTCAAGATGCTGTTCTGTCCTGCCCCGAATGCAAGCTAAAAACAATTTGGGCATCAGTGCAGATTTCCTCCTCTTGACTCTGCGAATCTTTGAGTACACTTCTGATGAACATGGCATAGAATATGTGAACAGCTCTTCAGACTTGCCTATCTTTTGTTCCGTACAGTCAGTTGAACGGTTGGACAATTGGGACGTGGAGGGGAAGCAAGGGGAATTTTGGTTCCACCACCACTGGGTGTGGTGTTGAGGTGGAAGAACTGGAGGAGAGGCCACTTGAAGCTGCACTTGCCATCCACTCGAGTACATGCTCTTTCTGGGCATCATCTACAAGGTGTACCGCTGTGCGTCTGCCAAAGAAAGGTAGTGGTGTACCTGTTCAGTAACATAAGTTGTCAGTTGTCTTTGCATAGGACGTGATGTTGCTTCACTAGTGCTTTCACAAACATAACCACCTACCCCACGTACACCTTGAACACCAAGTCTAATTCTCCTTTCACCACGGCCTCGCTTTTTCCCAGTCATATTGCTCAAATAGTGTGGTAGGAGCACAGTATTAACAAAAAGTAAAAGAAAAGTCAAAGATGCTATAGGATTTTTACAGGATGAAAATGATGAAATGGTAAGACAGGATGTTGAGAAGGCCGAACTTTTAAATTCCTATTTTGCATCTGTTTTCTCTCACAAAGGAAATGTAACATCAACTGTTCTTCACTGTCCTATTAAGGGAATAGAAGAATCCAGGATATCTATAAACAGAAAGATAGTGAGGAAACACTTAGCTAACCTAAATGAATTCAAGTCTCCAGGTCCAGATGAATTATACCCCAGAGTACTGAAGGAGATAGCAGAAGAAATTTTTGAACCCCCTCTCCATAATCTTTGAAAATTCTTGGAGAACAGAAGTCCCAGAAGACTGGAGAAGAGCAAATGTTGTTCCTATCTTCAAAAAGGGGAAGAAGGTGGAGCCAGGCAACTATAGGCCGGTGAGTCTGACTTCTATACCAGGAAAGATCTTAGAACAAATTATTAAACAACATGTATGTCAGTACCTGGATAAGAATGAAGTGATTAAACAGAGTCAGCATGGGTTTGTAACTAATAAGTCATGTCAGACTAACTTAATTTCCTTCTATGACGGAATCACTGATTGGGTGGATCAAGGAAATGCTGTAGATATAGTATATCTTGACTTCAGCAAAGCATTTGACAAAGTATCTCATACAATCCTTATTGAAAAAATGACTAAGTGTGGAATGGACAAGGCAACTGTAAGGTGGATTCATAACTGGCTTAGTGATTGGACCCAAAGAGTGGTCGTAAATGGCTGCAAATCCAGTTGGAAGAATGTCTCAAGTCAGGTACCACAGGGCTCTGTCCTGGGCCCTGTATTGTTCAACATCTTTATCAACGATTTAGATGAGAATTGAGGGTAAACTGATTAAATTTGCTGATGACACAAAGCTAGGAGGGATAGCTAATACTAGAGAAGAGAGAGGGGATTCAAAAAGATATAAACTGGAGAAGTGGGCAGCAACTAACAGAATGGTTTTTAACAGGGAAAAATGCAAAGTACTACATCTGGGCAATAAAAATGAAAAAGCATATACAGAATGGGAGGAATAGGGCTAAGCAACACACATGTGAAAAAAACTTGGGTATACTAATAGATCACAGACTGAATATGAGTCAACAGTGTGATGCAGCAGCAAAAAAGGCAAATGCAATTCTAGGATGTATTAACAGAAGCATACAGTCTAGATCACGTGAAGTCATTATTTCCCTCTACTCGTCTTTGATCAGACCTCATCTGGAATATTGTGTCCAGTTTTGGGCACAACATTTTAAAAAAGTGAACCTCAGTAATGGCCCAAAAAACACAAATTCTGGAAAGTAAATTTTGCATCCACTATGGACACTATCTGACTGATATACAACCGCCTAACCAACTAGCTAAATTATTGATGTTAACAGTGCCAGCATCAGAAGCAGCCTCTCTGCTCTTAATGTCAAAATGGCACAAAAACAAGATGTCCGCTGTTTATATGGAGAGGGACATGTGATATGAGCAGCCAATGGCACAAGCCATTGTGTCAGAACATTGTGGGTGTTTCCTACGCCCTGACTGGCTAGCTGTTATGTACACACAAAAAGTTATTAAAAAAATGACTGCTTACAATAGCGCCGTGCCTCTAAGGTCTGCAAACCCCCTCTCCTCATCAAACGTGCTAAGCGCTCATGATACACCACCATTATCTATGCTAAAGTGCTAAAAATATTTTTATGGAAACACAAATATTTTCCCACACTTTTACCGAATGTTACCGATTTTATACAATTTTTCATGTATCCGAATGTGCCATATTTGTGCCGAATTTATGTTTAGCAATCGTTTTCCGAACAAATTCGCCATATTTTGAGAGCTATAATATTTCTGCCGAGAGTCATGTAAGAGTGTGTTTTTTGCGGGACTAGTTGATGTTTTTATTGGTACCATTTTCGGTAACCTAATTTTCTGATCACTTTCTGTTTTGATTTTTGGAAGGCAGAAAATTTACAAGGCAGCTTTATTATTCGCGTCAATATGAGTACAGCAATACCACATTTCTATAATTTTTTCATGTTTTGTCACTTTTACACAAGAAAAACTATTTTATAGAAAAAATAATTAGTGTACATAGAGAGCAGCCAATCAGGGGTGCAAGCGGAGTTATACACAGCTCAGCATTCAGTGCTCTGCTAGATCAGCAGCAGAGAAAACTGTGATTCTATCAAAACTACAGCAAGCAGCCCAGTAAGTGACACATCTTCAGAACCAGGGACTTTGCCCTTATATACGAGGGCATGCTCTCAGATGGTGCAGCAAAAACCTGTTGACAGATTCTCTTTTAGCAGGGATGGGGATTCTTTTTTTTTCTTCTTCCAGGGTTTTTTTGAATATTTATGCAATCCTTCGGGGACTGTAAAAATTGTGCGCTAACTCCAACCACAAAGTATGTCCTGACGCTGTCACTGGTGTCAGGATGTAATATTTCATTACATGCGCCTCAGCGTTCAGTAGTGAACACTGTGTGAGGGTGCTCACAATGCAAGAAGAAATTAAAGGGAAGGTGGCTGTCAAAATACAGTTACTGGCCCAATCACTGTGGTGCCCGGGAATCTGCCCAGGGGCTGGATAAAAGGTCATGGAGGGCCGTTTTGGCCCTTGGGCCTGAGAATCCCCACCCTGCTTTATAGTATTGATTTGGTTGAAGATGAGTCTTTGGGCCACATCAGCACCACCCTAACTGACGATACACTTATGTCATGTTGTGACAGTCTTCGGTAAGGAATGGGGACCTCAAACTATCCCTGGAACTAGGACTCTAACTATCCCTGTCCCGGAGGTGGGGTACTCTTGAAGGTAGAGAGGTCCGAGTCTCCTACCTTACTATGTTCTTGTTAGACCCCGATCTGTCCTCTTCTCCACTCCATAAGGCATGGGACTGAAATGTAAGGTAAGCAAGAAACAAATGAACACAAAACATCTATCATACAATAGCACTAACCAACAATAGGGAGGAGGATAGGGTCAGGCATGAATAAACTAAATGGGAACAGAGACCAGGAGATAAAAACCCAAGTACTACAGCAAACCACAGAACACTACTACAATAACTCTACTTTATTCACCATCTCTAAAGAAGAACTGCGATTCATTACCCAACTTGACCATCTAACTCCTGGTCTTCCAGGGTAACCTGACACCTTATGACTTTTTTTTATGGACACCAGTCAGTCAAATTGTTTATATTAATATATATAGAAAAAAGTTTTTTAGTTCTGACCCACACAATGAACATATTTTTAAACTTTTTTTTAATAAAAATATAAATTGCCTTACATTCCATTTTCTCATTTTATGATCCTATGAACAACAAAAGAATAGTTTAGTCTTTCTTGGATTCGTTAGATACAAGGCTGCATACTATATAATTAACTAGATGGATAATCCTTATGACCTCAAGAGAAACAGGAATTTGTTTTAATCAGAATGACTCAAGTGTTTGATTATGGCATTTCTCTTCAATTGTCAGATTGCTAAGGGGGAAGTATCAAATTAATTGTCGTCCACACAACAGACAGAGCAGATGATTATTTTCCACACAAAAAATAAAGGTTAATAAGATTATCGAGGACATGCTAGAACTACCTGATACCTCTAAACTGGCACAAAAGAGTACTTTGTAGCGGCGAAATTACAGAAGAAGATAAATAAGCGCTTTGGAAAAAATTGTGTCATTACAAATGCAGCTCGATGGATACTTCATAAAATAAGCTGTATTTCTATGACAGTATTTTAATAATTCTTATTTTTTTTTGTCTCCTTTTGCGTTTTTTGTGTATTTACCATTATTATTACCAAGCTTCTATTTTACCTGAAGAGAAATAAGGCTAGGTTTTCATGTAATGGAGGAATGGATATCTGAAGAAAAACAGCACTATTGATGACCGCAAGGGTATGGCACACTTCTTGTAGACATGTGGAAACCAATAGAGTTTTTTGGGGGAGAAGACACTTCCGGACACTCCGGCGTGTTTTGTTCTGATGCTGCTTTTTTTGTTGTTTCCTGAGTGTTTTTTGCGACATCTTTGGCAACTGGCTTTTTTTTTAAATTTCATTACCCTGGAGTGTTTTCCACATATAACATTCTTGTGTGTTTGAAAGCCTCAAAAACCTCAATGTGAACCTAGCCTACAGATAAACACGTGATCAAAATTGTTGGTTCCCCTCGTTTAATGACAGAAAAACTCACAATGGTGACAGAAATAATTTGAGTCTGACAAAAGTAATAATAATAAATCAAAAATCTATAAAAAGAACAAATGAAAGTCAGACATTGCTTTTCAATCATTATTCCACAGATTTTTTTTATACTCCTATAATACGCCTGGACAGAAATGATGGTACCCTTAACTATAGTTTGTCGCACAACCTTTTGAGGCAATCACTGCGATAAAACGATTCCTGTAACTGTCAATGAGACTTCTGCACCTCTCGGCAGGTATTTTGACCCACTCCTCAAGCACAAACTTCTCCAGTTGTCTCGTGTTTGAAGGTTGCTTTTTCCAGACAGCATGTTTCAGCTCTTTCCAAAGATGTTCAATTGGATTTAGGTCAGGGCTCATAGAAGGCCACTTCAGAATAGTTCATTGTTTTCCTGGTAGTCATTCTTGGGTGTTTTTAGCTGTGTGTTTTGGGTCATTATCGTGTTGCAAGACCCTCGACTGTGACCAAGCTTTCTGACACTGGGCAGCACATTTTTCTCTAGAATCCCTTGATAGTCTTGAGATTTCATTGTACCCTGCACAGATTCTAGACACCCTGTGCCAGATGCAGCGAAGCAACCCAAAACATAACAGAGCCTCCTCCATGTTTCACAGTAGGGACAGTGTTCTTTTCTTGATATGTTTCATTTATCCATCTGTGAACATAGAGCTGATGTGCCTTGCCAAAAGTTGCATTTTTGTCACATCTGTCCATAGGACATTCTCCCAGAAGCTTTGTGGCTTGTCAACATGTAGTTTGGCAAATTCCAGTCAGGCTTTTTTATGATTTTTTCAACAATGGTGTTTTCCTTGGTCGTCTCCCATGAAGTCTCCTTTAGCTCATACAACGACAGATGGTGCGATCTGATACTGATGTTCCTTGAGCTTGAAGTTCACCTTTAATCTGTTTAGACATTTTTCTGGGCTCTTTTGTTACCATTTGTATTATCCGGCTCTTTGATTTGTCATCAATTTTCTTCTTGCTGCCACGTCCAGGGAGGTTGGCTACAGTCCCATGGAGCTTAAATTTCTGAATAATATGTGCAACTGTAGTTCCCAGGAGCATCAAGCTGCTTGGAGATGGTCTTATAACTTTTACCTTTAACATGTTTGTCTATAATTTTCTTTTTAATCTCCTGAGACAACTCTTTCCTTCGCTTCCTCTCTGGTCCATGTTGAGTGTGATACACACAATGTCACCAAGCAGCACAGTGAGTATCTGTAGCCCTCTATACAGGCCACTCACTGATTCCCAGATTGTAGACACATGTGGTGGTAATTAGTGGACACACCACGATTTAACATGTCCCTATTGTCACGCTATTTTCAGAGGTACCAACATTTCTGTCCAGGCCTATTTCATGAGTTTTATTTTTTTTTTAAATTCTGTGGAAGCATGGTTGAAAAGCAGTGTCTGACTTTCATTTGTTCATTTTCATCGATTTTTGATTTATTATTACTTTTGTCAGATTCAAGTTATTTTTTTGCCCATTGTGGGTTTTTCTGTCATTAAATGGGGGATACCAACAATTTTAACCACGTGTGTACATTTCTATGGGAGATATTTGCTGCAGAAATTGTGTAACAAATTCACCACAGCAATATCTAAACTAAATTGGGCTGATATCACTGTGGTTTACAATACTCAAATGCTGTTGGTATAATGCAGACATCCTTGTATGCTTTGTAAATTGTGAAATTTGTGGCAACATATGCAACTTGATTAAGTAGTCAAATTTGGAGCATGTTTTTTCAAGCAGAAATCCCCTAACAATTGACATTTTTTTTTTCCACCTTCAAAGGAAAACAGCACACTGCGCTATAGACGTGTTTTCCTATGAAATCAGAAGCTGATTCAAAGAGATTTTGACAAAGTTTGAACATTGTGGATTTCTCTGAAGCTTATGTCCAAATTTTGCAGATTTTGCTGTGGATTCCCCACTGATTTGACCCTTTTCATTGTTGATGTATAGTTTTGGCTCGCATTTTGGCGGACATCCAGCTTTAAAATCCACATAAAAAAAGTATTCAAATCGAATACTCTTTGAATAATGCTCTGATTTAGGCCATGTCCACATGCCCAGTATTTGGTCAGTATTTTACATCAATATTTGTAAGAAAAAATCACGAGTGGAGAAATCAGAGGTTAAGTTTAAGGCTGGAGTCACACAAGCGTATGGCATACAATGCGAGATGCTAATGATACTTGGCTCAAGCTCTGCTGCGAGCGGGAGCTGAGTGTCAGTGCTCTGTGCTCCGATCCTCTCGAATGAGAGCATCACAGAACTGCAGAGGAGATGGAGAAATTAACTTCTCCATCTCCTCCATTGTTGCCGTTTGTAGGAATTGCACTGCACTCTGGTGATATCTTAGAGCAGTGCGACATCTCACACTTACCCATAGACTTATATGGGTGCGTGCTATCCGATTCTTGAATGCAGTTGCACTTGTCCGATCGCAAGTGTGAGTGAGCCCTAATAGAAACAGGTCACCACTTCTGTATTTTTCACCCACTCCTGGTTTTGGCTTACAAATACTGATATAAAATACTGACCAAATACTGAACATGTAAATGAAGCCTAAATGTGTAACACACCTCTATATCTTATTTCTTTTTCATTGTGGTAGATAGAGATACAACAAACTTTGAAGCATAATTGCTTGAAAAAAAAGTTCACATTTGACTACTAAATCAACTAGAAACAGTTAAAAAAAAAGCCCAATACAGAAAAATAACCAAAAAATAAAAAAATGCTTTAGTTTTATACTGCACATTTTTCTGTAGAAGCAAAACCTGTACAGAACATATCTCTAGTGTTGACAGAAATGATCCAGTCTGCTTATTCCCTAGTCCCACCACTGTAATCTTGCATGAAGAACCTTTAGGCTATGTGCGCACGCTGCAGATTCACCTGCTGCGGGTTTTTCCGCGCGGATCCGCAGGTAAAACCGCAGGTAAAGTGACCTGCGGTTTTCCTGCGGATTAGCCTGCGGTTTTGCCCTGCGGTTTCACATCTCTGCTATGTTAAAGGTGTGAAACCGCTGCGGAATCCACCCAAACAATTGACATGCTGCGGTTTGTAAACCGCAGCAAAACCGCACGGAAAAAAACGCAGCGTGAGCACAGCGGTTTTGAAATGCCATAGGATAACATGGTACTGTACCATGTCTGCGGAACTGCTGCGTTTCCGCAGGGCCAAAACCGCTGCGGAAACGCAGCAGAATCCGCAACGTGTGCACATAGCCTTAGGCTGTGTAAACACATTGCGGATTCTGCTGTGGATCTGCAGCGTTTTTGGCCCTGCGGATCTGCAGCAGATTTTCCTGCATTGTACAGTACCATTGAATTCAATGGAAATAAAAAAGCGCAGTGCACATGCTGCGGATTTTTCCGCGGTTTCAAATCCGCAGCATGTCAATTCTTTGTGCGGAATCCGCAGCGGTTTTACAAAACACCTGCTCTATTGTCCAGGTGTCAAACCACAGGCTAATCCGCAGGTAAACCGCAGGTCTTTTTTGACCTGTGGATTTTTCCAAAACCGTGCAGAAAAATCCGCAGCACCATCCACTACGTGTGCACACGGTCTCAGTATTTTCTTAGATTGCTTTCTACTATGATGTCCAACTTCCTTACACCCATCCTACTTATTGCGTTAAGGACCTTTTCATCAAAGCAAATGCATAAAAATTTGTTATGAAAAGCAAGAACTTTGACTAAAAAAGCAGAGCTGATAATATCAGCGCTGCAAGCATTGTCTGTCCTGGCAATTCAGTCAATAAAGCTCAGGTGCAGTTGATGATGCACTGATTGATGTAAATACCATACAAGCCCTTGTTCCTGGGGATATTAATCAATTACAGCGAGCATCAGATACAGAGCTAAGCATTAGAAGCCCAGGAGATTAAACACCTTGCCAAAAGCCATAGTGCATGAATGGGTAAGACAAGAAATCGTTTCAACATAGAAGAGCCTAGAAAGTGAACTCAAACCACCCAACTAAGAAACCAGCATTATTCCAATGAAGATACAAAATTGTGCTTGCAGGAGTTATTAGAAGAGATACATTGTCATGCCCGCCATGTCCGTTATGCCTGTTATACCCGCCATGGCTGTTGTGCCGCATGACCCCTGGAGCAGTGTGCACGTGCACTGAATTCTCATGCCCGTTATGTCTCATGCTGCAAGATCCCTGGAAGCAGTGTGCACATGCGCCTCGTGACTGTTGTGCTGCAAGATGCCTGGAGCCGTGTGCACGCGCGCCTTACCTCATGACTGCACGCCGTTGCTAGGTAACCATCCGTCTCTGCTCTGATTCTGCAATCCTCTCTGTATTCCTGGAGCCCCTGATCATGTGACCTTTCTTATGTTCCAGCACTGCCTGACCCAGCTAACCTCTCAGTGTTTGTGGAGCCCCTGATCATGTGACCTTCTCTTTGGTCCAGCCCAGTCTGATCTAGCAACGCTCTCTATGATCCTGGAGGACTGAACCGGAAGTTCTCCCCTGGTCCTGACCCGGAAGTGCAGGTGCTAATGCCCTATATCAGACCGCCCCTTCCTATGGTCGGGGCCTGAGTATCGTGTTGCTTCCCTGCATTGCTGCTAGGTCTGCTCGGTCGCTCTGTGTATTCTGTGCCCCTGCACTCTGCCCTGTAGTGCGTCTCTGCACACGCTCTGTGCTTGTTCTCTGCCTCTTGTCCCGTGCCTCTTGTCCCGTGCCTTGTCTTGTGTTTGTCCTTTGTGCCATCTTTTGTCTCTGTCATGCTTGGACTTGTAGTCCTTCCTGTGTTCTCTGCCTTGCCTGTTTTGCCGTGCCTGGCCTTTGCTATTCTGAGCCTTGTAGTACTTCCACGTTCTCTGTCTCTGCCTGGTTTTCCGTACTCTGTCTTATGGTGCTCTCTTGCACATTTCATGGCTAAATGTCATGGAAAGCCTAGGTAACTTTAGGCTGAAACCCCAGGGCCACTGCGGTGTCCCTCACACTAGGGGAAACCCTGTCTGTTCCTCAACCCAGGGTTTACACTGAAGGTGTGCCTGCCTGGGCCTCCACCCTGTCCTTGTCTCCTGTCCAGCCCTAAGCTGAACCCACCACCCTCCACCCAGTGAGGAGACCAAACACCAGACCCCACAAATAACTATGGACAGGGATAACGGAAATGCACCACACCGCATACACACAGGGGAATACAGTAATGTGCAAGGGCAACCAAATAATACAACACAGGGAGGCAAAATGGCAACAATGGAATATTCTACACCAGCAACCGTATGCTCCTTAGACCACCACTCCAGACCGGTATCGCTTAGCACAAGGCAAGAGCTATAGTCGGCGACGCCCATAGTCACACAGGGCAATTTAAAGACAGAGGGCGTGGCTAAGCCCTCAGCCAGAATGACAACCTGCTTAACCCAATCCAAGCCAGATCAGAAGGCCAACCAGCGCCGCTGAGAACCATGTGGTAGGATGGGGTATTACCGCTGTCTGCCGGACACCCTGGTGCGAACAGTGTCCGACATGACACTAGTCTCAAGGTTCCCCCTTGACCTGGCTCTGGGCTTCGGCCTACGCTCCACTGCTAGCTCTGTTCTTGCTCTGACCTTACTCTGTGTTTCTGCCTACGTTCTGCTCCTTGCCCTGTACCTTGTCTTACCTTGTTTCTCGCCTTGCTTTGCCTTGTTTCTTCGTGTGCCCTTTGCATGCGCCTGGCCTTCCTAGCCTCCTGTTTGTGCCTCAGCCGTGCCCGCCCTAGCCGTGCCCGCATGCTTGTGCCTCAGCCGTGCTCATCGGCCAGTGACAGCTGTGTCGCCTGTTATGCCCCAGCCGGGTTCGCTGGAGTCTTGCCTGCCTGTCTGTGCTGCAGCCCGACCAGCTAGCTAGTGCCCCAGCCGTGCTCTCTGTGCTTCCTTGCACCCACGCTGTCTTTGCACTGTGTTTTGCGTGCTTCTCTAATAGCACGGGCAGGCCCTCGCCTGCCCCGTGGCATACCTCCCTGTGCTTCTGTAAAAGTATGCGCAGACCTTGTCATGTACCCTGTCGTGCCCTCTAGCACGCACAGGTCCTAGCCTATACCCTGGCATGCCTCTCTGCACGCGCAGGACTCTGCTTACAACCCTGACCTTGGCGTGCCTCTCTGCACGCGCAGGACTCTGCCTCGAACCCTGACCCTGGCGTGCCCCTCTGCATGCGCAGGACTCTGCCTCGATCCCTGACCCTGGCGTGCCCCCTCAGCACGTGCAGGACCCTGCCTCGAACCCTGACCCTGGCGTGCCCGTCTGCACACGTAGGACTCTGCCTTGACCCTGGCGTGCCCCTCGGCACGCGCAGGACCTCGCCTTGGACCTTGAACTCTGGAACCCTGACCCTGGCGTGCCCCTCTGCACGCGCAGGACTCTGCCTCGAACCCTGACCCTGGCATGCCCCTCTGCACGCGCAGGACTCTGCCTTGAACCTTGACCCTGGCTTGCCCCTCGGCACGTGCAAGACCTTGCCTTGAACTTTGAACCTGGCGTGTCCCCTACACACGCACCTTGCCCTGGACCCTGGTGTGCCCCTAGCACGCACCCTGCCTGGAATCTTGCCTTGGACCTCGGCGTGTTCCCTAACACGCACCATGTCTGGAGATCTGTTGTGCCTCCTTGCCTGTACCCTGGTTTGCCTGCTGGATTCCCGGAACCTGCCATCACTGTCAGATCGTAAGTATCAAGATTGCGGCCTGATGTCCGGAGCTGGTGTCCGCAGCCTGATGCCCTGAGCCTTGCCATCTGTCCGGAGTCCGATGCCATCGTGTCCTTGCCGGTAACCGGGCTTACCTTCTGGCACGTACCATGCCATGGACCTTGGCGTGCCACGCACGCACCTTGCTGTGTTTTGCCTGTTATCACGTTTTGCACCTGATGTTACCCTGAGTTTGCCTTAATGAAGATACCTTGAATTCACGTCTTGTCTTTTTTCCTGCACGTCCTTTGTCGTCAGACACTCGTACTTAGTGTCTACCTGAGCCGGCCGTCTGGTTCCAGCAGTCGTGGTGGCTCACCCCCTTGGTCTTGCCCCTGACACTGCCTGTATAGAGGGTGGTTCCTCACAAGGTCAGCTCGCCCTAGGTGGGTGGGTGCCACGATCCAGAGGGTCCACTCTAAAGAAATCGACTCGGCGTAAGTTGACCTCGTCACATACATAATTCACTTTCTGCTCATTATTAGACCTAGTATTGGAATTAAGTTTATGATTTACGTATTACAAGGTATCAGAGTCATTTTAGATCCAGTCTGCTATTTTACCATAGAGTCGTACTATTACTAAAGAGTAAAAGTTGGCTTTGATATGTACGGTATGTTCACAATACAAACTGCTTTTATTATAATGGATAAGTAGTTGGGAAACTTGTGTTCAAAATATATGTAGTATTAAACTGGTTAATCAAACTACAGTGGGCAAAATAAGTATTTTATACACTGCCGATTTTGCAAGGTTTCCCACTTACAAACAATGGAGAGATCCGTTATTTATCCTAGGTGAACTTCAACTGTGAGAGACAGAATCTTAAAAAAAATCCAGAAAATCACATTGTATGATTTTAAAATAATTGAATAGCATTTTATTGCATTAAATAAAATGTTTCATCGCCTACCAACCAGCAGGAATTCTGGCTCTCACAGACATTTTAGTTTTACTTTAAAAAGCCCTCTTACTCTGCACTCATTACCTGGATTAATTGCACCTGTTTGAACTTCTTGTTACGTGTATAACAGACACTTGTCCACACACAATCTATCACACTCCAACTTCTCCATCATGGCCAAGAGCAAGGAGTTGTGGGGAAAATATACTGTTTGGGCATGCGGCAGGTCTCGGAAGGAAAGGTGCTCCATTTCACTTTTTGAATATAGTATTTGCTGGCATAATTAGCAGTCGCCATGTAGCGTTTGGAGAGGCCCTGATGTGCCTAATCAGTGGAAACCCCCAACAAGTGACACCATTTTGGAAACTAAACCCCTTAGGGAACTTACCTAAATGTGTATTGAGCGCCTTGAGCCCACAGGTTCTTCACAGAAGTTTATAACGTTAAGTCGTGAAAAAGAAATCTCATTTTTCTCACATGTCTTTTTTAGCTCCAAGTTTTGCATTTTCATAAGGGTAACAAGAGAAATTGCTCCATGCAATTTGTTGTGCAATTTCTCCTGAGTGTGCAGATACCCAATATGTGGAGGAAAACAACTGTTTAAGTGCACGGCAGGGCTTGGAAGGAAAGGAGCGCCATTTGACTTTTTGAATGTAAAATATGCTGGAATAATTAGCGGATGCCATTTTGCGTTTGGGAGCCCATGATATGCCTAAACAG
The DNA here is from genome assembly GCF_039654945.1 of Dendrobates tinctorius. Classification (NCBI taxonomy): domain Eukaryota; kingdom Metazoa; phylum Chordata; class Amphibia; order Anura; family Dendrobatidae; genus Dendrobates; species Dendrobates tinctorius. The sequence continues at coordinate 8,047,120 of NW_027361881.1, read as the reverse complement.
TGGAAACCCCCCTCATGTGACCACATTTTGGAAATTATAACCCTTTGGGAATTTATTTACAGATGTGCTCACGATTTTGACTCCATGGGTGTTTTCCGGAAACAGTCAGCTGTGGATGTGGCTGAGTGAAAATTGCAAACTGCCATTGTCGTTACCAGTACATTATGCCCAGCTCATGCTTCTGGAGATATGCACCTGTAAATTAGGCGGGCTCTCATCACTACAGAAATGCCAAACAGGTGGGCGCTAAATGTTGTTTAGGCACACTGCAGCTCAGAAGAGGGGGGTGCATTTGGATTTAGGAGCACAGAATTTGCTGAATTTCTTTTGGGGAATGTGAAGCCATTTAGCTTTTACAGAGCCTGTGCTTCCAGTAACGTGGAATCCCTGTATATTTGACAGATGATGGACCTGAATGGGGACTTGCTTTTTTGTGTATTTAGTTGAAGCTTTTATTGGGAACATTTTAAATAACGTTAGGGATCAAATTTATCCGGCGCTCTATGCTGAGCACTTAATTTGGGGTTTACGTCTAAATCTCTGAGTGATGTGACAGATGAAACCCACGAGGGATTCATTCACTATAATGAGGTAGCAGATTTACTCCGGACTCCTTCTGGCCTCTCTTTAGTGGTGTCCTTTTCAGAAGTGCACAAAACTGTGGCTGACGGCACTTTTATGCAATCCTAAAAAGACGGACACCGCCGAATCACAGGTCAGACGGCGTCCACAGTGTCTCCATCTGCTTCATTATAGGGAAACTTCTGCTGGGGGTTCTGTCTGAATCACGTATTTCAAAGATTTACACAGAAACCCCGGTGTAAGGGTAGAGCGCAGGATAAATGTGCGCCATGCCTTATACGGCATGAGCCCCACGCAGCCTCCCTATACACGGCATGAGCCCCACACAGCCTCCCTATATAGAATCATAGAATCGTAGAGTTGGAAGGGACCTCCTGGGCCATCTGGTCCAACCCCCTGCTCAAAGCAGGATTCGCTAAATCATCCCAGTCAGATGTCTGTCCAGCCTCTGTTTGAAGACTTCCATTGAAGGAGAACTCACCACTTCTCGTGGCAGCCTGTTCCACTCATTGATCACTCTAACTGTCAAAAAGTTTTTTCTAATATCTAATCTGTGTCTCTTCCCATTCAGTTTCATCCCATTGCTTCTAGTCTTTCCTTGTGCAAATGAGAATAAAGTTGATCCTTCTACAACGTGACAGCCCTTTAGATATTTGTAGACAGCTATTAAGTCTCCTCTCAGTCTTCTCTTTTGCAAACTAAACATTCCCAAATCCTGCAACCTTTCCTCATAAGACAGGGTTTGCAGACCGGTCACCATTCTGGTCGCTCTTTTCTGAACTTGCTCCAGTTTGTTGATGTCTTTTTTAAAATGTGGTGCCCAAAACTGGACACAATATTCCAGATGAGGTCTGACCAAAGAGGAGTAGAGGGAAATAATGACTTCACGTGATCTAGACTGTATGCTTCTGTTAATACATCCTAGAATTGCATTTGCAGGATGCGCCCCACACAGCCTCCCCATGTACAGCATGAGCCCGACACAGCCTCCCCATGTCCAGTATGAGCCCCCACACAGCCTCCCCATGTACAGCATGAGCCCCACACAGCCTCCCCATGTACAGCATGAGCCCCACACAGCCTCCCCATGTACAGCATGAGCCCCACCCAGCCTCCACATGTACAGCATGAGCCCCAGTTTCCCCACATACTGAAGGAGGCCCCACACAGCCTCCCATATACTGCATGAGGCCCGCACAGCTTCCCCATATATTGCATGAGCCCCACTCGGCTTCCCTGTGTGCTGCTTGAGCCCCACACAGCCTTCCTACATACTGCATGACAGTATACAGCCTTCCCATAGCCTCCCCATGTGCTGCATGTCACCCCCATAGAATCCCCATGTGCAGCAAGTCACGCCCATAGAATCCCCATGTGCTGTACGTCACCCCCATAGAATCCCCATGTGTTGTACGTCACTCCCATAGAATCATGTGCTGTACGTACCCCCCATAGAATCCCCATGTTCACCCCCATAGATTCCCCATGTTCACCCCCATAGATTCCCCATGTTCACTTCTATAGAATCCCCATGTTCACTTCCATAGAATCCCCATGTTCACTTCCATAGAATCCCCATGTTCACTTCCATAGAATCCCCATGTTCACTTCCAAAGTATTCCATGTTCACCCCCATAGAATCCCCATGTTCACCCCCATTAGAATCCCCATGTTCACTTCCATTTAATCCCCATGTTCACTTACACACAATCTCCATGTTCACTTTCATAGAATCCCCATGTTCACCTCCATAGAATCGCCTTTTTCACCCCCATATTCATACACATGAAAGAAAGCACCACATACTCACCTCAGTTCCGTTCTCAGGCGCCCTGCTTCTGCCTCCGGAGTGCTGACTCTCCGGTGGTACACAGCTGACGCGATGAAATGACGTCATTGCGTCAGCTGTTTCACACGCTGATTGGTGGAGGTAGTGGCCGGAGACCCCTCCTTCACCAATGCTGACTGCGGGAGACAGCGATCGGGTGGGCACGGTTCAGCCTGCGAAACTCAGGTTTCCTGCCCCACGGCTGTCTCAGTCCGCGGCCTGGACTGAGACAGCCAGAGGGCCAGATGTGGCCCGCGGGCCACACTTTGCCCAAGTCTTGGTTAAAGGATACTTTTCAAAGATTTGCCCCATTGGCCTAATTCATTCCCTTACATTTCAGATTAGTAATGTATATTCTAAATGTGTGGGTTATGTACAAATATTGTGTTCCTAAAGCACCCTCTTTCCATTAAAATGCATTTACTTTAGAGACCCGTACAACCACTCAAAAATAACTATTACAAAAATAAATTACACACAGGAAAAAAAAATCTTAAAGATTAATTGCAGAGACAAATGAAAGTTTCTGGCTGGACACTAGAATGCTCAGGAAAGACTGCAAACAGATGTTCCAATAGTGAAAATCATGTCTCTACAATCAGCACAATGTTATGGTTCTTGGGAATAACTGATTTTATTTTGCACATTATGGCATTTTTTTCTCATTCTCTCCAAGCACAAATGAGATGTACTTGCTGAAATCACACAAGTCCTTTTCAGCAAATCTACCAAAGTCTGTACTATAGAATGAAACAAGAGTCGGCCATAAATCACCCGAAAATAAAGTCTATTGTTACAATCACAATTGGTAACAAACGAGAGAGGAGATGTTTTGTTATCAAGTCTTTTTAAAATTAAAGTAGTATATAAAAAAAAAAGATATAATCATTTTTAAGTTCTCTTCTACACCTGGCATCGGAGGAATCTATATCTTCTATTAGAGCGCTTTGATCAAACTGTCAGAGAAGACGTTTAGGGCTTTTGTTTTCGGAAGTCCGCTACTAGTTGATGATCTGAGTTGCACGCACATTAATTTAAAACTATCTGGAAGGAAATGTGTCAATTGGAAGAAAGATCTATGATTTATGTCCATTTCTGGAGAGGTTTCATCTGTTTCAATGATGGGTGAGGTAGCTGCTCACCAGCTTTGATTTTAGTCTGGATTGTTTCAGTCTTGTGTTGTGAAGTCTTAAATCTTCCCTAACATCACACAATGATTTTAAAGGATTATCTGTTTTGCTGAGTTGTTTTTCCTAATGATACTTCTACTTTTTTTTCTTTTCTCCCTTTCATTACTAAAATTCAATATGCAAGAACTGCTGTTTGTCAATATAATGCACACACTGTTCAAACGAGCAAACCCTCACTTTTCTCCCTGTGTATCTTGCTTTCATTACACACCACAGATACAGCCCATGTTCTTTTGTTAAGAAATAGAAATGTTCCACTTACTTAACTGAAAAAAGGTATTTGTTGCTTTAGGGTTTTTTTTAATCAGTAGGTTTTCTGGGTTGCAACATTGATTTAAAAAAAGTTGGATCCCACTCAAAGAAAATTCTGACAAAACTGCCAAATTTAGACTTGCAGTAGCTTGCAGTGGGAAAGACAACAGATCTTTCATGTTGGAATTTATTTTTTCATTGTTAGCTGAAAGAATACATATTTGACATAATTGGATGTTCATTCGCCATTTTGCACCAGCAAATTACGCTCTTTTGAATATTTAATTGATCTGCCACGTCCGTGATTGGATGGTTGGATGATTCGTGGAAGTAATGTATAGACTTTGCATTCTCACCTATCTTAATACGTTGTGTATAGTTTAGGATTGTCCATCAATGTCACACACCAGAAAACCCAATTAAACAGCATTCATTGCAGTATTGATATATTTCAGGTTATCCATTTTACAAGCAGTCACTCCTTTTGAAAATGTCCAAAGTCCGGAGATCACATTGGTCCGGCTTTATAAATCTCCTGTATTAATATGTTAGTAATTGTGATAGACAAGACATTTCCACAGCATATGCAACTGCAAGGAAAATATATGGTACCTTTGATTATTCATGGATGGCCAGTATCCATTAAAAAGAAAGAGTCCTTCTTTTTTTAAGGGAATTCTAGAGCAGAAACCCTATCTTTATCATGTTTATTATCTGTCATAAGCAACCCCTCAAGGACAAATCATTGGTCAGAGAATGTGTATCTTTTTGGTCTATCATCTGTATTTGAAGAGTTCTCTACACCGCTGCTTTCAGCAAGGCTGTGCTCAGTTTTGGTTACATTTTTGTACTTTTACATTGTTTTTTATCATGTGGCACATATCTTTTGTACTATGACCAGACTATCTTTGTGCAGAAATAATATATATGGAAACAGTGATTTAAAGTTCACAAATGGAGCAAAAATCAATATATGGTGTATTATCAAAAGTTGCAACTAAAATCTTTTGTAGTTAAAATTCAAATGGGGCTATCCACCTTAATTGAAAAAAAAAGGATACAATACTCATTAAATCCCCACATGATCCGACGCTGACCCTCTGCAGTGCTCAGTCTTTGTTTACATCCAGCTGCCACATCAGTTGCCGCAGCTGTCATGTGCTGTACTTCTGGCAAAACCACTCCGCGATAGGAGCAATGATAATAGTAGTTGATTGGCTGTAGCAGTCACATGCAGTCTTCAAATATTGGAATACCGCTACAAGGTGATTGCTGTATCACTGGGGAAAAGGATAGGTAAGTAGAGGGGTTTTATGGGTTTTTTTTAACCCCTTTACTCCCAAGGGTGGTTTGCCGGGGCCAATTTTTACAATTCTGACCACTGTCCCTTTATGAGGTAATAACTCTGGAATGCTTCCATGGATCCCGGTGATTCTGACATTGTTTTCTTGTGACATATTGTACTTCATGTTAGTGGTAAAATTTCATTCATATAACTTGCGTTTATATGTGGAAAAAACTGAATTTTGGGAAAAATTTTGAAAATTTCGTAATTTTCCAACTTTGAATTTTTATGCTCTTAAATCACAGATATGGCACTCAAAAAACTTAATAAGCAACATTTCCCACATGTTTACTTTACATCAGCACAATTAGGGAACCAACATTTTTTTTTTGTTAGGAAGTTATAAGGGTTAAAATTTGACCAGCGATTTCTAATTTTGACAACACCATTTTATTTTTAAGGACCACGTCACATTTGAAGTCCCTTTGAGGGGTCTATATGATAGAAAATACCCAAAAGTGACACCATTCTAAAAACTACACCACTCAAGGTGCTCAAAACCACATTCAAGAAGTTTATTAACCCTTCAGGTGCTTCACAGGAATTTTTTGAAAGTTTAAAAACATATGAACATTTAACTTTTTTCAGAAAAAAAATTAATTCAGGTTCAATTTTTTTTTATTTTACCCAGGGTAACAGGAGAAATTGGTCTGGAAAAGTTATTGTGCAATTTGTCCTGAGTACGCTGATACCTAATATGTGGGGGGGAACCACTGTTTGGGCGCATGGCTGAGCTCAGAAGGGAAGGAGCGCCGTTTGAGTTTTTCACTGCAAAATTGGCTGGAATTCAGATGGGATGCTGTTGTGAGTTCATTTTCCCCTTCATTACTGAGGCCCGAGGAACTCCCTCTTCTGGTAAAGAAAGGTAGTGAGCCTGATTGTCAAACACCTGAGGCTGATGATTGTGACTGGCTGAGTGGAGTTACGGACTGGATATAATGCTGCCGACGCCCTTCTGCCCTGCGGGTGATTTCTCTGTGGGATCCTTGGAGACCAGTCTGAATTCCTGCTCCTCCAAAGCTAAGTTTGCTGCTCGGCCTTTTGCTTTTGTGCTTTGACTTTGTTTTTGCTTTGTTTTTCTGGATTTCTGCCATTCCCTGCTGGGGTGTGCTGAATTCATTTAGCTCTGTCTTCTGAAAATATCTTCGCGCTGATTCAGTTTTTGAAGCCTAGCTGCTTCAGGGCCTTTTTTCATATCAGCTGGTTGGCTTATGTCTTTGATAGGGTTTTTGCAGATTGCAGACAGCAGCCTTCCTTTCCTTTCCTATCTAGGTAGTTTTGGGGCCCCGTCTTTGCTCAGTCTATCTTTCTGTCTGTGTTAGTATTTTCATCTTGCTTCACCGTCATTATGTGTTGGGGGCTGCCTATTGCTTTGGGGTCTGCTCTGGGGCAGTTTAGATTTCTCCTTTCTTTCTTTAGGCCTATGTATTTCTCCGGCTGTGATCGAGGGGTCTAGGGCATCGTAGGAACCCCCCACGGCTACTGCTAGTTGTGTTGATAGGTTCAGGGGTCTGCAATCTGATAGTTGCCAACTTCTCTGGTTTTCTGGACTTAGCTTGTATAAGTGCTTTTGCCTCCTACGGTGACTCATTCATAACAGGATGCCATGTCACGTTTGGAGAGCCCCTGATGTGCCTAAACAGTGGAAACCCCCAACAAGTAACCCCATTTTGGAAACTAGACCCCCCAAGGAATTTATCTAGATGTGTGGTGAGCACTTTGAACCCCCAAGGGCTTCACAGAAGTTTATAACGTACAGCAGTACAATTAAAAAAATCATATTTTTTTCCACAAAAATGATCTTTTCACCCCCAATTTTTATTTTCCCAAGAGTAACAGGACCCCAAAAGTTATTGTGCAATTTGTCCTAAGTACGCTGATACCCCATATATGGGGGTAAACCACTATTTGGGCACATGGCAGAGCTCTGAAGGGAAGCAGCGCCATTTAACTTTTTTGGCTGGAATTGAGATCGGACGCCATGTCGCGTTTGGAAAGCACCTGATGTGCCAAAACAGTGGAAACCCCCCAATTCTAACTCTAACCATAGCCCTAATGGGAAAATGGAAATGAATACATTTTTTTTTAATTTTATTATTTTTTCCTAACTAAGGGAGTGATAACGGGGGGTTTGATTTACTATTTATGGCGGGTTTTTATGTTTGGCAGCTGTCACAAGCTTTTTATTGTAAAAATAGTTTATGCATCACCACATTTTGAGAGCTATAATTTTTCCATATTTTGACCCACCGAGTCATGTGAGGTCTTATTTTTTGCGGGACGAGTTGACGTTTTTATTGGTACCATTTTCGGGCACATGTCATTTTTTGATCGCTTTTTATTCCGATTTTTGGGACGCAGAATGAACAAAAACCAGCGTTTCATGAATTTCTTTTGGGGGGTGCGTGCGGTAAAATTGATAAAGAGGTTTTATTCTTCGGGTCGGTACGGTTACAGCGATACCTCATTTATGTAGTTTTTTTATGTTTTTCCGCTTTTATGCAATGAAAACAATTTTATATAAAAAATAATTATTTTTGCATCGCTTTATTCTGCGAGCTATAACTTTTTTTATTTTTTCGCTGATGACGCTGTGTGGCGGCTCATTTTTTGCGGGACAAGATGACGTTTTCAGCGGTACCATGGATATTTATATGCGTCTTTTTGATCACGCGTTATTGCACTTTTTGTTCGGCGGTATGACAATAAATCATTTTTTGCTTCGTTTTTTATTTTTTAAGGGGTTCGCTAAAGGGGTTAACTAATGGAACAGTTTTATAGGGTAACTAGTGGAACAGTTTTATATGGTGGGTCATTACGGACGCGTCGATACCAAATATGTGTACTTTTATTGTTTTTTTTATTTTCAACAAATGAATTTATTAGGGAATATATATTTTTTTTTTATTTAGCAATTTTTTTAATTATTTTTACAGTTTTTTTTTTTTTTTTTTCACTTTATTATAATGTCCCAGGGGGGACATCACTGTCATGTGACAGATCGCTGATCTGTCACATCACAGATCGCTGTGACAGATCAGTGATCTGTCACAGGCACTGCTGCAGGCTTCCTAATGCCTGCTCTCTGCAGGCAGTGAGGAAGCCAGCTCCCTGCAGGCCCCCGAAGGTCCCCGTCGCCATATTAGATCCGGGGACCTGCAGGGAGAGAGGCCTCCGCAGCAGCGCTGCACATTGCGCTGCTGTGGGGATCTCGGAAGCACGGAGGGAGCCCCCTCCCTGCCGATGCTTCCTTTAACCCCCGGTACACAGCGATCATGTTTGATCGCGGTGTGCCAGGGGTTAACGTGTCGGGGCGGTCCGTGACCGCCCCTGACACGTAATGCCGGTTGTCAGCTGTGATAATCAGCTGACACCCGGCCGCGATCAGCTGCGCTGCCCCCGGGAGCGCAGCTGATCTCACTAGACGTACTATTCCGTCCTTGGGACTTAGGTCCCAGGTCACATGGACGGAATAGTACGTCTAATGTAGGAAAGGGGTTAAGCATTTTGTATAAATTGGATTATCCTTTTCAAGCAGCAGTCAGGTGGCTGTAGATTATCTCATTCGAGAGAATCGGGCCGATTATGCTAATAATGCTCGGCTCAAGCTGTGAGAATTTGGCTATGTGCACACGTTCGGAAATGCTGCGGAAAATTCCGCAACTCCCGCTGCGGGTAAAACGCATGCATTTTCCCGCTAAGCACAAGTGTTTTGCAAACATATTTAGCTTGCAGAATGCTTGCGTTTTCCAAATAATAAAAAAAATTTAAAAAATGGTTATTCTGACCTTTCAACGGTCCTCGATCTCCTCAGTGGCGCTCCTGGCATCTTCCGGTCTCATTGATGCTTTGCGTGAAGGACCTTTCTGACGTCACGATCACGAGATCGCGACGTCATCTCAGGTGATTTGTGCAAAGCAGCATCACTGGGGCCGGAAGATGCTGGCAGCGTGGTGAGAGGTGCAAAGGACTCCGGGGGCCATCAGAAGGTAAGTATATCACGATTTTTTTATTTTAATTCTATTTTTTACAGGATTATGGTACTCAGGCCCTGGAGAAGAGTCTCCTCTCCTCCAGACCCTGGTACCATCCGCACATGAAGCGCTCACTTTACTCATGGTGGGCATAGCCACATGCGTAAAGTGAGCATTTCAATGCAATCCTATGGGTGCAGAATCGCAGCGATTCCGCACAAAGAATGAACATGCTGCGTATTTTTCTGCTATGCGATTCTGCAGCGGAAAAATCCGCAGCATTAACACAGCAATGCGGAATCCCATAGGATTGCATGGGATGCGTTTGTTTAGCGTTTTCGCAGCGGAAAAACGCAGCGGAAACGCTAAAAAAAAACGCAACGTGTGCACATAGTCTTAGAGCCGAGTGTCATCTTGGTGTGATCCAATGCTCTCACATGAAAGAATCGTAGCACAGGTGTGGAGAGTTTAATTTCTCCATTTTCTTCATTGTCTAAATCCATGAATGTGGAACAGCCTTCAGATGACATTCGATTGCAGTCCAATGTTTCACACACACCATAGACTTGTATGGGTGCGCGTGGTCTGATTATCGGATGCACTTGCAGCGCTTGTCGGCTCTGCCCCATAGCATAACATTGTGGCAAGTTTTATCTGACAAAACATCGGATAAGGCTAGTTTCACATTAGCGGTTTTTTGCGCAGCGCATCGTGCGCATAAAAAACGCAAAGAAAGACGCAAAACAAACGCGCGTTTTTTAACGTCATGCGCACGCTGATGCGTCAAAAAAACGCAGCGTTGCTTGCGATTTACATGCATTTTTGCATGCGTTTGCGTTTTTTTATGCACATGCGTTTTTAGGTGTGACATTTTTTCCATTGTCTAGAGAACATTCTAGACTTGTTTCACTCAAAAACGCATGCGCAAAAAAACGCAACCGTGCGCAAGACCATGCGCACGCATGCGTTCCCATAGACTTCAATGTGTTGTTTTTGCGCATTCCGTGCGCAAGCGTGCGCATGCGTTTTTTTTGCCGAGACAGGGCGCACCAAAAAATGCAACATGTTGCGTCTGGCGCAAAAGACAAAAAAACGCATGCGCACGAAAACGCAAGTGTGCGCAAGACCATGCGCACGTCATGTTAAACATAGGTGCGCATGCGCACGGGTGCGCACGATGCGCTGCGCACAAAAGCGCAAATGTGAAACCAGCCTAATACTAGGCCGTGTTATAAACTCTATGTGAGTGAGTCTTAATAGTCTCGCCTGCCTTTCTAGACAGAAAAGTTGAATATGTTTGGACTATGACTGCAAGGAGGTTGATGGTTCCTCTCTATCATGGATTCACCACTTGGTAATAACAAGTTGAATTTGAAGCACGCAGGAAATATATGGGCATAATATTCTATTGATTAACCTTTCCATATAATATCTATTACTTTTAATATAATGTACACTCTGCCGGTATTTGTATCACAATTCTTTTCCATGTCACATTAATAGAAATAGGGGAACATTGATATTTAGAGCAAAACAAATATGTGAGAAAAGCTTTGTCGGCACAATCCCTATTTGGATCAAAGCTAATGGGGATACAAGAACACAGTATATTTTTTTTTCCTAATTTACACACATGTAATCAACGGCAGCTCTAATGTTTATGAACAAAGTTTTTAAATTAATTTCCTGAATGCATTTGCAAACATTTTTATCTAAGTTCTATGAATCTAGACAAATACTGTTTTTATTGCACTATCATTTTGCTCGGTCTCTCTGCCAGAACCCCCCACCGCAAAGAAAGAGATGCATGATACCTGGACTTCCCCTGATGAATAGTTTTAATTAAAAAATGCTGTACTATAAGTATTTTAATGTTATAGACATTCCAAAGCTATGCGGCCATAAATTACGCCCGGTGTTTACACGGGTGTACAACAATAGCAGCTCACTGACAACGAATTGTAAGCCGGAGCGCTCACTATACATGGTTAATTGTCACAATTAGATATAAAAATAGGCCTGTCGCTATGCCACGTTCCAAAATAATAAAAGAAGCCGTGCGCAATAATAACCAGGAAATATCAATACTAATTAAGCTCTTGACAAAAATACTGATTTTCTTCATGTAATTTTTAATTGGAAAAAGATACAGCTAAGGAATTCAAGGATTTGGTTTCTTCTTTAATAATAAAAGCCATATAGACAGGGCAATTAACGACCAATTTAAAAAAAAAAAGTGCTTAGTTTTAACGAGCTATTGTTGCATAAGGAAAAATATAATTTACACGTAACAGGCAACTATCATTATAAAAATGTCAAAAAGGGAGAGTCTCTTCGACACCGAGGTGTGGTTCATAGCGCCCAACGATTAATTTGTGCCTGTAGGTGACACAAGTGCATGTGTGTCATTTTGTAGAAATGTATATTTCCTTTGTGAGAATCCAGTATTGCTCCTCCCTACTTTTATTCTAATGATAAAAGCTGTGTTTTGCTAATTAGATGTTCTTTATTTGTCTGATCTTTAGGAATTTGGTATGGTATGTAGTCATCGCTGTCATTACTGGCTTTCCAAGTATCAAACCAAAGCATATTATTTTTTTTTTCCCGCTAATTATATCCTCATTTACGGACAGTTGCTTTCTCTGATTGGCTCTTACACCAGTTGCTATGACTTCATTAACAGTGTCTTCTGACCCTGTTATTTCTTATGACAAGATTTGCTCCACGTGTCCTGTGGCATTGTATCCTAGGGTCACTTCTCTCTAGGGTTAGTATAGTGTCAAACGCAAGAGATTTACGGCATAAAAATCACATTCCAAGTTGCTAATTACTACATGCAGAGATCCTACAAATTAAAGCTTCTAGCATATGTTTTTTTTCCTGCCTCTGTTAAAAAAAAATGAATGTTTTAAAGGTGTCATTAGCAGGTTAGTTTCATTTATAAATGTGGCAGGAGAAAGTGACAAGTGTAATGTAATGTAATTCTGCCTCAAAGAAGGAGAAAATGTTTATTTTTGCAATATTATTTAAAAATAAAAAACAACATAAAAATAAAATTATGAACTGCTCATGAAGGGTGCAAATATTTAAATGCACAAAAAAAATAGCCTTAATAATGTCACATTCTCATACACTGTTATATCGTGATTCGAAATGGACCCCCAGGATCTGGCGTCGTCTTTGCTATTATTTTATTTTTTCCTTTAAATTTCTTAAACAATGCCGGTCTAAAAAAAAATAAAATAAAAATGTGTGAATATTATGAATTAGTAAACATATATTAAACAGAAGTTGCTGTACAGCTAGTTGTTTGCAAAATTACTTTTGTTGATTAAAAGCCACATCAGAACTTCCGGCTGGTGAAAGGGTTTTAAATTGTTTAATGCTGATTGTGATTGCTATGCAGAAAAAAAGGCATTGCAAAGCACACCATTATATCACTGAATCTTTGTTAAGCAGGCCTTGAAAGTGCTTGACAGCATAATTAATCTTGTGATATGAACAAAGAAACTAGCTCAATACTATTGAAGATGCTTATTAAAAATACTAAATACCTTTTTCCACTTAAAATCTTTTCGAATACTGTGGGGTGGTACATTTCCCCTGTACATATATATATATTTCTCCTTAGTCTGAAATTGATACGAGGAACAGAATGGAATTTGTAACTAAGATGACAATAAAAAAATGTTAAAAAAAAAAAGTATTAGTGAAGAAGGAAACTCTAGCTAATAACCTTAAGACATAAAATTGTGCTCCAAAAGCTTTTAGTGAAGAAAAAAAAAAGTTTTTTTTTTTAAATTCCCAAATAAAATCATGTATACGAGCAACACATTTAAAAAGATAAATCTGTATAATATCTTTAAAGTGCATTTATTAACATTACAGCGTAAAGCATTAGTCTTAATTGTGGTTGCTGTTTTTTTTTTTTTTTCATGCAGACTTTTTGTGGCTCTCATCCCATTGAGCATACAATTGTTCATAACTGTGGACCATTTATCAGTATGGGGGATGTAACGGTTCACAGAATGTAGTATAATTCAATGGGAAGTATAATTCAATGGGAATTGTAAGAGTCCAAAGATAAAAAAAAAGTCCCTCGAATGGTTGATCATTTCTATAAGATTCTGCAATATGTCAGTATCCTCAAAAAATCCAACATTTCCTATAAATGCAACATTATCTATAAATACATTAAGTTTATATAAATTTTCCTGTAGTTTGAACCTTCTTAGGTTATTTTTCTTTTGATTAAGAACTTTAAATTTATGTTCTGCGCCTGCAATAGCTGATACTTCTTAGAACCAAGGCTCTCTCAGGCTGGAGATAATGCATCATTAAACACAATGCTGGATTTTGGCTATTTTATGAATATTTTTTTTCCTATTGTTCTATTATTCACACATTTGATTCTTTGTAGAATCTCTACTACTCAGTTTAAAGCGAAGAGCTTGTAAAGATTTAATAGATCTCAGCTAAAGAAACATTGTAATGGCATCAATTAATGATAGCATTTTAGTTAGAGATTTCACAAGATGATAGTACTTTGTCAGCTATGGGTGCATGCGAAGCTTCCCAATTACTACAAATGGAATCTGTTTTTATTTACCAGGTATTTTTTCCTTTTGTAGATTTTTTTGACCTTTATATATATGAAGAAAGAGATACTGTCCCTACCATTTACTTAAAGGGGTAGTTCGGTGTTTACTTATTGATTGGTGGGGGCCCACAGTGCTTGGCAGAACAGCAAAATTTTATCCCCATCACGAAATGTTTACATCCTTTAAAATGGAGTGGCAGGTCAGATGCCCAACTTCTACTGTACTTTTTCTCTATGGGGCTGCTGAAAAAAGCTGAGCTCGTTCAGTGGCGCCATAGATAATGAGTAAAGCTGTGCTCAGGCATGTGCACTGCTGCTCCATCCTAACAGGGATAAAAGTAGCCTGTTCTGCCAATTGGTGCAAGTCCCAGCAGTTGGACATCCACTGATTATTAAGTTATCATTTAGATAGGTGGTAACGTGTGTTCACCAAAAAAAATCCTTTAATGCATCTTTTTTTGAGTACACAGAATCATCACAGTATGTTAAGGGTAGAGTTCCTTGGTGCAGATACCGCATGGTTCCCTCTTGCCATGTCCTCAAAGGTCAAATAAACACAAGGTTTGCCAGTAACACTTCATTGTTGTCATAACCTCTTGTACTCATTGACTCACATGCATGGGTGGTGCTTTTGGCTGCGAGCAGCAGTCGAAATATCCTTGTTAAATGAACCTGTCATTTGATTCATGCTGCCTAAACCATGGACAGCATGAATCCTAGTCTGGCTGCATGATTGCAACCAGGAGGTATATATCTTTCTCTGAAACGCTTTTTAGCATTTGAGAGAGAATTTTGTTTATAGAGGGCCGTTCACCAGTTTAAGAATGCTAAACTAGACAAATATTGAAATAGTGACTACACAACTGAGTAAAATGTAGTTTTGTTTTTTTTTATTTCTCCTCACTGTTGTGGAGATATTCACTTATATAGTTTATGTTATAATTTTTTGTTAAGTTCCACTGGGCGTTACCAGAGATTTGTCTCTGTGGGTGTGTTCTTATGGTCTTTGATCAACCATATTAAGGGCAGCAGCACTGAAGGGAAAAAGAACACACCCACTCTCCTCACTGATCTTGGCAGCTTCTGTGTAGAGATGCAAAAGAGCTGAATTTTGTATTACAAATACTTCCAAATCTCATCTCACAGCAGTACATAACTCAGATCTGCTGTATACAGTAGCTGCAGAGATCACTGAAGAGAAGAGGGTGTGTTCTTTTTCCTATGTGTGTTGCTGCCCTGCACATGATTGGTCAACCTCATGCAAAGGAAGAAATATGCGCCCCCAAAAACAAATCTGTTAATGCCCTGTAGAATTTAATATAAATTATAATGTAAATTTACAAGCAAATATTTCCACAATGGAGAGAAGAAATTAATAATAAAAATGACTTTTTACTTAGCTTTGTAGTCACTATTCCATGTGAAACTAGTGAAAGATCATCTTTAAAGATTTCGCTTGTGACCATAGCTGGAGACTAGATTAATCTTGCTTTGCCCCCAGCTGGCTTCTTCCAGCACCACTGCAGATAATTGAAAGGTGTATCCCATAGTGAGATATCTATTAATCACCTAAAGCAGTACTGGGAAAAGCCTGGCTGTGCTGTACTAGTCTCATCTCTGCGTATGGTCTCCAAGTTTTCGAAGAGGAATATACCTGGCAGCAATTGCGCAGCCAGTATCTGATACTCCCCAACATAGCCTCTCACTTTTGTCTTTAAAATGTCTGAATTTGCTTGTTGCTCTATCAGAAGAGTTTTCAGTTACGCTGCTCCACCTTCCTGGGATTCTCCAACTTCATTTAACTCCTTTCTGTCATGTGACGTACTATCCCGTCTATGTGCCCTGGGACTTAATTCCCAGGGACGGGATAGTACGTCACAGCGATCAGCGGCGCCCACGTGGTGAGCGCCGCTGATCGCGGCCGGGTGTCAGCTGATTATCACAGCTGACATCCGGCACAATGTGTCAGGGGTGGTCACAGACCGCCCTCGACACGTTAACCCCTTGAACACCACGCTCAAACACGATCGCGGTGTATCGGGGGTTAAAGGGAAGCAGCGGCAGGGAGGGGGCTCCCTTCGTGCTTCCTTGAGCCCCGCACAGCAGCGCAATGTGCAGCGCTGCTGCGGGGGGCTCCATCTCTGCAGGACCCCGGATCCAAGATGGTGACGGGGACCTTCGGAGGCCTGCAGGGAGCTGGCTTCCTCTTGCCTGCAAAGCACAGGCAAGGAGGAAGCCTTGTGCAGTGCCTGTGACAGATCGCTGATTTGTCACAGTGATCAGCGATCTGTCACAGGACAGTGATGTCCCACCTGGGACAATGTAATAAAGTTAAAAAAAAAGTTTAAAAATAATTTAAAAAAAAAACGCTAAATAAATTAAAAAAAAAAAATCCCTAATAAATTCATTTTTTGGAAATAAAAAAAATAAAAAATAAAAGTACACATATTTGGTATCACCGCGTCCGTAACGACCCGCCCTATAAAACTGTCCCATTAGTTAACCCCTTTAGCAAACCCCTTAAAAAATAAAAAACGAAGCAAAAAATGATTTTTTATCATACCGCCGAACAAAAAGTGCAATAACGCGCGATCAAAAAGACGCATATAAATATCCATGGTACCGCTGAAAACGTCATCTTGTCCCGCAAAAAACGAGCTGCCATACAACATCAGCAAAAAAATAAAAAAGTTATAGCTCGCAGAATAAAGTGATGCAAAAATAATAATTTTTTTATATAAAATTGTTTTCATTGCATAAAAGCGCCAAAGCATGAAAAACGACCTAAATGAGGTATTGATGTAACCGTACTGACCCGAAGAATAAAACGGTCTTATCAATTTCACCGTACGCGCACCGGTGTAAGCGCACCCCCCCCAAAAGAAATTCATGAAATACTGGTTTTTGTTCATTCTGCGTCCCAAAAATCGGAATAGAAAGCGATCAAAAGATGTCACGTGCCCAAAAATGATACTGATAAAAACGCCAACTCGTCCTGCAAAAAATAAGACCTCACATGACTCTGTGCGTCAAAATATGGAAAAATTATAGCTCTCAAAATGTGGTGATGCAAAAACTATTTTTACAATAAAAAGCGTCTTTTAGCGTGTGACAGCTGCCAAACATAAAAACCGCCATAAATAGTAAATCAAACGCTATCCCCCCGTTATCACCCCGTTAGGGAAAAATAATAAAATTAAAAGAAAATGTATTTATTTCCATTTTTCCATTAGGGCTAGGGTTAGGGCTGAGATTAGGGTTAGGGGTGTGTTGGGGTTAGGGTTGGAGTTAGAATTGGGGGGTTTCCACTGTTTGGGCACATCAGGTGGTCTCAAAACGCAACATGGTGTCTGATCTCAATTCCAGCCAATTCTGCGTTGAAAAAGTCAAATGGTGCTCCTTCCCTTCCAAGCTCCACCATGCACCCAAACAGTGTTTTACCCCCACATATAGGGTATCAGCCTACTCAGGACAAATTGCAAAACAACTTTTGGGGTCCAATTTCTCCTGTTACCCTTAGGAAAATAAAAAAATTGGGGGCAAAAATATAATTTTTGTGGAAAAAAATTATTTTTTTATTTTCACGCCTGCGCGTTATAAACTTCTGTGAAGCACTTGGGGGTTCAAAGTGCTCACCACACATCTAGATAAGTTCCTTAGGGGGTCTAGTTTCAAAAATGGTGTCATTTGTGGGGGTTTCCACTGTTTAGGTACATTAGGTGCTTTCCAAAGGCAACATGACACCCGCAGAGCGTTCCATCAAAGTCTGCATTCCAAAACGTCACTACTTCCCTTCCGAGCCCCAATGTGTGCCCATACAGTAGTTTTCTCCCACATATGTGGTATCAGCATACTCAGGACAATTTGGACAACAACTTTTGGGGTCCAATTTCTCCTGTTACCCTTGGGAAAATAAAAAAAATGGGGACTAAAAGATCATGTTTGTTGAAAAAATACGATTTTTTTTATTTTCACGCCCGGTCGTTATAAACTTCTGTGAAGCACTGGGGGGTTCAAAATGCTCACCACACACCTAGATAAGTTCCTTAGGGGGTCTAGTTTCCAAAATGGGGTCACTTGTGGGGGGTTTCCACTGTTTAGGTACATCAGGGGCTCTCCAAAAGCAACATGACACCCGCAGACCATTCCACCAAAGTCTGCATTCCAAAACGTCACTACTTTCCTTCCGAGCCCTGACGTGTGCCCATACAGTAGTTTTCTCCCACATATGGGGTATGAGCGTACTCAGGACAAATTGGACAACAACTTTTGGGGTCCAATTTCTCCTGGTACCCTTGGGAAAATAAAAAAATTGGTGACTAAAAGATCATGTTTGTGGAAAAAATATGATTTTTTTATTTTCACGCCCGGGTGTTATTAACTTCTATGAAGCCCTTGGGGGTTCAAAGTTCTCACCACACATCTAGATAAGTTCCTTGGGGGTCTAGTTTCCAAAATGGTGTCATTTGTGGGGGGTTTCCACTGTTTCGGTACATCTGGGGCTTTCCAAACGCGACATGGCGTCCGATCTCAATTCCAGCCAATTTTGCATTGAAAAAGTCAAACGGCGCTCCTTCCCTTCTGTGCTCTTCCATGCGCCGAAACAGTGGTTCTCCCCACATATCAGGTATCAGCGTACTCAGGACAAACTGGACAATAACTTTTCCTTTCTAATTTCTCCTGTTACCCTTGGTAAAATAAAAAAAAATTGAACCTGAAGTATTTTTTTGTGAAAGAAAAGTTAAATGTTCATTTTTTTTTTAAATATTCAAAAACTTCCTGTGAAGCACCTGAAGGGTTAATAAACTTCTTGAATGTGGTTTTGAGCACCTTAAGGGGTGCAGTTTTTAGAATGGTGTCACTTTGGGGTATTTTCTATCATATAGACCCCTGAAAGTGGCTTCAAATGTGATGTGGTCCGTAAAAATAAAATGGTGTTGCAAAAATGAGAAATCGCTGGTCAACTTTTAACCCTTATAACTTCCTAACAAAAAAAAATTTTGGTTCCAAAATTGTGCTGATGTAAAGTAAACATGTGGGAAATGTTACTTATTAAGTTTTTTGAGTGCCATATCTCTGTGATTTAAGGGCATAAAAATTCAATGTTGGAAAATTGCGAAATTTTCGCCAAAACTTCGTTTTTTTCCCATAAATAAACGCAAGCTATATGAATGAAATTTTACCACTAACATGAAGTACAATATGTCACGAGAAAACAATGTCAGAATCACCGGGATCCATGGAAGCGTTTCAGAGTTATTACCTCATAAAGGGACATTGGTCAGAATTGTAAAAATTGGCCCAGTCATGAACGTGCAAACCACCCTTGGGGGTTAAGGGGTTAATGATCCATGCACAATTTTCTACATCTCATGTGAAGTTCTGTTCTCTACTAACACACTTTTCACATAACTTTACACCTTGCGCAACTTTTATGCTATTTATATAACCTCCATCCTTCAGAACCTGAACTTTCACCCTCTTGTACTAATATATTTACTGGCATCTTTATAAGTTTTGACCACATACTTCATGATTATTGTACAAGCAGTGCTAAAAGCCATTCTAAATTATATGAATAAAACAGTTATGGGTTACTATCATATGGTGAGCTATAAACAGTAGTAATGGATGAGACCTTAAAATCTCATTAATCTTTAGAATAGATTTAATTAATGTTTTGTAGAAAATGTCAGGAGTAAGGTGAGCCTAGTGGTGTGCAGTGGAATAAATCAGCACATTGGCCATCATTGAGCTTTTCTGTGGAGTCATGTATGACACATAGGCTATGTTAAAAAGGTAAAAACACACCAACACTGGATGTAATATATAATAATATATTATAATAAACCAATCAATTATTATTAATAATAATAATAATAATAATAATAATAATAATTAAATATACCACCAGTGTTCAGTGAAATTAGTGATTGCACACTATTAAAGATAGATTACACCAACCAACCAATCAAAAGACCTATTAACCATAGAAAACCAGACAGGGTGTACTTATTAAATATTATTTTATTTTATTTATATTGTACAGGTGGTTATATTAAAACCAATTAAAAACAAAAAAGTGCACGTATAGGAACAATTTAACAACGACGCGCGTTTCGGAATCCTTCCTTCATGATGAAACGAAAACGCGCGTCGGGGAGCACGTGATAGGGACATGGTGACCCTTATAGGTAAAGATCTGTTTATGCTAAAACCTCTCTATATATAAACAGCTGCAATTTTCCAAAGAAAAGGAGGCACTGTTTGCTCTATATATTGTGCATGGTTTTCATTGCACAGGCACTCTGCACTTTATTTTGGATATGTGAAAACCTTGTGAATATACACAATTGATGTTTTTAAAGGCACATGTGGTTCTTTTTTATTTTTTTGCATATGATATCACTATGTGACAATTTTGCACATTGCACATTGCACTTTTTATGATTGTTATTTATTTATTTTTTGTTATGGTATCATAATCATTTTTATGTATTTGCACTTTTCTACAATCCTTTTGGAGAATGGTCACTTTATAATATATGAGGTATGCATATTTCATATATAAATTGGGTCTTATTATTTTTTACAATTTTGTTAAATTGTTCCTATACGTGCACTTTTTTGTTTTTAATTGGTTTTAATATAACCACCTGTACAATATAAATAAAATAATATTTAATAAGTACACCCTGTCTGGTTTTCTATGGTTAATAGGTCTTTTGATTGGTTGGTTGGTGTAATCTATGTTAAAAAGGTGTATTTACCATACAGATTGCCATCAAAACTAGCTTGCCTGGCCACCGATTCCCATCTTCTGTAAAACAAAAGTGATGCAAGCATCTCTGGTGCATTATCAATACAGACCATGGGACATGTAAGCAGCATGGCAGGTAGCCACTCTGTATTATTTAGAACTCTGCATTGTGATGTTTTTGTGGTTTTACTACTGGAAGTAAATCAGTATATTGAAGGTAAGCATTATCATTCTTTGTAGACCCTCTTTGACCTCTTTACACCTAATGACGGACTTAGCACTTCATGAGCGTGTGTCAATTCCCGATCCTTGACATGCTATGTCTGTCATGTATTTTAACTGTCACTGGGTGTAAACACACAGTGACAGTTCCGTGCCGACAGCTGTCACTGACACCTGAGCGGCACGGGAAGCGGTGCAGGGACCCATGCTGACGGTGCCTGCACCCAAATCGCTGAGATCGATCACTCAGTCTGACAAACCGATCACAGCATGATCTCGCAGGAGGTCCTGAAATATCGGCATCTCCTGCCCGATCAGAGCAGAAGCTCGGCACAGCAAGTGGCCAAGCTGCTGATGTGAAAGCCGGAGGTGGTGCTGGAACAGCCAAGAACAGTGCCGAGCCCCTGGCTGATTAACCCTCCAGATGCTGTGATCACTCACGATTGCGTCATTTGGAAGGCAGTGAAGAGATGCAGTGACCAATGACAGCGTCCCTGCATCTCTGATTGCTGTGATTGGATAGTAATTGTAACTATTCAATCACAGCAATATGTCAAATGCGGGAAACAGCAGCTCAGCTCCACCTTGTCACTCTGTCTGTGACATTGTTAGAAATAGGAGCTGTGCTGTTGTTAGCTCCCACTCCCAGTGTCACCCAGTCTCCCTGCCTGGCAAGGATAATTGATGGGCAGTGCCAAGTGACAGCAACATCAGACAGAAGGAATATGAGAAGTTGGAGAAATACCAGAGCCTCAAAGGAGAACTGAAGAAGATGTGGAAGTTGAAGGCAACAGTGAATCCATTAGTGATAGGAGTACTTGGAGCAGTGACCCCTAAGTTGGGAAAATTGTACAGCAGGTCACAGGAGCAACATTTGAACTCTCTGTCCAGAAAAGCGCAATACTGGGAACAACTAAGATCCTGCGCAGAACCCTCAAACTCCCAGACCTCTGGTAGAAGACCCGGGAATGAGAAAGGACAAAAGAGACCACCCCCATTGGGGGTGAGAAGGAAGTTTATATATATAATTTTTCCATAACAATTTTTTTTTTTTTTGTCCGTCCATCCATCGCTAGATAGCTTTAGTTAGGTGTAGGGGCGTTAGTTACGAAGGCAGTTAGTTTAGAAATAGTTGGCTAGTGTTAGGGCACGGGAATTAGTATTAGGTATAGGTTTAGGGACTTTGTGTTTTTATAAAAAGTAAAGAAAATAAATACAAAAATGAAAAAAGTTCTTTTTTTGTCATATCTATCCTGAAATGGCTGCACGTATGTATTCAGCAGATGAGGCTTACACCATGATCTTTTTGTATACAGACAGCGCCAGTGAGACGGACGAGCAGTTTTCCAGATGCTGTGCTCGTCCACTATTTCTATCGACGGTGAGACTCTGCAACAGCGCAGTGGGCGAAAGAGCATGTTAGCGCCACTGCCGCTGCAAATGACTGGGTGCACACAGAATCCTACCCTCCGTGCGTGGCAGAATTTATTTCTTCCACTGGCGTCCATGTGGGTTCTGCTAGGTTTAGGGAGGTTGTTTTTTTTATTTTCTTCTCTGAAGAATTATTACATTGTTATATTGAGGCTATGTGCCCACGTAGCGATTTTTAAGCATTTTTGCCGCGATTTTCGGTGCGAAAACGCTTAAAAATCGTGTACAGAATGCCCCCCATGCATTCCTATGGCATTCCGCACATGCTGTGCTAATGCTGCGCTTTTTTCCGCGGCGGAATCGCATCACGGAAAAAATCGCAGCATGCTCATTCTTTTGTGCGGAATCGCGAAGAATTGCCGTGCTTCCGCACCCATAGGAATGCATGAGAATCGCTTACTTCCCGCATGTGGCTATGCCCACCATGCGGGAAGTTAAGCGTCTCATGTGCGGTTGGTACCCACGGTGTGGAGGAGAGGAGACTGTCCTCCAGGCCCTGGGTACCATACCCCTGTAAAAAAAAGAATAAAAAATCAGGGTATATTTACCTTCCGATGTCCCGCGCTGCATTCCCGGCCTAGCGTTCCCAGTAATGCCTTGCGGCAAGGCCCTGTAATGACGTAGTCTCGCGTGACTCTAGCGGTCTTGCGAGATCGGTATAGCAACGCGAGACTACGTCATCACAGGTCTCGCAAGGCATAACTGGGAACGCTGAGGCCCGGGAATGCAGCGCGGGACGCCGGAAGGTAAATATACCCCGATTTTTTTTATTTTTTTTAGCATTTTAACATCCTATCTTTTACTATTGATGCCGCATTGGCGGCCTCAATAGTAAAAACCTGGTCACACTTGTCAAACACTATGTTTGACGAGTGTGACCAACCTGTCAATCACTTTCCAAGCGATGCTTCAAATCGCTTGGAAAGTGCTTGAATATCGCACACGAAAATCGCGGTAAAATCGCAGTGAAATCGCGTGGAAAAAAAGCGCGATTTCTGGGAAGGAGTCCGGTTTTTAGTGAGCGTTTTAAAACGCTACGTGGGCCCACAGCCTTAATTATTGAGCAGACCAATTCATATACTGCTCAAATTATTAACGGACACTCCACATCCTACTACTCCAAAAGTAGCTGGAACCCTGTTGATGTGGCTGATATTTAAAAAAAAATGTTTGGCCTTCTGCTCAATGTGGGTCTGATAAAAAAAAACACCATCAGATCATATTAGTCAACTGATGTTCTGTACGGCACCCCTGTGTACAGAGAAGTAATGGCCCAGCAACAATTTGAGAGCATTTTGCAATTTCTACATTTCGCAGAAAACGCAAATTGCCACCCCTCCCAGTAACTTCAGCTATAACCGACTTTACAGTCAGGCCCCTAATAAGTTATTTTAACAATAATTTTTCCCAGACACATACTCACAAAAAGAATATCTGTGTGGACGAGGCCCTGTTCCTTTTCAATGGTAGGCTGCGCTTCGAGCAGTACTTGCCGAATAAAAGGTCCCGATTCGGACTAAAGATATATAAGTTGTTTGAAGCAACTCTTGGCTACACCCACAAATTCCAGGTGTATGAGGGCAAAATGCCCAGATTGTTCCTCCCGAATGCTCACCCTCCCCAAACATAGCTAGGAAATTGTCTGGGACCTGGTGCATACCCTGTTAGATAAGAGGTACAATTTGTACATTGATAATTATTATACAAGTGTACCCCTGTTCAGGTGCTTGTCTGCCAAAAAAAAGTGGCTTGTGGAACCGTACGCTGGAACCAAAGAGTGTTGACCAAGACCAGCTAGGGCTTTAAAAACCTCGGGATAGGCACGCATCGTCTTTCCCTCACTACATTGAGCCTCTGAAGCCAGGACGCGTATACTCAACTTCAGCGGGTCAATATAGTGAGGGAAAGAAGCTGCGTGAATGTGCGAGGTTTCGGTAGCGCTGGCGATGTCGACAGCGTTTGTAAGTCATGTTGTTATGCCCATAGGGACGTGATAGCATGCTACGTGGGCCGATTATTCTAGGGAAACTAACGCCCCATCGACTAGCCAAAGGCTTTATTTACATTTCATAAACGGACTTTAGAAATTACTTTTTCTAAAGATATGTTTATGTGTTTAATGTAATAAAGGGACTCTTACTATTTAGATACGTAGACACAACTGCTGGTGATTCTGGGGCACTGGTGACCTTACAGGTTCCATTTAAAGGAGCACTGAAAATATTTAGTGCGTTCATTGTTACGAGTACACTATATTCAAAAGGCGATAACTCCCTCCGCCCTTCTCTAATATGTGGTTGTATGCACATGTACACAGAGCAGATTCATATTTATGAGTTTGTTGTATTACTTGATCACTTTTATTACCTAAATGGCACAATATTTTGTATCCTGTGTAGGCTAATAGGAAACTGGACCAGAATCTTCAATATGCTGATCTCTTTATATAGCAGGATTTCTGCCTGGGAGCTATGGCTTTAAAAACTCTGCTTGATTGTTCATAAGTGTTTTAGCAGCGTATTTTTTGCTAGTTCAATACACTGGACGCTAAGCTGGATTACTTTAAAAGTGGTACTGTCAGCAGATTTCATAACATACCCTGCATACATCGCTCAATAGTTCCCTTAAACCTGACAAGGCTAGTGTACTTACTTTTAAAATCTATCTCAGAATGGCTGGTAGAATCCATTGTTAACATAGCACTGAATAATATTAAAATAGCATTTGATAAGTCCTGCTACAGCTGTGATGGATTAGGAAGAAATATGACAACTGAAAGTTTTTCGCATTTTTTTTCCCACGCTTTCCCCAATGAGGAAGCAAATGGAGCCAAAATACCCACTGAAAAGTATACGCATATTATTTTCAATTAAATACAATATTGAAGCCTTACCGCTTATACAAATGAGATGTGAGTTTCTTTAATAGGGATAAAAAGATTATTACAAAAAAAGTTAAAGCAAAGTCAACAGATAATATAGTTAAGCATTCGCAGATAATACCGTCTCCGTTTGCATTGGAAATCTGAGATTTGATGTTTATTGAAATATAAAGACTGCGGATGGTAGGGTACAAAGTCGTACAGCTGTGTATTTGAAGAGTTTAGTTTCTCTGGCTTCATGTTTTACAATTGCGTACAAAGGCCTATTTGTGAGAAAAAGTAAGAACATGCAAAGCTTCTTGTAGTATCCCTGTAATACAGAGAAATATCTAATCATTAGGCACTAACTCCAGCTTTTATGCATGTCCGTGAATCCAGGTCCTACCAAGAGATGCACTTATGCTAATCACAAAGATTCTAGAAAACCTTTATCTTAATTACACAAGACGCTCCCCAGCATAATCTACTTGCTACTGGGTTGAAAACATATAGATTAAAATAATATTTTAATGCACAAAAGGAGAAACTGTTTAGAAGGGACGTGTTACACTTGCTGAGGGGGCCTCATATATTATGACCTCAGAAGGTTGGTAGGGAGTCGTTTGTAGTGTAGTCGATCAATAAAATAAAGTGGATTGGCTGCACCAAAGAAAGGGAAAATTGGTGTCAAGGGACCCATTTAGCAAGGTTTGTTCTGGCTAGATCCTTTCTTATTCCTCAGAGAATCTGCTTCTTTCGTGGTATCTTGTACCTTGCTGGGTACTGCACGTTGTTCAGTACATTTCCAGCACTTGATACTGTCAATGAACAAACTCCAGTGACCAGAAATTGTGCATATATATAATTTTTTCAGTCTGCTTGTTTGTTTGCAAAAGAATTTTAGAATTTCACATGTACCGTATATTCTTTATCCCCAGATTAAGATAAAGACCATAGACAGCGTCATGAGACTTGCTTACTAAAAAATGCAAGAATATGCACTAACAACTGGAGCCTGTTATTGCCACCTACATAGAACTAATGCAGAACCCAAGTAAACTAAAGCCCTGTTCACCCTGCACTTAAAAAGTATGTTCAGGGCATGCCCTAGTAAAGTCCCTGGCATACACTGTATTGTTCAAAAGTTTTAGGCAAATGTGGAAAAAATCCTGCAAAGTAAGAATGCTTTTAAAAATACAAGTGTTAATAGTTTATCTTTTGTCAATTAGCAAAATGCAAAATTAATGAACAAAAGATAAGTTAAATAAAATCAATATTTGGTGTGAATTCGCTTTGTCTGCATAACAGCATCAATTCTTCTAGGTACGATTGTCACTTGCACACATTTTTTTAAGGAACGGGCGTTTTTTCCCAATATCTTGAAGAATTAACCACAGATCTTCTGTGTATAAGGCTTCCACAAATCCTTCTGTCTCTTCATGTAAACTTGGACAGACTAGATGTTGCTGAGATCAGGTCTCTTTGGTGCCGGATCATCACTTCCAGGACTTATTCTTCTTTATTCTGAAGATAGTCTTTAATAATATTGCCTGGATTTGCCTGAATTTTTAGAATATGGAGCCAATAAGACGCCTCACAGATGGTATTACATGACAGATAATTATCTGCCTGTATTTCTTAGAATTAAGGACAACATTAGTCCTGACCAGAATCCCAATTCGTTTGTTGAAATACAGCCACAAACTTGTAAGTAACATCCTGTATGTCAGAGATCTCAAACTGCATTCTTCAAGGGCCGTAAACAGGTCATGTTTTCAGAATTTCCTTGTATTGCACAGGTGATAATATAATCACCTGCACAGATAATGATTCCAGCACCTTGTGCAATGCTAAGGAAATCTTGAAAACACGCATGGTTTATGACCCTCGAGGAATGCAATTTGACGCCCATGCTCTATGTATTATTGTTCCCACAGTTATTCATTATTCTACCATTCTTCAGCCATTTCTTAAACTGCCTTTTTGTTACTGCCAAATATTTCACATTTTGACTCATCAGTCAAGACCGCCTGTTGACGTTTTTCTGCGCCCCACTTTCAGTGTTTTCGTTAATAGTTGAGTGTTTTGCTTTGTTCCAATTTTTTCCAAGGAGACCACTTCTGTCCAGACTTCACCAAACAGTCGATGGGTCTCATTGATTACTGAGCGTTCTGAGCTACTGGCACTGCTGGGCAACTTCTGATTTTTGAAGAGATGATGTGTCTTTCATCCACTGCACAAAGTTTCCTTGGCCAACCACTTTGTCTATGTTCCTCAACATTACTCAACTCTTTGTTTCTTCAAAAGCGCTTGAACAGCATAATTTGAAAGCCTAATCTGCTTTGAAATATTGGCTTGGGAGAAACCTTGCTGATGCAGTTTAACTACCTTGTTAAGAGGAAATTGTCACGATCACGCGTGGCTGGACACAGCGCCTCCAGCACGAACCAATCTATTGGCATGAATATCAGAGGCAGAGACCCAAGAATTATCCTCCTGACCATAACCCTTCCATTTGACCAAATACTGGAGTCTCCGTCTAACCAAACGAGAATCCAATATTTTCTCTACCTCATATTCCACATTGCCTTTGACTAACACAGGGTCAGGAGGTGCTGCCATAGGAACCACTGGCTCAACAAACGTCTTCAACAGAGATTTGTGAAATACGTTATGGATCTTGAACGTAACTGGAAGAGCCAATCAAAACGAAACAGGATTAAGAATTTCCAAAATCTTATAAGGACCAATAAATCTTGGCTTAAATTTAGGAGATGCAACCTTCATAGGAATATTCTTAGACGACAACCAAACCATATCACCCACTTTAAACCGGGGACCAATGGTCCTTTGCTGGTTGGAAAATCGCTGGGCCTTTTCCTGAGAGAGTGACAACTTATCCACCACTTGGTCCCATATCTGCTGCATTCTCTTAACCACAGTGTCCACACCTTGGCAGGACGAAGATTCCACTTGCCCTGAAGAGAATCGAGGATTAAACCCAAAATTACAGAAAAAGGGTGACATCAAAGTGGCAGAACTAGCTCTATTGTTCAGTGCGAATTCGGCCAAGGGCAAAAATGAGACCCAATCATCCTGATCAGCAGATATAAAATGTCTCAAATTAGACTCAAAGGTCTGGTTTGTTCTCTCAGTCTGTCCATTGGTCTGGGGATGAAACGCGGAGGAGAAGGATAACTGAATTCCCAGATTGGAACAAAAGGCTTTCCAGAATCTGGAAACAAACTGAACTCCTCTGTCGGACACAATGTTCTCAGGAATCCCATGTAACCGAACCACCTGTTGTAAAAACAAGGGCACCAACTCAGCGGAAGATGGCAACTTTGGGAGTGGTACAAGATGGACCATCTTCGAAAGTCTATCACAAATCACCCAGATAACAGTCATTCTCTGAGAGACAGGAAGATCAGAAATTAAATCCATTGAGATATGGGTCCATGGCCTCTTGGGCACCGGCAAGGGCATCAGCAACCCACAAGAACGAGAACAAGGTTTAGACCGAGAACAAGTCCCACAGGACTGTACAAAATTCCTGACGTCACGAGATAAGGCAGGCCACCAAAAGGACCAACTCACCAAATCTCTGGTACCAAAAATACCTGGATGACCAGCCAATGCGGAGCAATGAATTTCAGACATCACTCTTTCTCCACTGGTCAGGAACATACAATTTACCCATAGGGCAACGCTCAGGTTTATCCTCCTGAAATTCCTCCAAGGTGCGTCTCAAATCTGGCGAAATGGCAGAAAGAACTACCCCCTCACCTAGGATAGTAGTAGGCTCAGTCACACTAAGAGAATCGGCAAAGAAACTCCTAGAAAGGGCGTCTGCCTTAACATTCTTAGTGCCCGGAAGAAAAGAGACCGCAAAATTAAAAAGCGTGAAAAACAAGGCCCATCTAGCCTGTCTAGGATTCAAGCGTTAGGCCGACTCCAGATAAATCAAATTCTTGTGATCGGTGAGGACCACAACTTGATGTCTAGCTCCCTCCAACCAATGTCGCCACTCCTCAAATGCCCACTTCGTGACTAACAATTCCTGATTCCCCACGTCATAGTTGCGTTCAGATGGGGAGAACTTTCGAGAAAAGAAGGCACAGGGATTCATCTTAGAAGTCACAGGGTCTTCTTGGGACAAAACAGCTCCTGCACCAATCTCAGAAGCATCTACCTCCACCTGAAATGGAAGTGAGACATCAGGTTGCCGTAAAACTGGAGCTGAAGTAAATCTCTGCTTAAGCTCCTGAAATGCTGAGATAGCCACAGGAGACTAATTCAGCACATCAGCGCCCTTCTTGGTCAGATCAGTCAGAGGTTTGACAATACCAGAAAAATTACCTATAAATTTACAATAGAAATTAGCAAAACCCAAAAACTTCTGGAGGGCCTTCAAAGAAGTAGGCTGAACCCAATCATAAATGGCTTGTACCTTGGCCGGGTCCATTTCAATAGTCGATGGAGATAAGATAAATCCCAAAAATGAAATCCTCTGTACACCAAAGAGGCATTTCGATCCCTTAACAAACAGGTAATTCTCCCTCAAAATCCGGAACACAGTCCGGACGTGTTCCACATGAGAACTCCAATCACTAGAAAAGATCAAAATATCATCCAGATACATGATCAAAAACTTATCCACAAAGTCACGGAAAATATCGTTCATAAAGAACTGGAAGACAGAAGGGGCATTAGTGAGCCCAAAAGGCATCACCAGGTACTCAAAATGTCCCTCCGGAGTATTAAACACCATCTTCCTTTCATCCCTGTGCTTGATGCGAATAAGATTATACGCCCCCCTGAGGTCAAGCTTAGTAAACCAGCAGGCACACTTAACTCTGGAGAATAAATCAGACATCAGATGTAACGGGTACTGATATTTAACCGTCATCTTGTTAAGGGAACGATAATCAATACATGGTCTTAATGAACCATCTTTCTTGGCCACAAAAAAAACCCAGCACCTAAAGGTGACGAGGATGGTCTAATATGACCCTTCTCCAACAACTCCTTAATATATAGGATCGCATAGCATCATGTTCGGGTACTGATAAGTTGAAAAGCCGACCCTTGGGAAATTTACACCCAGGCATCAACTCAATTGCACTGTCATAACTCCTATGAGGAGGCAAAGACGCAGACTTACTCTCACTAAAAACATCAGAGAAATCAGTCAGATA
Organism: Dendrobates tinctorius; assembly: GCF_039654945.1. Lineage (NCBI taxonomy): Eukaryota > Metazoa > Chordata > Amphibia > Anura > Dendrobatidae > Dendrobates > Dendrobates tinctorius. The sequence continues at coordinate 8,016,878 of NW_027361881.1, read as the reverse complement.
ATCAGGAATATCATGAGACTGAGGAGAGGTGGAGAAAACAGGAGCGTCCCTAAGAACACACTGACAACCCCAACTCACCACAGACCCAGATTTCCAATCCAAAACTGGATTATGAGTTTGCAACCAAGGAAAACCCAGAACAATAGTATCATGCAAATTATGCAGCACCAAAAATTTACAATTTTCTTGGTGGTCTGGGGCAACCCGCATCGTCACCTGGGGCCAAAATTGGAATAGGCGTCCGCAGAGGCGTCATGGAGCAACCACAACATTTAGCAAAGTCCAAATCCATCAGATTCAATGCTTCTCCTGAATCCACAAAAGCCTTCTTGGAAAACGTGGATAAGGAGCAGATCAGAGTAATTGCCAAAAGAAACTTAGGTTGTATACTGCCCACAGCAAATGTGTGTGCAAAACGTTTCTCTCGTTTTGGACAGACAGAAATAGTATGAGAGACGTCTCCACAGAAAAAACACAGCTTATTACGCCTTCTAAACTCCTGATGTTGCGCCCTAGACAAAACTCCATCACATTCCATAGGTTAATTATGCAAATTGTCTCTTCAGAGAGGAAGAGGACTAGAACTCTAGTGCCACCTATTGGAGGTAGCAATCCTAAAAGTCAATGTTGACCCTTTAACAAGCCTAGTTACATGACTTAGGATAAAATCCAAGCATAGGTTCAGACATTTGTCCAAAAGGTGGCAGCGCCTCTCGTGTAGTTTTGCGTTCACCTAAACGCCAATCAATTTGAATGGCTAATGACATAGAATCGTCAAGACCCGAGGGAACAGGAAATCCCACCATAGTATCTTTTACGGTTTCTGACAAACCCTTCCGAAAGAGAGCTGCCAAGGCACTATCATTCCATGTAGTAAGGACCGCTCACTTTCGGAATCTTTGACAGTATAGCTCTGCATAATCCTGACCCTGGTTCAATGCCAATAGGGCTTTCTCAGCTTGATCAGTAGCATTAGATTCATCATACAACAACCCCCAAGGCTTGAAAAAATGCATCCACATTAGTCAGAATAGAATCTTCAGGTGGCAAAGAAAACGTCCAATCCTGGGGATCGCGGCGCAGCAAAGAGATGACAATTTTAACCTGCTGCGCAGAGCTCCCCGATGAATTAGACTTCAAGGCAAGAAATAATTTACAATTATTCTTAAAATTCCAAAATTTAGACCGATCCCCAAAAAACACATCAGGAGTAGGGATCTTTGGTTCAGCAGCATGTGAATGAGCGAGATAGGCGGAATTTCCCCGCACTTCAGCAGTGAGCTGCTCCACACGATCAGACAATTGCTTAATCTCCATTAAGAAAAAAAAAAATTCCTCCTACGGCCCCAGAGAAAAAGAGGAAAAAATATACATATATAAAAAAAAATTCTGACACTTTTTTCCAATTCTTTCCTGCTTTTGAGTACCCTAGAATCTGCGGTATGGCTGGTGATTCTGTTATGAATGGGTCACTGAGGAGAAAAAAAACAAAATAAGCTAAGCCACAGAAAACCAGAGAAGTTGGTAACTATGCAGATTGCAGATCCCTGATCTTACCACACAAACTAGCAGTAGCCGTGGAGCGTGCCTACGATGTTCCTAGACGCCTCGTCACGGCCGGAGGACTACATAAGCCTAAAGCAAGAAAAGAGAAAACTAACTGCCCCAGAGCAGACTCCAAAGGAATAGATAGCCCCCCACACATGTATTGATTGTGAAACAAGATGAAGGCACAAATACAGGCAGGAAAATAGGCTGAGCAAATGATGGGGCCCAAACTAACTAGACAGGAAAGGAAAGGCAAGTCACTGTCTGCAACCTGCAAAAAACCCTACAAAAATAATGTCCAACACTTCTGATAGCAAAATTAACCCTGAAGTCACTAGACTTCTCCCACTATATCAGCACTCTGGAATATTCTGAGAGAGAGCAAAAAGAGACCGAACTAATAAGGGACAAAAAGCCAATTGGCAAAATACTGATAAATAAGAGTGGAAATTCAGCTCAGCCCCCAGCCGGGGCAGGCAGACCACACAAAAAACTGAATAGACCAACAAAATCAAGTGTGAACATTAGCAGAAAAACTTAGCTTTAGATGACTGGAACAGAGCTGAAAACCAAGAGCTGACAAGCCAGAAGGAATCACCAGCAACTGAATAGGGCGTCGGCTGTCTTAAATCCAATCTGAGAATCCTGAGATCCAATCGTCATCCTCATTCTCAGGTGGCAGATCTCCACCGATCAAGCCAGCCGCACCATTTCCCGAACCAGAGAATTAACTCACAACAGTAACCAGAGTGCAATGACCCTAATGGCCACCAGGGGCAAAACCACCTTTGGCACATAGCCAAAGATAAAAAAAAAGGTTACTTTGTGCATTTAATCTGTCAGATCCAACCTGGATCATGACAGTACCCTCCTCTTAATTAGGGGCCTCTGGACCCTCAAGACCACTCATTAGGGAACCACCTACAGCGGGGACGCCCAGACCAGAGTTCACCACCTCCAACTACCTGACACTTCAGGTTAATGAGAAACGCACCGCTGGTATAGGCAATGTATGTTCTGGAGGCACCATTCATCTCCAAAGCGTCGACCTGGGGTTCGAGTTATGTATGTGTATGTTCGGTACGAGCTGGAAAGACTCTGCAACACACTTCCTCAGGATGTTTTTTGGTGGCCACCCATACATGCTCGTTCACACACAGGTCCAGACCTGAACGTTTATTGCCACACCTTCGTTTGTCATAATTCAGTGAACTCATTCTGGGATCGACAACAGAGGCGTCCCCCTGTGTCACCACACTCACACCCCCGCTATTCACCAAGGGAACACCACCCTCCAACCCTTTACACCACGAGGCCTGCGCCTCCCAGGGTTGGCTAACGGCGAGGGTTGCGATTTGCCCCTACTCCCCCGCAGCGCACCTGCTGCTCACACCAGAGAGGGAGGGGCCCGGGATATGGAGGAAAAATACACTCCCTCGTCGCCTTCCTCCACACGACCAGGAGGGGGCGGCTTCTTCGGTGGTATGGAAGATTTGGCGTAAACCCCTCGGACTATCACACCAGTCTACTCACTACCGGGACGTACCCCTTCACCTCGGGGATCCCCAGACAGCACCATGGGGACCAACTCCACCCACTTGTCTGGGCACGTCCGCCTGTATGAACAAGTCCAGCTCCCCCTCAGTGACTCTAGGGGGCTTATTTGCCGGGGCCGCAATTTTGATTTTCTGGTTGAGCCAGAGGGAAGGCCCCAGACCCTGATACAGTAGTGGCCAAAAGTATTGAAACCCCTGCAATTCTGTCAGATAATACTCAGTTTCTTCCTGAAAATGATTGCAAACACAAATTCTTTGGTATTATTATCTTCATTTAATTTGTCTTAAATGAAAAAACACAAAAGAGAATGAAGCAAAAAGCAAAACATTGATCATTTCACACAAAACAACAAAAAATGGGCCAGACAAAAGTATTGGCACCCTCAGCCTAATACTTGGTTGTACAACCTTTAGCCAAAATAACTGCGACCAACTGCTTCCGGTAACCATCAATGAGTTTCTTACAATGCTCTGCTGGAATTTTAGACCATTCTTCTTTGGCAAACTGCTCCAGGTCCCTGATATTTGAAGGGTGCCTTCTCCAAACTGCCATTTTTAGATCTCTCCACAGGTGTTCTATGGGATTCAGGTCTGGACTCATTGCTGGCCACCTTAGAAGTCTCCAGTGCTTTCTCTCAAACCATTTTCTAGTGCTTTTTGAAGTGTGTTTTGGGTCATTGTCCTGCTGGAAGACCCATGACCTCTGAGGGAGACCCAGCTTTCTCACACTGGGCCCTACATTATGCTGCAAAATTTGTTGGTAGTCTTCAGACTTCATAATGTCATGCACACGGTCAAGCAGTCCAGTGCCAGAGGCAGCAAAGCAACCCCAAAACATCAGGGAACCTCCGTCATGTTTGACTGTAGGGACCATGTTCTTTTCTTTGAATGCCTTTTTTTCTCCTGTAAACTCTATGTTGATGTCTTTGCCCAAAAAGCTCTACTTTTGTCTCATCTGTCCAGAGAACATTCTTCCAAAACGTTTTAGGCTTTTTCAGGTACTTTTTGGCAAACTCCAGCCTGGCTTTTTTTATGTCTCGGGGTAAGAAGTGGGGTCTTCCTGGGTCTCCTACCATACAGTCCCTTTTCATTCAGATGCCGATGGATAGTATGGGTTGACACTGTTGTACCCTCAGACTGCAGGGCAGCTTGAACTTGTTTGGATGTTAGTCGAGGTTCTTTATCCAACATACGCACAATCTTGCATTGAAATCTCTTGTCAATTTTTCTTTTCCGTCCACATCTAGGGAGGTTAGCCACAGTGCCATGGGCTTTAAACTTCTTGATGACACTGCGCACAGTAGACACAGGAACATTCAGGTCTTTGGAGATGGATTTGTAGCCTTGAGATTGCTCATGCTTCCTCACAATTTGGTTTCTCAAGTCCTCAGACAGTTCTTTGGTCTTCTTTCTTTTCTCCATGCTCAATGTGGTACACACAAGGACACAGGTTGAGTCAACTTTAATCCATGTCAACTGGCTGCAAGTGTGATTTAGTTATTGTCAACACCTGTTAGGTGCCACAGGTAAGTTACAGGTTCTGTTAATTACACAAATTAGAGAAGCATCACATGATTTTTCGAACAGTGCCAATACTTTTGTCCACCCTCTTTTTTTATGTTTGGTGTGGCATTATATCCAATTTGGCTTAAGGACAATTCTTTTTGTGTTTTTTCATTTAAGACAAATTAAATGAAGATAATAATACCAAAGAATTTGTGTTTGCAATCATTTTCAGGAAGAAACTGAGTATTATTTGACAGAATTGCAGTGGGTGTCAAAACTTTTGGCCACAACTGTAATTGCTGCTGCAACTGCTTCAACACCATGCAGCTCCTCACTCACCTCAGTGAGGCCCAGCAGCAATTTCTCACAGGTCTCCACATGGCCAAGGCTCACCAGAAAAAAAAAATGTATGGTTGGTGATAATGTCACAGTCACGCGTGGCTGGACACAGCGTCTCCAGCAGGGCGGATTTAGATGACACGCTTGACCCTGGATACACCGCCTCCAGTTGGACGAATTTAAATAATAACGTGCAGCTGGATACACCGCCTCCAACAGGCGAGTTTAGGTAATACACGTAACACGTAAATCTGGAAACCCCACCTCCAGTAAGGCGAATTTAAACAATAAGGGAAAACCTGGGTAACAATAACAATGGTGGCCCTGCGATAGGGAATGGGGACCTGGAGACCTCCTGCATTCCCCTGAGTCAGTGTCTCCAGACTCATAACGTTCCCTAGGCCGGTTGCGCACCGGGCTACGATCAGGAACCTAAAAACCCTGACTAAACCCTCACTAGGGAAATGGTCGGTGCGGAAACTAATCCCACCACTGCACTAAACACACATAAGGAAAAGTGACAAAACAGGGGAAACTCCACTTAGCTTTGCTCTGTTGCTTATGCTCCCAGCAACAGAGTCCACCACCTGCGTGCATCTTTTCCTCCGACCAGATCCATCACCATAGTGCAGCCTTGGAGGAAACAGAGTCCACCACCTGCGTGCAGCTGTCCAGAAAAAAAGTCCAGCAAATGAGTCCAGCTTTTCTGCCAAAGAGTCCAGCATTTTGAGTCAAGCTTTCCAGCAACCAAGTCCAGCATCATGAATGCAGCTCTACAACATAGCTGCCACTCCACCAAGCCATGCAAGAACTCCTTGCTGACACCATAACTGCGACTCCACCAAGCCATGCCAGCCCTCCTTGCAGACACCATAGCTGACACTCCAGGACTCTCGCTGAGCTGCTCGTGACTCTCCTTCAGCTCCATTCTTCACCCAGGTTTGCTTGCAAATGAGGAACTATCACCAACAGTGATTAACACACCTGATACTCTTTTATAGAGCAATCACACCTGTTACATAATAACGTGCACAAACTAAGGTAACCAGAGTGCAATGACCCTAATGGCCACTGGGGGGAAAACTGCCTGAAATCACCACAGTGCAATGACCCTAATGGCCACCGGGGGCAAAACCACCTTTGGCACACAGCCAAAGGAAAAAAAAAGGTTACTTTGTGCATTTAATCTGTCAGATTCAACCTGGATCATGACAGAAATGTTTATTTTTTAAAGGCAAGGGGTTGTCACTTCAAATATTGATTTTTTTTTTTTCACAGTACTGTAAGACAAATGTTTTTGCAGGCCTCCTTTACCCGATAAAGGTAAAAAGGAAAGTTTAACTGACTGTCCTTCTCTTTGCAATGGCCACTTACATAAAATGCATACCACAAGATAAACTTTTTTTTTATATCAATGGCAATGGGCATTGTATGCCACTGCATGACTACCGTGCCCTCCATTTAAAGTGTCTGTTGGAAGGGCTTTCACAAAGTTTGAACAACATCTAAGACTTATGAGGATGGATTCGGCCTCCCTCACTGTCCTTTTCAGTTATTGTTTTTTAAGGCTAAAGGTACTATCACACTTAGCGATGCACCAGCAATCCCGACCAGCGATATGACCCGGTCAGGATCGCTGGTACATCGCTAAGTGGTCGCTAGTGAGCTGCCACACAGGCAGATCTCACCAGCAACATCGCAGGGGTCGGGGGTCGCTACTTACCTGTCAGATGAGGCGATCCTGACGTCCTCCCGCCCACGTCCACGCATCGCTCGTCTCCACAGCAGGAAGCTGACGACGAGAAACGGGCCAGGACGTTCTCGCGCGATCAGCGATAACCAGCGGGGGAGCGGTCGGAGGTAAGTATCAGACATAGCGATATCGCTAGCAATATCGCTATAACGTCACAAAAACCAGTGATATCGCTTAGTGTGACAGGCCCTTTATTCATAGGATTCTCCAGGGGTTGTTTTGCCTTATACTACATACCCCTCTTTAGTACATTGCCCTGCTATTTATTTATTGGCCAGAAAGCTACTTTATTGTACCATGAGTCATTCAAAAATAGGCTTAGCAATTCTGCATGGACAAAAGATAGCAACATGTATAAAGAAGTTGTGCATATGTTTTGCTTGATATGTTGAATTGGTATGGAAAAAACAATACCGTATTTATATATACATTACACAATATGTATATGACGGAACCTGAAAACCCACCTCTTCAGGAAAGCTTACAGCCTGCAATGACCCCGCTGCCTCCTCACCACTACCGGAGCTACCGCCTCAGCCAACACTGGAGCTGCCACAACCCCCCAACCTACTGTCTCTTTCCCCACCATCCTGTAGAATGTAACCCCAAAAGGGCAGGGTCCTCTCCCCTCTATATCAGTCTGTGATTGTTAGTTTGTTTACTGTAAGTGATATCTGTAATTTGTTTGTAACCCCCTCTCATGTACAGCACCATGGAACCAATGGTGGTATATAAATAATATATATATATATATATATATATATATATATATATATATATATAGTATGTGTGTGTTTGCATAAAACCAGTGCTCTGCTTGTATATTTATATTCGATGATAGCAAAGTTTCTTTACAATTTTATCTAGATTCTTGAGGATTAGCACCACAATTACAGGACCATTACTGCTTAATGAACAATTCACACTTGCCAGCAAGCAAAATAAGCTAGAAGAATGAAATAATATAAAAAGCCAGCTAATAAAACTCAACCACTCAACTTCACCCCCCAAAAAATAGCAGATTGAGCTCAACAATTTGTCGGAACAATGGGGAAGAATGGTGAATTTCCATTTATCATAAGCAGCATTTGTAAGGAAGCATTTCTGCATTTTAAATAATCTTATTCACGTTTCATGTTCTGTCATGGAAGGACCACTTTAAAGAGCAATTTCTTTTTTTGATAAATATTGTCTCTCCAGGACTTTTTTTTTTTTTTTAACTATTCAATTTTCACTGAAGCTCCAAATATTCACGGAAGATTGCAGTCACAACAACAAAATCTCTTAATATATTCCTAGTGATACTTCTGAATATTAATAAAAATTAATAATTAATTTTGCCTTTGGCATTGCAAGAAATACTAGTTTTAATTAGTGTAGTGTACTCTTATACAATTAAAAAATAATTGATGTCCACACTTATTGGCGGTTTCTGTGATCTCTTTTCCTGTTGTTGTCAACAAACTGCTTGGAAAACAAGTTCAAGACTGTTTTGCTGTCCAATTGACTTACAGACCCAGTGCATTATACAAATCTACCAAGATTTAACGCAACCATTTTCATTTGATGTTATAAACAAGTATATTGTAAAGAAAACTAAAATTAAAAGACATCCTGCTCATTTAAGCACATACAAATTAAAGGATTTTTTTCTGCATAATTCATATAGGGCAGTGTGCTTCACTTTAGTTCCTTGAATTTATATTTACAGCAAAAAAGAATATAGAGAATATCTCAGCAAATTTACACTGAGGATAGCATAAAGTAGCGTCAGTCAAGCTGATTTCAGTGCTCTGTCGTTGTTGTGCAACTCTTTTGCTCTGAAACAGCCATTTGCTGTTGATTGATAACTTTATTCCTATCATTGTGCATTGTGGTAAAAACTCTCAACCAGCAGTGGGGTAACATCCTTCTTATGAATACATTGGGCTCCTGTTTCTCAATGCTGGTAATGCATATCAATGATCTATTGGTTAGTTCTCCGAAACTACTGCAGTAGTTGGTTAGTTCTCCAAAACAATAACTTCATGCTGCCCCATTTAACCCCTTACCAACCTTGGTCATACTCAGTACGTCTTGGTTGGCTGGTATTTACTGACTTTAGACGAACTGAGTGCGTCTAGATGATTTTGCGCTCACAGAGAATCAAAAAGACAAATGTAAATATAAATAGTATCTCTGAAAACGTTATCTTGTCCCACAAAAAAACAAGCTGCTATATAGCTCAGTGGAAAAATAAAAATGTTGTAGCTCACAGAATACAGTGATGCAAAAATAATTATTTTCTATAAAATAGTTTTTAATGTGTAAAAGCGACAAAGCATGGAAAAAATATATATATAAATGGGGTATCACTGTAATTGTACTCACCCGAAGAGTAAAGCTGCCTTATCAATTTTACCACATGCGGAAAGGCATAAAAACAAAATATTTCCTGAATTGCTGGTTTTAGTTAATTCTGTTTTCCAAAAATCAATAAAAAGCGATAAAAAAGTGACCGAAAATTGTACCAATAAAGATATGAACTTGTCTCACAAAAAACAAACTGTCTCATGACTCTGTTGTACGAAATATGGAAAACGTATAGCTCTCAAAATATGGCAAGGTTTTTGCAATAAAAAGTGTCTTTTAGTGTGTGACAGCAGCCAGACATAAAAAAAAACCAATATAAATCTGGTATTGCTGTAATCGCACCAACACGAAGAATAAAGTTGTCTAATCACTTACACGTAAATAAATAAATAAAACTAATTCTTCACATGCTGTTGATTTTTTCATTCTGCCCCCCCCCAAAGATTAGAGTATGATCTTGTGATTTGTGCTGAGCGCTTACACTGGGATTTCCCTGTAATTCTCTAAAATGCGTGATGCAGACAGAACCCCCGTAGGAAGACCTCCCTATAATGAGGCAGATGGAGGCACTGAGGAGTTCTGCCTGTCTGGCACTTCTGGGCCTCTCCCTGTGGGTCATGGCACCCACAAACCATAACAGTAAAATCTGCTCTATAATATGGCCCTCCTTCACTTCTGAGCTTTGCACTGTGCCTGAAAAGTATTTCCTGTTTACATGTAAGGGTATTGATGCGCTCAGGAGAAATTTTTACAACAAACTAATGCCCAGTTTTTCCTATTAGAAAAATTAAAAACTCAAGGCTAAAACAATATTTTAGTGGTAAAAATGTAATTATTCTTTCTTCACCGCCAAATAGTATAAACATCTGTGAGGCACATGTGGTGGCAATATGATTACTGCACCCCTACATGAATTCATTGTAGACTGTAGTTTTTAAAATGAAGTAATATATGGGGATTTCTTCTGTTCTGGCTCTTCAGGGGCTCTTCCAGTGTGACATGGCACCTTCAAACCATTCCAGCAAAATCTAAACTCCAATATGGCGCTTCTTTCCTTCTGAGCTTTGCATTTTGCCTCAAAAGTAGTTTTTGACCCATGTATGGGGTATCGTTGTACTTGGGAGAAATTGCACAACAAATTTTAGGGTCCATTTGCTCCTGCTATCCTTGTGATAATGAAAAAAAAATAGCTAAAACAACAGTTTTGTGGATTTTCATAGATCAACATTGTAAAACTCTGTCAAGCACCTTAGGGGGCTTAAAGGTGCTCACCACACTTCTAGATAAATTCCATGATGGGTTTAGTTTCCAAAGTGGGCTCACTTGTGAGGGTTTTCTGCTGTTTAGGCACACCAGGCACTCTCCAAACACGACATGACACCTGCACACAATTACATCAAAGTCTGCATTCCAAAACGTCACTCATTGCTTTCTGAGCCTTGCCGTGCGCCCAAACAGTAGTTTCCTACACATACGTCAATATGTCACAAAAAAACAGTCTCAGAATCAGTGGGCTCCGTTGAAGCATTCCAGAGTTATTACCTCATAAATTGACACTGGTCAGAATTGTAAAAACTGGCCTGGTAATGAAGGTGCAAACAGGCTTGTCGTGTAAAGGAGTTAAATATGTTCATTCTTTTAATTGTCTGTTTATGGCTGTCCTAAAGTATTTTTACCATTTAAACATGTGAGACCTATGCACGTGATGTACTATGAATGTTTCGCTCCTGTCTGGAGATTGTGGGTCCCCTATATCTGCCTGTCACAATGAATGGAGAAGTGGACTCAGATTCAAAGATCTCCTTAATCACTTCAATAGTTCTATTGATAGCAGAATATAGAATTATAGAATCGTAGAGTTGGAAGGGACCTCCTGGGCCATCTGGTCCAACCCCCTGCTCAAAGCAGGATTCGCTAAATCATCCCAGTCAGATGTCTGTCCAGCCTCTGTTTGAAGACTTCCATTGAAGGAGAACTCACCACTTCTCGTGGCAGCCTGTTCCACTCATTGATCACTCTAACTGTCAAAAAGTTTTTTCTAATATCTAATCTGTGTCTCCTCCCATTCAGTTTCATCCCATTGCTTCTAGTCTTTCCTTGTGCAAATGAGAATAAAGTTGATCCTTCTACAATGTGACAGCCCTTTAGATATTTGTAGACAGCTATTAAGTCTCCTCTCAGTCTTCTCTTTTGCAAGCTAAACATTCCTAAATCCTGCAACCTTTCCTCATAAGACAGGGTTTGCAGACCGGTCACCATTCTGGTCGCTCTTTTCTGAACTTGCTCCAGTTTGTTGATGTCTTTTTTAAAATGTGGTGCCCAAAACTGGACACAATATTCCAGATGAGGTCTGACCAAAGAGGAGTAGAGGGAAATAATGACTTCACGTGATCTAGACTGTATGCTTCTGTTAATACATCCTAGAATTGCATTTGCCTTTTTTGCTGCTGCATCACACTGTTGACTCATATTCAGTCTGTGATCTATTAGTATACCCAAGTCTTTTTCACATGTGCTGTCACTTAGCCCTATTCCTGCCATTCTATATATGCTTTTTTCATTTTTATTGCCCAGATGTAGTACTTTGCATTTCTCCCTGTTAAAAACCATTCTGTTAGTTGCTGCCCACTTCTCCAGTTTATTTAAATCTTTTTGAATCCTCTCTCTCTCTTCTCTAGTATTAGCTATCCCTCCTAGCTTTGTGTCATCAGCAAATTTAATCAGTTTACCCTCAATTCCTTCATCTAAATCGTTGATAAAGATGTTGAACAATACAGGGCCCAGGACAGAGCCCTGTGGTACCCCACTTGAGACATTCTTCCAACTGGAAGTGCAGCCATTTATGACCACTCTTTGGGTCCGATCACTAAGCCAGTTATGAATCCACCTAACAGTTGCCTTGTCCATTCCATACTTAGTCATTTTTTCAATAAGGATTGTATGAGAGACTTTGTCAAATGCTTTGCTGAAGTCAAGATATACTATATCTACAGCATTTCCTTGATCCACCCAATCAGTGATACCGTCATAGAAGGAAATTAAGTTAGTCTGACATGACTTATTAGTTACAAACCCATGTTGACTCTGTTTAATCACTTCATTCTTATCCAGGTATTAACATACATGTTGTTTAATAATTTGTTCAAAGATCTTTCCTGGTATAGAAGTCAGACTCACCGGCCTATAGTTGCCTGGGTCCACCTTCTTCCCCTTTTTGAAGATAGGAACAACATTTGCTCTTCTCCAGTCTTCTGGTACTTCTCCTGTTCTCCAAGAATTTTCAAAGATTATGGAGAGGGGTTCAAAAATTTCTTCTGCTATCTCCTTCAGTACTCTGGGGTGTAATTCATCTGGACCTGGAGACTTGAATTCATTTAGGTTAGCTAAGTGTTTCCTCACTATCTTTCTGTTTATAGATATCCTGGATTCTTCTATTCCCTTAATAGGACAATGAATAACAGTTGATGTTACATTTCCTTTCTGAGAGAAAACAGATGCAAAATAGGAATTTAAAAGTTCAGCCTTCTCAACATCCTGTCTTACCATTTCATCATTTTCATCCTGTAAAAATCCTATAGCATCTTTGACTTTTCTTTTACTTTTGACATATCCCCAAAATCCTTTATTATTGCTTTTGACATCTCTTGCAAGCCTCAATTCATTTTCAGCTTTAGATAATCTGATTTGTGCCCTGCAGGTTCTGCAGACAGCATTATATTCTTCTTTAGATATGCCTCCCTCTTTCCATTTTATAAACATTTTTTTCTTCCTTTTTAGCATGTGCTTAAGTTCTGTGTTCATCCATCCTGGTTTCCTTAAATGCTTCCTATTCTTCCCTCTTTTCGGAATTGTTAACAACTGTGCTTTGAGAATTTCATTTTTCAAGATTTCCCATCCTTCCTGGACATTTTTGTCTTTAAGGATATCCAGCCATTGGATCCCTCCAATTCTCTTTCTGAATCCCTTAAAATCTGCCTTTCTGAAATCTAACCTTGACGTCTGAGTCTTCACAGGTCTTCCGCCTCTAGTTATCCAAAATTCTAAAATAGCATGGTCGCTACCTCCTAGGGTCCCAGCCACTATTACCTCCTCAACCATTTCCTCCCTGTTTATAAGGATTAGATCCAAGGTAGCAGTTCCCCTTGTTTTCTCCCTTACCTTTTGGAAGATAAAGTTGTCAGCAAGAGAGGATAAGAATTTCCTTGACCTGTTAGTTTTGCCTGAGAGAGATTCCCAACAAATGTCTGGATAGTTGAAATCTCCCATGACAACTATGTCATATTTTTTGGAGAACTTGGCCATTTGATGCATAAAGAGTTCATCCATATCTTCAGCTTGCACAGGCGGCCTGTAGTAAATGCCTACAATGGTGTCCTTTCCATTGTTCTGTCCTTGTATTCTTACCCAAACAGTTTCCACAGAACTCCCAGTCTCTGAAGCTTCAATCTCTGTGCAGATATACGCGTTTCTAACATACAATGCGACACCCCCTCCTCGTTTATCAAGTCTGTTTCTTGCAAATAAGTTGTATCCTTCTAGTCTTGTATTCCAATCATGTGTATTGTCCCACCAAGTTTCAGTGATTCCAATGACATCATATTTCTTTTCCTGTGTTAGTAGTTCCAATTCTCCTTGTTTGTTGCCCATGCTTTGTGCATTAGTATAGAAACATTTTAGTTTGTGATTGGTTTCTCTTTCTCCAATATTTTTATTAATTAGATTCTTTTGTCTTTGTTCTTCCTTTCCACTTCTAATAGCAGAGTTCTCAATAGCATTTGTCAGGTGTATGGCTTTTTCTGGTCTTTTGCTTCCCTTCCCATGTTGTTCTAGTTTAAAGCTCTCCTTACAAGTGTAGCAAGGCGACTTCCAAATACATGCTTTCCAGTCTTCGTAAGGTCCACCCCAATATGGTTGTACCTCTGTGACGGTCATCTGTCCTGTGGAGATGTGAGAAATGACAGTGCCCCTTGATTCTGTACTCCCTTAAATACAGGTGGTATCAGCAGACAGATTCATTTTAATTACTTGGAATACATTTTGCAATGTAGGTTTAACCGTGTTGCTCACTTGTCTTGGGTGCAGGCTCTGCTCCCTTCACCCGGTCTGCTAAACTTTGTTGTGCTCCCATGTGATCATCTATGTAGGCCTATGTAAGGCATACCAAGACACACACCTGTGTATTGGTATTAAGACTCTTAGTTTGTCTGTTCACCATTACCTGTTCAATACCGGTCTACTATCTGTGGTCTCCAGGGCCTCTGTTATCTATCTGTTTTCTTCTTGGACCTCTGCTACCTGTATGCATTCTACAGAACCTCTGCTACTTGTCTGCGGTCTCCAGGACTTCTTGTACCTGTCTGTGGTCTCCAGGACTTCTAGTTTTCTGCCTTTTCCCGAACCTCTTCTACCTGTCTGTGGTGTCCAGGTCCTCTTCTACCCGTCTGTTGTCTCCAGGACCTCTGTTACACTTCTCCGGTCTCCAGGATTTCTTCCGCCTCCTTGTCTCCAGGAGCTGTACTATTTGTCTGCGAGCTCCAGGACCACTGATCCCTGTCTGCTGTCTCTAGGACCTATGCTACCTGTCTGCGGTCTCTGGGAACACTTCTACCTGTCTGCCATGTTCCAGGCATCTGATAAGTGTCTGCCGTGTCAAGGACCTCTGCTACCTGTTTCCCGCTTGCCTCTTCTCCGTGCTGCACCGATGCCCGTGTACCCACCCGGACCGTGGTCTTTGTTAGGTTCACTAGGTGAGATGGATCTCCAAACTCGTTAATAGAAATATGCCCACTGTCTGCCATGACTGACAACATTAGTCTCTGATAAAATGTCAGTCATTTACATACAGAAAAACAAGTCACAAAAAAGAAATCTTGGCAGTCGCTCACCTCCTCTTTAAGGAATTCTTAGACATCAGTTCGGACATACAGACAGACTCCAATGATAGAATATAAAGTGCAGCAAAAAGATTAAAAAATCTAACGCGCAGAAATCCAAGTAAAGGGTCTAAAACGAGTAGGGCATAATTGGCCAAAAATGTGGGGTTCATTTGCCCTTGGATTTTCAATGAAGCTTCAGCAGAAGACTTCCCCTTTTACTCAAATCAGATTTTTATTTCCATCATATAATATGTTTGCCGGTCAACTTCTGTAAAAAGAATATTTTGGAGGTCATCAAGAAGGTTTCAATATATTGTTCATTAATCTACTATTAAGAATCAGTAGGGTAGAACATAAAAATTTTTTAGAGCTTTTGCTAATTTTCCTTCTGGCCTAGAAGAATCACTTTGTTCTTTTGTTAATGGCCAACCAATTGTAGCACGATTCTTGATCAAGGCTTGTTCTGTTCCTCGGACTATTGTGCTGGAGAAGTCCCAATAAAAAAAAGCAAATGAGATTCCTTCTTATGCAACAGTGGTCTGCCTTACTGCATGCAGGTTATATTATATATACTGTAACAAGAAGACAAAAAGAAATCTGAAGATGAATGGGAACAGAAAACGTAGATGCTGTTTTTATTTTGTTTACAGAACTTTAATGCAATAATCTAATTGGATGGATTTAGCTCATCGGTGGTGCCAGATCCAAAGCAGGTGCCTTTTCTGACTTATTGTATTTGTTGGTCCTGATTTTCAGCATTCTCTGCTACAATACATGATTAAGGAGCTGAAGATTCACGATGTCCTAGCCTTTTCTCCGTTTTTCTTACGATTTCCCGATCTCTGTCTGATACACACTAGTAATCTGCAGCCTTGAGAGGTTGTGTGGCATTTCTTTGTATCACTTTGCTTGACATTTCTTTTCATTGTTTTTCATCCACAAGAAATCACCAAAGATTCCTTTTCTCAGACACTCTCAAAGTTCCCCACTGTTACCTTGCAACATGTTCCTAGCTGTGCGAGTAGGGAGAGCTGAAGGACTGTTTTACTTACACTCTCTCTGATGGAAATGTTCTATCGCATGCTGGGAAGGCGAAGCGAGCATAGCGCTCTCTACAAAAGCGAGAGGAATACTCTGGTGGCAAGGGAAAGTTTAGAAGCTTGCAAAAAAAATCAGAGGAATACTAGAACAAGAAATGTTCTTCATATATCACAAGATTGATTATAACAAGTATTTCCTCGATACAATGGATTCATGTTCTGCCATTCTCCAAACACGTAACAAAATTTGTCAGATGAAGAAGCCCTTTCATAACTAGTGCAATTTTTATTTGGCCTTTTGATAAAAAAAAAAATCAAAATTACAGAGCTGAATACAAATGTTCTTCCAGTCATATCTCATTTTTCTAACCTACAGCAGGTCTTCGGGCTTATTTTACAGGCTGTACGTGATTCTTTTTCTTTCTTCTCATAGATTATGCTTTAAAATCTTATGCTTTGCCCATATTTAAAAGCTGTTTTTATTTAAAGTTTGTTATTTTACAAAACTAAAAAAGTTTGTTTTCTTTCCTTCACATTTCTAATAGGGATTTTGGTATGCTATATATTTTCAAATTGTTTAAAATTGCCATGCTCTGTGTCCGTGCCTGAACACTAGGTGTTTGGTATGGACGCCTAACTTTACTGTTCGGGTTTGCCCATCCCTACACACAATTCTTAATGAAAATTTATTTATTTTTTTTTTACTAAAAGTTGCACAACGCTTTCAATAAACTTTATAATGTTGCATGTTCATTATCAATGGTGCAAAAAAATAGATTTTGTATTAAATTTGTGAAAATTTTGAAAATCTCAAATGATAACATAACTGAAAATACCTGTGTAATAAAAATACCGCTCACATTGACAAACTTAACAAATGATGACTTAAAAAAAGTAAAGAAACAATGGCAAAAAAAGTCATAATGAATTTGTAGCAGAAATGAAAACGCCTTAAACCCAAACCTTTGGTTAAATGGGGCACAGAAATACTGATAAATCCGTGGCATAATTACCTTTTGTTTTTGATAAATAATGTGAGTGAGCTGTGCAAATATTTAGGATTTTATGCTGAAATTCAAGTGTTAATAAGCTGTTAGGTCCTACTTTATCATAGCCTTGGGAAGATCTTGCCAACATGACAAGGAAAGATAATACTCTTAGGTCTCTTAGTTCATCTTTGATTTGAGAAGATCCTTGGAAAAATCTAGTTTTATGGCTTTGATGTCTGTGAGATCACTCATTTATATTATATTGTATTATAAGGAGATGTTTATATTGTCTGTAAATGGTACTAATTGGGTTACAATTTCTGATGCTAGATCTGAATTCATTGAACAATAAAATAAGTATTAGTATGCAAATTTTCCTTGTGAAGGCTGCTCGTTGAAAAGCAATGGCTATTAGAGCCCAGCCTAAATAAAGGTCATTAGACAGTGCCGTGTCCTTAATTTTACTTTTTATTTTCAATATGAGCGAGTATAATGTGCCACAGTTAGAAAATTCAAGGCCGGGATGTTAATCACAACTAAAGTTCTGCCATTTTCCAGAGTCTGCCCTTTTATCTTAAATTAACTAAATATCGGTGGTTGGAAAAAGCATATTTTAACTTGTTAGAGAACTTGTAATACTGTTAATCATGAACTTTGACAGATGTACAGTTTATATGGGGCTTGATAGCTCGTGTAAGTGTTAATGCTCTGAAGAATAGTGGCTACATTTTACAAAAACACATGAAACTTCTCACATTCTATAAAATTCAGAGTCCAACGACTACATTCTTTGTCAGCCGAAGATCATGATTAAAGAGTTTATCAGAATGATATAGTGTTTATATTCTGTGACACAGACTATCCAGAATTTAATTCAATTGTCTTCACAGCTATAATTAATCAAGAAAAATGTAATTTTAGTTGACAACACAGACTATTTGCGTGAAGGAAAGTTTTATGGCTCTGATGAACGGTGGCCCTCTAAATATCAACTATTAATAGTTATCACAAAAAAATATTTTATCTTAAAAGAATCAGACAAAAAAAATTATATATAAATTAGTCATTGCTTCCTTACAAGCAACAGCTTTCAAAAGGACTTCCCTAACAAATGAACCTGTCCTGGTTCAGCTCGTTTCACCATGAAATAGGACAGAACAACTTTATTTTTTCTTTAACGTTGAAGAAACTTGTACAATTATCTATTTCTCTAAATTCCTGAACTGGTCATGCATGCCGTGATCAGCCTTTCTGACCAAATGAAAATGGAGGGATATGGTGATTAATGAACAAAACTCAAGAGTTGGGAACAATAGTTGAGTAGTCAACAAAGTTCAGAAACAAAAGTTGGCAGCGTTCATGTACAGTAATGGCCAAAAGTGTTGGCAACCTTGAAATTGTTCCAAAAATTGAAGTACGGTATTTCTCTCAGAAAATTATTGTAATTACACAGGTTTTATTATACACATGTTTATTTCCTCTGTCTGTATTGGAACAATACAAAAATCAGAGAAAAAAGTCAAATTGGACATCATTTCGCACAAAACTAAAAATAGGCTGGACAAAATTGTTGGCACGTTCAACTTAATATTTGACTCCACACTCTTTGGAATAAATAACTGCAAGCAGTCTCTTCCTATAAACATTAGCAAGTTTCTTTCACCTCTGAGCTGGAATTTTGGACCACTCTTCTTTTGGAAACTGCCTTTTGAAGTGTGCCTTCCTGGGACAAAAAAACAGCCCTGCCACACAAACCCCACTGCTATACTTTGTCGTGCCCCTCAACACTCCTATTAAAGGAGTTATTTGAAGAGCCATGTGTGAATGGTGCCGCAGTGCGCCTGATCGATCACAGCTCCATTTACATGGTGCTCTTTAGAGCTCCAGTTCTCGGGATCATGGAGGTACCAGCGGTTGGACCCCAGCGATTGGAAAGTTCTTTGGATAGGGGATTACTTGGGATAATCCATTTAAGGCTATGAGCCCACACTAGCGTTTTTAAATGCTCAGGAAACTGATCCCCTTCCCAGAAAACGCGCTTCTTTTTTCCCGCGCGATTATTGCGCGTTTTGTGAAAAAAAGCCGCGTGTTTTTGACGCGTTTTTTGACACGCGTTTTCTGGGAACATTGGGGAAGGCTAAAGACGCTCAGCAATGCGGAAGTTAATGAGCATGCTGCGTTTTTAGCCGCTAAGCGATTTCTGAGCGGTTAAAACGCATGCATTGGCACAAAAAGCCAAAAAAGCATGCAAAATAATTTGAAGTATCTTTTAAGCGTTTCTGCAGCGTCTGAGCCGGCACAAACGCTGCGGGTATGCTTAAAAAAAAGCAATGTGGGCACACAACCTAAATGGACTTTTCCGATATTTTTTTAAAAAAATTTCCCATAGGAATACTGAAAATAATAAACCAGTATTGACCTTCCGAAAGTCCAATGTCTCTTCTCTGACAACAGGACAGGAGAAGTGGTACTGTGCAGTGTATGTATTAAGGACAGGAGAAAAGATACAGGACAGGAGAAGTTCTGTGCAGTGTATATACAGGGTAGGAGGAGTGGTACTGTGAAGTGTGTGTGTGTATATATATATATATATATATATATATATATATACAGGAGGAGTGGTATGGTGCAGTGTATATATACAGGACAGGAGGAGTGGTACTGTGCAGTGTATATATACAGGACAGGAGGAGTGGTACTGTGCAGTGTATATATACAGGACAGGAGAAGTGGTTCTGTGTAGTGTATATATACAGGACAAGAGGAGTGGTACTGTGCAGTGTATATATACAGGACAGGAGGAGTGATACTGTGCAGAGTATATATACAGGAGTGGTACTGTGCAGTGTATATATACAGGAGTGGTACTGTGCAGTGTATATATACAGAACAAGAGGAGTGGTACAGTGCAGTGTATATATACAGGACAGGAGGAGTGGTACTGTGTAGTGTATATATACAGGACAGGAGGAGTGGTACTGTACAGTGTATATATACAGGATAGGAGGAGTGGTACTATTAATGGAGTTATTTGAAGAGCCATGTGTGAATGGCACCGCAGTGTGCCTGATCGACCACAGCTCCATTTACATGGTGCTCTTTAGAGCTCCAGTTCTTGGGATCATGGAGGTCCCAGCGGTTGGACCCCAGCGATTGGAAAGTTCTCGGGATAGGCGATTACTTGGGATAATCTATTTTAAATAGGGTTTTCCAATTTTTTTTTTTAATTTTCCCATAGAAATACTGAAAATAATAAACCAGTATTGACCTTCCTAAAGTCCAATGTCTCTTCTCCGACAAGAGGACAGGAGAAGTGGTACTGTGCAGTGTATATATTAAGGACAGGCGAAAAGGTACTATGCAGTGTGTGTATATACAGAACAGGAGAAGTGGTTCTGTGCAGTGTATATACAAGACAGGAGTGGTACTGTGCAGTGTATATATACAGGATAGAAGGAGTGGTACTGTGCAGTGTATATATACAGGACAGGAGGAGTGGTACTGTGCAGTGTATATATACAGGACAGGAGGAGTGGTACTGTGCAGTGTGTGTATATATATATATATATATATATATATACACAGGAAAGAAGTGGTACTGTGTAGTGTATGTATATATAGGACAGGAGACGTGGTACTGTGCAGTGTATATATACAGACAGGAGGAGTGGTACTGTGCAGTGTGTGTATATATATATATATATATATATATGTATATATATATACAGGACAGGAGGAGTGGTACTGTGCAATGTGTATATCCAGGACAGAATAGGTACTATGCAGTGTGTATATACAAGATAGGAGGAGTGTTACTATGAAGTATATTTATATATAGGATAAGGCTACATTCACACATTCAGTATTTCACGTTAGTCTTTATAAGCTAAAACCAGAAGTGGATGATAAATACAAAAGTGGTATTGTGTTTCAATGATACTTTTCCTCTGCTTTTCCCACACCTGGTTTTGGCTTACAAATATTGATTAAAATACTGACCAAATACTGACCGTGTGAACTTGGGCTTAATACAGGTCTTCAGAATTCGGGTGGAATCACACTACTATATGGCATTGGATGTCATATGCTAATGATACTCGGCTTTTGCTCTGCTGCGAGCGTGAGCCGAGTGTCAGTGCTCTGTGCTCCGATGCTCTCGCAACAGAAAATTGCAGCACAGGTGCGGAGGAGATGGAGAAATTAATTGTTTTTATATTGTTGCGTAAACCTGTCCTAATAGAGATATATTTCCACCCAGAACGGAAGTGATGCTATGTAGTGTGTGTATATACAGATATTTAGACTGGCACCACACAGGCTCGGGGAGAGCGAGTGCCGACACCGCGGGAATGGCGCCTGCTCAGGGCTGAACATTTAGTTTAAGATGGGGTTGTCCTTGTGGGAGACAATCCCTTTAAGCAGTGGACTCTTTATTAGCCCTTGTGGCAACGTTTCAGTTCCATAGCAGAGAAATGTTCTGTTATGGATCTGAAACGTTGCCACATCCACTGATATAGAGTTCTTCACTTTAATATATATATATTTACAGTGGGGAAAAAAAGTGTTTTTTTCAGCCACCAATTGTGGAAGTTCTCCCACTTAAAAAGATGAGAGAGGCCTGTAATTGACGTCATAGGTAGACCACAACTATGAGAGACAAAATGAGAACACAAATCCAGAAAATCACCTTGTCTGATTTGGCAAGGTTTATTTTTCAAATTATGGTGGAAAATAAGTATTTGATCATCTAAAAACATGCAAGATTTCTGGCTCTCACAGACCTGTAACTTTAAGAGGCTCCTCTGTCCTCCACTCATTACCTGTAGTAATGGCACTTGTTTGAACTTGTTATCAGTATAAAAGACACCTGCCCACATCTTCAAACAG
Organism: Dendrobates tinctorius; assembly: GCF_039654945.1. Taxonomy (NCBI): domain Eukaryota; kingdom Metazoa; phylum Chordata; class Amphibia; order Anura; family Dendrobatidae; genus Dendrobates; species Dendrobates tinctorius. The sequence goes on along the minus strand of NW_027361881.1, from coordinate 7,995,032 downwards.
TCACACTCCAAAGTCCACTATGGAGAAGAGCAAAGAGCTGTTGAAGGACACCAGAAACGAAATTGTAGCCCTGCACGAGGCTGGGAAGACTGAATCTGCAATAGGCAAGCAGCTTGATGTGATGAAATCAACTGTGGGAGCGATAATAAGAAAATGGAAGACGTACAAGACCACTGATAATCTCCCTCAATCTGGGGCTCCACGCAAGATCTCACCCCGTGGGGTCAAAATGATCACAAGCACGGTCAGCAAAAATCCCATAAACACACTGGGGGACCTAGTAAATGCCTTGCATAGAGCTGGGACCACCGTAACAAAGGTTACCATCAGTAACACACTACACTGCCAGGGACTCAGATCCTTCAGTGCCAGACGTGTCCCCCTGCTTAAGCCAGTACATTTCCTTGCCTGTCTGAAGTTTGCTAGAGAGCATGTGGATTATCCAGACGAATATTGGGAGAATGTGGTCTGATGAAACCAAAGTAGAATTGTTTGGTAGAAGCAAAATTTGTTGTGTTTGGAGGAGACAATGCTGAGTTGCATCCAAAGAACACCATACCTACTGTGAAGCATGAGGGTGGCAACATCATGCTTTGGGGCTGTTTGTCTGCATAGGGACCCGGACGACTGATCCGTGTAAATGAAAAAATGAATGAGGCCATGTATCGTGAGATTTTGAGTGCAAACCTCCTTCCATCAGCAAGGGCATTGAAGATGAAACGTGGATGGCTCTTTCAGCATGATAATGATCCCAAGCACACTGCCATGGTAAAGAAGGAGTGGCTTCATAAGAAGAATATAAAGGTCCTGGAGTGGCCTAGCCAGTCTCCAGATCTCAACCTCATAAAAAACCTTTGGAGGGAGTTGAAAGTCTGTGTTGCCCAGCGACAGGCTCAAAACATCGCTGCTCAAGAGGAGATCTGCATGGAGGAATGAGCCAACATACCACCAACAGTGTGTGCCAACCGTGTGAAGACTTATAGAAAACGTTTGACCTCTGTCATTGCCAACAAAGGATATATAACAAAATATTGAGGGGAACTTTTGTTAATAACCAAATACTTATTTTCCACCATAATTTGCAAAATAAATCTTGCCCAATCAGGCAAGTTGATTTTCTGGATTTATTTTCTCATTTTGTCTCTCATAGTTGTGGTCTACCTATGATGTCATTTACAGGCCTCTCTCATCTTTTTAAGTGGGAGAACTTGCACAATTGGTGGCTGACTAAAATCTTTTTTCCCCACTGTATGGTGACTTATACACAGGTCCACAATATATACTACAATCTATTGTATACACAGCTCCATATTATGTGCCATGGTAAGGTGTATAGAGCGGTGTATATAATATATAGTGTAAAGATGTGGTAGTGTATATATAGTGTGAATTCCACAATATATACACAGCACCATTCTATATAAACATCTCTATAGTATATACAGACAGCTCTACAGTATAATTAAGACAGCATTATACTATATTATGATGCATACATCACATAGTAGACACATAGATCGCATAGTAGACACTGAGGATGATGTACATAGGATAACATAGGAGGCACTGCGACTGCTCAATATATGTTAATTATGCAAATTGTCTCTTCAGAGAGGATGAGGACTAGAACTCTAGTGCCACCTATTGGAGGTAGCAATCCTAAAAGTCAATGTTGACCCTTTAACGAGCCTAGTTACATGACTTAGGATAAAAGCCAAGCCAGAATCTCCATTTGCAGACACTGTGTTTCGGGGTACTGCCCCTCATCAGTGCAAAGTGGGAGATCTGGTTTGGCTGTGAGAAAGGCGTCCTCTTCCTCTCTGAAGAGACAATTTGCATAATTAGCATATTTCCCAGAGGAGCATGTCATTCTCCGCAAGGAGAAATGATACTTCTTGGATATTGCTCAATATATATCACATTGAAACTACTGTATATACAATACTTGATATTGCGACTGCTGTGTATAGTTGTAGTATCACCTATATAATGTATATATTGAATGTGATACTGCGACTGCTGTATACACATCATATAGGCGTGTGTAAAGTCTGTATATGCGTGTGCATATATAGCAGTATCTCCTATATAAGGTGTATACAGCATTTGCAGTATCACCTGTATAATCTATAGGCTTCTGCATATACGTTATACATATACATAGCAGTATCATCTATATAACATATATCATTATAAGGTTGCTTAATTTGGCATTTATTAAGCAAGTGAACATCGACAGAAATCAGTACAAAGGTGTCCATATCCTTTAGGCTATGTGCCCACGTAGCGTTTTATTCCGGACACTAAAAACCGGACTCCTTCCCAGAAATCGCGCGTTTTTTTGCGCGCGATTTCACCGTGATTATGATCACGATTCTGTTCGCAATTTTTGCGTGCGATATTCAAGCACTTTCTAAGCGATTTGAAGCATCGCTTGGAAAGTGATTGACAGGTTGGTCACACTCGTCAAACATAGTGTTTGACAAGTGTGAGCAGCTTTTTACTATTGAGGCCGCCTATGCGGCATCAATAGTAAAAGATAGAATGTTAAAATGCTAAAAAAAATAAAAAAATCGGGGTATATTTACCTTCTGGCGTCCCGCGCTGCATTCCCGGGGCTGAGCGTTCCCAGCGATGCCTTGCGAGACCTGTGATAACGTTGTTCTCACGTTACTATAGCGATCTCGCGAGACCACGTCATCACAGGACCTTGCCGCAAGGCATTACTGGGAGCGCTGTGGCCCGGGATGGCAGCGCGGGACGTCGGAAGGTAAATATACCCCGATTTTTTTATTTTTTATTCTTTTTTTTACAGGGGTATGGTACCCAGGGCCTGGAGGACAATCTCCTCTCCTCCACACCGTGGGTACCAACCGCACATGAGACGCTTAACTTCCCGCATGGTGGGCATAGCCACATGCGGGAAGTAAGCGATTCTCATGCATTCCTATGGGTGCGGATTCCGCACAAAATGACCATGCTGCAATTTTTTCCGCGATGCGATTCCGCCGCGGAAAAAAGCGCAGCATTAGCACAGCATGTGCGGAATGCCATAGGAATGTATGGGGGGCGTTCTGTATGCGATTTTTAAACGTTTTCGCGCCGAAAATCGTGGCAAAAGCGCTTAAAAATCGCTACGTGGGCACACAGCCTAAACGTGTATTCAGAAAAAGTAGCTGTTATACACATGGCCTTGGGAAATTGAAAAGTCATTGTGTTATTTTTGTTTTTTTCTGTGAATGTGGGAATCACAGGTGCTCTCTATAATGGTAAAATATTTGCTATTTAGCAGAAAGTCCACATTCCATTGTCTGTTACAATATACCTCCCAATTGGGATTTGTTACTTGCTTGTGTGACATTTTACAATGAGAAAAATTCAAATGAACTTTCAGTAATAATTATGATGTTTCTTTTCCTTTCTAAAAACTTTTAACTACATGAAAATGTCATGAAAACAACACGGGCAAACAATGAGCTCAAACTGCAACCCGTGAGATGTTTTATGCCAATGTCTTGCGCTTTTGTCTCTGGATACGGCAGGTGAATTCTTCAATATGCATTACTGATACACCAAACTGCATAATACTGCTTGAGAAGCAGAAAGTGCCCATTTAATGGGCTGAAGTATGTTTTTAACAGCTCACTGGACAATATTATTTGTCACTGTCAATGGATGAACCTACTATACAGAAGAACAAATAGGGGTGTCTTAGGGATTTAATTTAATACTAACGCAGCAAAATATTTACAAGAAAACTCTGTTCATAGTCTTCATACATAACTTAAATGCGGATAAGAGATTTAGGAGATAAGTTATTTGCTAATCTCCATCTTTGGTATTGAGCGCCAATCAGTTAATTACATTAAAGCCAAAATATAAAGCATGTACTGTAATTTTCAAAAAAATTATTTAAAAGTAAAAAATTAAAGTGACTAAAACAAGATAACTCAGATTGTGATAGAATTTTCTTTTTCTTGTATATTTCAAATTGAAAATCGGTGGCATATAATATGTATATTTTTTACTTAAAAACATTTTTTTGTGGCCGAAAATGTTTTAATTAGGCTTAATTTGCACCTTTTACTTTCTTTAGTCTCTCTTGCATTGTCTATTGCTGGCTACATAACAAATGTAATGGATAATGCATTATATGACTTGTAACTCTCTTATCTGTCTTTTACTTAGATTCTCTCTGCTGATTTGATTATATGAAAGTTCAGCTCTCCTTTAATGTGGTTATTGGTCATAAAACAGCTGAGAGGAGCTCGGTAAAAGAGTTATAAACTCCTCTGATTCTCATTTAGGCTGTGTGCCCATGTTGCGTTTTTGTAAGCGTTTCCGCAGCGTTTGTGCCGGCTCAGACGCTGCAGAAATGCTTACAAGATGCTTCTAATTAATTTGCATGCGTTTGTCTTTTTGTGCCAATCCATGCGTTTTTAACCGCTCAGGAATCGTTTAGCAGCTAAAAACGCAGCATGCTCATTATTTTCCGCATAGCTGAGCGTTTTTAGCCATCCCCAATGTTCCCAGAAAAGGCGTGTCAAAAAACGCATCAAAAACGCGCAAGAATCGCGCGTGGAAAAAAGACGCGCATTTTCTGGGAAGGGGATCCTTTTTGCTGAGCGTTTGAAAACGCTAGCATGGGCACATAGCCTTAAAGGGAATTTTTCACAAGGTTTTCTGTTATGAATGGGTCACCGTGGAGGAAAAACCTAAACAAGCTAAGCCCCAGAAAATCCAGAGAGGTTGATAACTATGCAGATTTCAGATCCCTGATCCTAACCACACAACTAGTAGCAGCCGTGGAGTGTACCTACGATGAACCTAGATGCCTAGTCACGGCCGGAGGACTAAATAAGCCTAAAGCAAGAAAAGGGGAAAACTAACTGCCCCAGAGCAGACCCCAAAGGAATAGACAGCCCCCACACATGTATTGACAGTGAAATAAGATGAAAACACAAACATAGGCAGGAAAATAGGCTGAGCAAACGATGGGGCCCAAACTAACTAGAAAGGATAGGATAGGAAAGACACTGTTTGCAATCTGCCAAAAACCCTACAAAAATAATGTCCAACACTTCTGATAGCAAAATTAACCCTGAAGTCACTAGACTTCTCCCACTATATCAGCACTCTGAAATATTCTGAGGCAGAGCAAAAAGAGGCCAATCTAATAAGGGACAAAAAGCAAATTGGCAAATACAGATAAGTAAGAGTGGAAATTCAGCACAGCCCCAGCCGGGGCTGGCTGACCATAAAAAATACTAAATAGACCAACAAAATCAAGTGTGAACCTTAGCAGAAAAACTTAGCTTGAGCTGACAGGAACAGAGCTGAGAACCAAGACTTGACAAGCCAGAAGGAATCACCAGCACAAGAATAGGGCGTCGGCTGTCTTAAATCCAGTCTGAGATTCCTGAGGTCCAATTGTCATCCTCCTTATCAGGTGGCAAATCTCTACTGATTAAATCAGCCTCACTACCTCCTGTTACCACCAGAGGGAGCCTGGAAGGAGAACTCACAACTGGTAGACCAGAAAATGAACTCACAACAGTTTTGTCTACTTCATCTGAGTGCAGTACATTGTAGGGGCAGAAACTCTGATTACAGTGTTATATCACTTACTTGGATGCTCATTTCAGGTTTGATAAAATCACTTTTTTCATCTGCAGATCTAGCAGTTTACTGAATGTTGAGTTTTGTTTAACCCCACCCACATCACTGATTGGCAACTCTCTGTGTATACTGTGCATAGTGTGGCAGGGCTGAGGGTCGTGTAATCGATGGGAGATATGTGTCTCATAAATGGCTTGTCTCCATAATGTAAGGCATAACAAATATTGCTGTATTATTGTTTGAAGGACCTGTGGTGAGGTCACAGTCATGTGACCAGTCAGCTGCTGGGTTCGTGGGTGTGGCTACACCCTTATAATGTTGCCTGCTCTTGAACCAGGCAGCTGTATGTGAGGGGGTATTCACTTCCTGTGTGCGCTGAGGCTCGCGTACTGAGCCTGAAGGAAAAGACATATGATGTTATTTTGTCTCCTGAACTGATGGCTGTTTATTTTGGTGACGTGCTGTTTGGTTCATGACGTAATAAACCGCATGAACTTTAAGGGAACCTGCCTCCTGACTGTCTCCCGTCGCACCTAAGCGAGTTGAATCCCTACAATAGGCAGAACGCTGCCAATCAGTGGTAAGGGCAGGTAATACAGAGCTCATAAATATGAAGAACTAAATGGCAGCAGGTTTATTAGTCCTCTTGTGATAAAGCAGTGAGTTTATCAATAGGAGATTATCAAAACTACAACAAGCAGCCCAATAAGTGACATATCACTGGAATCAGGGTCTCTTTTTCTTTAGTATCCTGCTCTCAGGTTATGTGGCAAAAAACCTGCTGACAGATTCCCATTAATCTCATTGTGCAGCCATCAATTAAAAAAAAATTAACAGACTTAAAGCCAAATAAAGCTTTTTTTTTTTAATAAAACCCGATTACAAACATTATTTTCAGTGCAAATAAATAAATTGCCCTGAAGGTGTCCCTGCATATCCTTTAACAATTCAACCCAAATTGCAGCAGTTTAAGTTATTTCCCCTTTAACCCCTTCCTGACATGAGACGTACTATCCCGTCCACGGTACCCGGGCCCGTATGACCGGGGACGGGATAGTACGTCTACCGCGATCAGCGGCGCCCACGTGGTGAGCGCCGCTGATCGCGGCCGGGTGTCAGCTAATTATCACAGCTGACACCCGGCACAATGTGTCAGGGGCGGTCACGGACCGCCCCCGACACGTTAACCCCTTGCACACCGCGATCAAACGCGATCGCGGTGTACCGGGAGTTAAAGGGAAGCATCGGCAGGGAGGGGGCTCCCTCCGTGCTTCCCTGAGCCCCCCACGGCAGCGCAATGTGCAGCGCTGCTGCGGGGGGCTCCTATCCTCCAGGCCCCCGAATCCAAGATGGCGACGGGGGCCTTCGGGGGCCTGGGGAAGCTGGCTTCCTCAGTGCCTGCAAAGCGCAGGCATGAGGAAGCCTTGTGCACTGCCTGTGACAGATTGCTGATCTGTCACAGTGATCTGTGATGTGACAGATCAGCGATCTGTCACAGGACAGTGATGTCCCACCTGGGACTATGTAATAAAGTAAAAAAAAATTTTAAAAAAAGTGTAAAAATAAATTTAAAAAAATCGCCAAATAAATTAGTAAAAAAAAAAAAAATATTCCCCAATAAATTCATTTTTTTAAAATAATAAAAAAAAAAAACAATAAATGTACACATATTAGGTATCGCCGCGTCCGTAACGACCTGCCCTATAAAACTGTCCCATTAGTTAACCCCTTTAGCGAACCCCTTAAAAAATAAAAATAAAAAACGAAGCAAAAAATAATGATTTATTATCATACCGCCAAACAAAAAGTGCAATAACGCGCGATCAAAAAGACGCATATAAATATCCATGGTACCGCTGAAAACGTCATCTTGTCCCGCAAAAAACAAGCCGCCACACAGCATCATCAGCAAAAAAATAAAAAAGTTATAACTCGCAGAATAAAGAGATGCAAAAATAATTATTTTTTATATAAAATAGTTTTCATTGCATAAAACCGACAAAAACATAAAAAAACGACCTAAATGAGGTATCGCTGTAACCGTGCTGACCCGAAGAATAAAACCGCTTTATCAATTTTACCGCACGCGGAACGGTGTAAACGCACCCCCCCAAAAGAAATTCATGAAACGCTGGTTTTTGTTCATTCTGCTTCCCAAAAATCGGAATAAAAAGCGATCAAAAAATTTCACGTGCCCGAAAATGGTACCAATAAAAACGTCAACTCGTCCCGCAAAAAATAAGACCTCACATGACTCGGTGGGTCAAAATACGGAAAAATTATAGCTCTCAATATGTGGTGATGCAAAAACTATTTTTACAATAAAAAGCGTCTTTTAGCGTGCGACAGCCGCCAAACATAAAAACCGCCATAAATAGTAAATCAAACGCCCCGTTATCACCCCTTTAGTTAGGGAAAAATAATAAAATAAAAAAAATGTATTTATTTCCATTTTTCCATTAGGGTTAGGGCTAGGGGTGTGTTGGGGTAGGGTTAGGTTAGGGTTAGGGCTAGGGTTAGGGCTAGGGTTAGGGCTAGGGTTAGGGGCGTGTTGGGGTTCGGGTTGGAGTTAGAATTGGGGGTTTCCACTGTTTGGGCACATCAGGGGCTCTCCAAATGCAACATGGCGTCTGATCTCAATTCCAGCCAATTCTGAGTTGAAAAAGTCAAATGGTGCTCCTTCCCTTCCAAGCTCTGCTATGCGCCCAAACAGTGTTTTACCCCCTCATGTAGGGTATCAGCCTACTCAGGACAAATTGCAAAACAATTTTTGGGGTCCAATTTCTCCTGTTACCCTTAGGAAAATAAAAAATTGGGGGCAAAAATATCATTTTTGTGGAAAAAAAATGATTTTTTTATTTTCACGTCCGAGTGTTATAAACTTCTGTGAAGCACTTGGGGGTTCAAAGTGCTCACCACACATCTAGATAAGTTCCGTGGGGGGTCTAGTGTCAAAAATGGGGTCACTTGTGGGGAGTTTCAATAGTTTAGGTACATCAGGGGCTCTCCAAACGCACATGACACCCGCAGACCATTCCATCAAAGTCTGCATTCCAAAACGTCACTACTTCCCTTCCGAGCCCTGACGTGTGCCCATACAGTAGTTTTCTCCCACATATGGGGTAGCAGCGTACTCAGGACAAATTGGAAAACAACTTTTGGGGTCCAATTTATCCTGGTACCCTTGGGAAAATAAAAAAATGGTGACTAAAAGATCATGTTTGTGGAAAAAATACGAATTTTTTATTTTCACGCCCGGGCGTTGTAAACTTCTGTGAAGCACTGGGGGGGTCAAAGTGCTCACCACACATCTAGATAAGTTCCTTAGGGGGTCTAGTTTCCAAAATGGTGTCATTTGTGGGGGGTTCCACTGTTTTGGTACATCAGGAGTTTTCCAAACGCGACATGGTGTCCGATCTCAATTCCAGCCAAAAACGTCAAATGGCGCTGCTTCCCTTCCGAGCTCTGCCATGCGCCCAAATAGTGGTTTACCCCCACATGTGGGGTATCAGCGTACTCAGGACAAATTGCACAATAACTTTTAGGGTCCTGTTACCCTTGGAAAAATAAGAATTGAGGGTGAAAAGATCATTTTTGTGGAAAAAATATGATTTTTTAATTGTATGGCTTTATGTTATAAACTTCTGTGAAGCCCATGGGGGTTCAAAGTTCTCACCACACATCTAGATAAGTTCCTTAGGGGGTCTAGTTTCCAAAATGGTGTCATTTGTGGGGGGTTTCCACTGTTTTGGTTCATCAGGGGTTTTCCAAACGCGACATGGTGTCCGATCTCAATTCCAGCCAAAAACGTCAAATGGCGCTGCTTCCCTTCCGAGCTCTGCCATACGCCCAAATAGTGGTTTACCCCCACATGTGGGGTATCAGCGTACTCAGGACAAATTGCACAATAACTTTTAGGGTCCTGTTACCCTTGGGAAAATAAAAATTGGGGTGAAAAGATCATTTTTGTGGAAAAAATATGATTTTTTAATTGTACCGCTGTACGTTATAAACTTCTGTAAAGCCCTTGTGGGTTCAAAGTTCTCACCACATATCTAGATAAGTTCCTTGGGGGGTCTAGTTTCCAAAATGGGGTCACTTGTAGGGGGTTTCCACTGTTTAGGTACATCAGGGACTCTCCAAACGTGACATGGCGTCCAATCTGAATTCCAGCCAATTTTGCATTGAAAAAGTCAAACGGCGCTCCTTCCATTCTGAGCTCTGCCATGCGCCGAAACAGTCGTTCCCCCCCACATATCAGGTATCTGCGTACTCAGGACAAATTGCACAATAACTTTTGCAGTTCAATTTCTCCTGTTACCCTTGGTAAAATAAAAAAAATTGAACCTGAAGTATTTTTTTTATGAAAAAAAGTTAGATGTTCATTTTTTTTTAAATATTCAAAAAAATTCCTGTGACGCACCTAAAGGGTTAATAAACTTCTTGAATGTGGTTTTGAGCACCTTAAGGGGTGCAGTTTTTAGAATGGTGTCACTTTTGTGTATTTTCTATCATATAGACCCCTCAAAGTGGCTTCAAATGTGATGTGGTCCTAAAAATAAAATGGTGTTGTAAAAATGAGAAATCGCTGGTCAACTTTTAACCCTTATAACTTCCTAACAAAAAAAAATTTTGGTTCCAAAATTGTGCTGATGTAAAGTAAACATGTGGGAAATGTTAGTTATCAAGTTTTTTGTGTGCCGTATCTCTGTGATTTAAGGGCATAAAAATTCAAAGTTGGAAAATTGCGAAATTTTCAAAATTTTCGCCAAATTTCCGTTTTTCTCACAAATAAACGCAAGTTATTTGAATGAAATTTTACCACTAACATGAAGTACAATATGTCACGAGAAAACAATGTCAGAATCACCGGGATCCATGGAAGCGTTCGAGAGTTATGACCTCATAAAGGTACAGTGGTCAGAATTGTAAAAATTGGCCCGGTCATGAACGTGCAAACCACCCTTGGGGGTGAAGGGGTTAAATGCAATACAAAAGATCCTTTATTGTTTTATTTATTGGTTTATGGAAACACTAAGTGATAACTAGTACTGTACCAAAGCTGTCATAATCATAGGGGTTATCTTCCAGCATTCATAGACTCCATACACTGCAAGCAAGTAATCGGTGCACAGAAATTCCTTTCAGAGTCCTGGGGTGAAGAGCAGAGAGTGATGTCTGTACACTGATTACTTGCTTGCAGAGTCCGGATTTTCTTCTAAAGCAGCATGAAGTATGCTGCTTAAGTGGAAGTGCTGCATAGTGTTTGGGAGAGTGGGCAAAAAAAATGAATGCAGTAAACTGCAATATTCCATAACTGCAAGTTATTACAAGAATAAAAGTCTAATTACTCATTAAAGAGAACCTGTCATTAGATTAATGCTGCCCATAGAACGGCAGAATGAATCGGAGCTTGGCTGCGCGATAGCAGCCAGGGCTATTCTACATTGAAATGCTGTGGTGTTTCAGAGAAAACCTACTTTGAGAAGTCACCCGAGAACTTTAAGGAGATTGAGAATAGTCCAATGACGTCCCTGGTCGGCTTCCCTCCACTCAACTCCAGTTGATTGATACGTGGGTATATATAGTGAGAAACCTGTCAGTCAGCTAAAACAAGGTAGGGTCAAGTTTTTCAAAGTTTGTTTTCTCTGAAATAGAGCGTTTTATTACGTAATATCCGCTCTGATTTGTAGTACCTAGACCAGGGGCTGCAGGAATCATAGCATGGCTACATGAATGTAGCCAGATATATTATTCTATGAAGTGCTTTGACGTTTCAGAGAATCTATAACTTGGAGAGCTGTCTGGGGACCATAGCAATAGACTAAGGTAGTCAGGAGACACCTGAACCGGCTCTTCCCAGCGCTGCTGCAGGTGATTTCTGTGAATACTTAACAACTTTCAATGTTGGGATATCCCTTTATTAGAATATCATTTGTGCAATGCCAGAAAGGTTAAGAAGATCAATTCTATTGTATTTCCCTTTTAATCCTCTCAACATACAATAAAATGGAGCACAAACTATGTACATCATTGATTGTTTAGCTTTTTCCAGAAACACCAAAGAGAAGCCCAGCATGTAGTATATTATTTGGTGTCAAAGCCTCAGACAATCACAATGGACCCTCGATGTGTCATGTTATAAGTCAGTCATTGGATCCGTCATTGCAGTGTGGTTTCCATTTTATACTTATACACGGAGCGGCTGCAATATTTACTTAGGCTGCCACCCACATGTGTCCAATGATCTCTGCCAACTAGCCCATAACCTGGAACGCTTAGCCTCATCAAGCATTCCTGCCTTCTCTATGTGAGAGACGCTGCCAGAATCATTCAGTAGCAACTTATCTCGCGGCTGAACAAGAGGATCAGGCATTGAAATCCAACTGTTCAATCTTTATGTCCGACGACATAATCGGTCGGGTTCTGATGTCCTTTATCTAATGTGCATGGGGGCCTTTGGATGATTTACAGATTTACACACATCTTGAATTCTATTTGTTTTTCTCTTTGATGTTGGTGACTTCACAATCCAAACTGTTAACTATTGAAATCTCTAATGTGAAACTGACAGCTGGTAGCCCGGCAGATGTGTGTAGGACTTTGTGAAGAGCAATTTAGGCTCGCACCTCAATATATTCACAGTACATCATCATCTTCCATTACTGACATCAAGAAGAGGAGCTTTCTTCCCCGTACAATGCGTGTACATCTCCTGCAGCAATTCATATCAATTGAGGGAGCCTGTTCTTCCTTTCTGAATCTGCTTCCTTATTTCAATTGACATTTTTAATTGATACATAACCTATTATTTCTCATTAGTGGGCTGAAGAAAATAATTCATGATTAAATTCTGTGCAATTTACTAATTCCACATTACGTCGGCAAGCTATAAAAGTCAATCAACAGGAAACCAGAAATGCAGCTGTTGACAATAGCATTATTTATAAGAAATTGATATTGAGTACAGACTACAGAAAGGAGGGGGCATCATGTATATGCTGTGTATTAATTATTTAACGTATTTTTCCTAAACAAAAGGACTAGTAAAACAACAAGCAGTTACAGCTTGTATTCTGTATTACAGCTAACAAAGGTGTAGCAATAAAACTTTACTCTATGCTTCTGTCTAAACATTGTTGAACTATCATGTAAAGACATGTTTTTCTGTCTAATGCAGTAAGAAAACATTAAATACCACCCCTGATATATATTTTCGCTTCCCATACATTTTACGCTTCAAGTAGGTAAGTGCCACAATACCGCCATTCACTGTATTCTAAGGATGGTACACATCTGCGATTGGTACAACGACGTGTGGAGTTGTGTAATCTGGAGAGCCTTACACAACTCCCTCATCACTTTGTATATAAACGGAGTTCCTTGGTCCATCTGGATCTCCTTTGCAGGCCATCCGGGAAAAAATATCGACTAACTCTAGGGCTATGCTCCTTGCGGAGTAGTTTCTAAGGGGTACCGCCTCCGGGCACCATGTTGCTTAGTTCACCTCTTCTAGAATGTAATGGTGCCCTCTTGCGGACTTAACAAGGAGCCCTACAAGGTCAATGGCAATCTGATCAAATGGGACCTCAATAAGGGCAGCGGCACTAGGGGACTTTGTACATGTGATATGGGAGCAGTAAGCTAACAAGTACTGCAGGACTGGCAGTAGTTAAATAATCGATTATTAGTATACTCAAGTCTTTTTCACATGTGCTGTTGCTTAGCCCTATACGTCCCATTCTGTATATGCTTTTTTTCATTTTTTATGCCCAGATGTAGTACTTTGCATTTTTCCCTGTTAAAAACATTTTGTTAGTTGCTGCCCACTGCTCCAGTTTATTTATATCTTTTTGAATCCTTTCTCTCTCTTCTCTAATATTAGCTATCCCTCCTAGCTTTGTGTCATCAGTAAATTTAATCAGTTTTCCCTCAATTCCTTCATCTAAATCATTGATAAAGATGTTGAACAATGCAGAGCCCAGGACAGAGCCCTGTGGTACTCCACTTGAGGCATTCTTCCAAGTGAGTATGCCGGAATCTGTTTTTAGATTGACGTATTCCTGGACATCTTGTAAGGCCAGGTCATAATAAGCCTTCTGTTCCTCTACAGTTAGGTAGGGGGCCAGCACCTCCTTAATGGTCTGGCGGCAGTCTCTCTCGCTCTGCTACCTGTTCAAAAACAGTCAAAAATACTTCCACCTCATCCCCCGGGGTCATCTTTTGCATCACTCGTCTTACCGCCTTCCGGACATACAGTATGTGTAATCACCTTGATGTGGGGGAGGGTCAGTTTCTCTGCTGGAGACATTCCCACCAGGAATTCCATCTGCCTTTGCTGCTGTTGTGTCTGCTTAATCAGAATTTATTTGTCTCCTGTTGTACCTGCTGCTGATCCCGGTATTGCTGCTCTTGGTGCTGCTGCTGCTCTAGATGCTGCTTGTGTTGCTGCTGGTTGCTTAAGATCAGGTGCTTAACTAGCTTCTCCATTTTGTCTGACCGTTGTTCCATCCCTGTAGCCGCCTTCAGTCAGGTCATGCAGTTTATCCAAAGTAGTCACACCTGCTTTCTGGAGATCTTGTCCACACTTCTAGTACCAACTGTGGTAGATCGGCTCACTCGGCTACACACGGAAGTAGACCCGGGTACACTGTCTGCTCAAAATCTTCTGTTCATTTATTAGACAGGAGGCATAAACATGAAGGGAAAAAAACAAGAAAACAAAACAAAATGGTATACAGACTCTGCATCTGCAGGGATCCACCCGCTCCGGATGACAACCCTACAATGGTTCAGTTTCTCCTTCTCAGGACACAACACACTGGAGATTCTCTCTCCAGCCCTACTGAACAATGACTGCCTCTGTAGGTCATCTATTAACCCCTTTCCTACATTAGACATACTATTCCGTCCATGTGACCCGGGACCTAAGTCCCAAGGACGGAATAGTACGTCTAGCACGATCAGCTGCGCTCACGGGGGGAGCGCAGCTGATCGCAGCCGGGTGTCAGCTGACTAACACAGCTGACACCCGGCACTATGTGTCGGGCGGTCACGGACTGCCCCCGACACGTTAACCCCTGGCACACCGATCAAACATGATCGCAGTGTACCAGGGTTTAGGGAAGCATCGGGAGGGAGGGGGCTCCCTCCGTGCTTCTCTGAGACCCCCCACAGCAGCCCGATGTACAGCGCTGCTGCGGGGGTCTCCTTCCATGCAGGTCCCCGAATCCAAAATGGCGGCGAGGGCCTGAAGGGAGGCGGCTTCCTCATGCCTGCAAAGCGCCGGCATGAGGAAGCCTGCAGCACTGCCTGTGACAGATCTGTCACATGACAGTGATGTCCCCCTGGGACAATGTAATAAAGTTTAAAAAAAAAAGTGTAAAAATAATTTATAAAAAATCGCTAAATAAATAAAAAAAAAATATTCCCTAATAAATTCATTTTTTGAAAATAAAAAAACAAACAATAAAAGTACACATATTTGGTATCGCCGCGTCCGTAACGACCCGCCGTATAAAACTGTCCCACTAGTTAACCCCTTTATTGAACCCTTTAAAAAATAAAAATAAAAAGTGAAGCAAAAAATAAAGCTTTATCATCATACCGCCGAACAAAAAGTGCAATAACACGCGATCAAAAAGACGGATATAAATAACCATGGTACCGCTGAAAACACCATCTTGTCGTGCAAAAAACGAGCCACCACACAGCGTCATCAGCGAAAAAATTTAAAAAGTTATAGCTCGCAGAATAAAGCGATGCAAAAATAATTATTTTTTATATAAAATTGTTTTCATTGTATATAAGCGCCAAAACATAAAAAAAGCCATAAATGAGTTATTGCTGTAACCGTACTGACCCGAAGAATAAAACCGCTTTATCAATTTTACCGCACGCGGAACGGTGTAAACGCACCCCCCCAAAAGAAATTCATGAAACGCTGATTTTTGTTTATTCTGCGTCCCAAAAATCGGAATAAAAAGCAATCAAAAAATGTCACGTGCCCGAAAATGATACCAATAAAAACGTCAACTCGTCTCGCAAAAAATAAGACCACACATGACTCGGTGGGTCAAAATATGGAAAAATTATAGCTCTCAAAATGTAGTGATGCATAAACTATTTTTACAATAAATAGCGTCTTTTAGCGTATGAGAGCTGCCAAAAATAAAAACCCGCCATGAATAGTAAATCAAACCCCCCTTTATCACCACCTTAGTTAGGGAAAAATAATAAAATAAAAATATTTATTGCCATTTTCCCATTAGGGCTAGGGTTAGGGCTAGGGGTGTGTTTGGGGTTAGGGTTGAAGTTAGAATTGGGGGGTTTCCACTGTTTCGGCATATCAGGGGCTTTCCAAACACGGCATGGTGTCCGATATCAATTCCAGCAAAAAAAGTCAAATGGCACTGTTTCCCTTCCGAGCTCTGCCATGCGCCCAAATAGTGGTTTACCCCCACATATGGGGTATCAGCGTACTCAGGACAAATTGCACAATAACTTTTGGGGTCCTGTTACTCTTGGGAAAATAACAATTGGGGGTGAAAAGATCATTTTTGTGGAAAAAATATGATTTTTTAATTGTACGGCTATACGTTATAAACTTCTGTGAAGTCCTTGGGGGGGGTTCAAAGTGCTCACCACATATCTAGATAAGTTCCTTGGGGGGGTCTAGTTTCCAAAATGGGGTCACTTGTGGTGGGTTTCCACTGTTTAGGCACATCAGGAGCTCTCCAAACTTGACATGGAATCCGATCTGAATTCCAGCCAATTTTGCAGTGAAAAAGTCAAACGGCGCTCCTTTCCTTCTGAGCTCTGCCATGCGCCCAAACAGTGGTTCCCCCCCACATATCAGGTATCAGCATACTCAGCTCAAATTGCACAATAACTTTTCCTTTCCAATTTCTCCTGTTACCCTTGGTAAAATAAAAAAATTGAACCTGAAGTAATTTTTTTTGTGAAAAAAAAGTTAAATGTTCATTTTTTTTTTTTAAACATTCAAAGTATTCCTGTGAAGCACCTGAAGGGTTAATATACTTCTTGAATGTGGTTTTGAGCATCTTGAGTGGTGCAGTTTTTAGAATGGTGTCACTTTTGGGTATTTTCTATCATATAGACCCTTCAAAGTGACTTCAAATGTGACGTGGTCCTTAAAAATAAAATGGTGTTGTAAAAATGAGAAATCGCTGGTCAACTTTTAACCCTTATGACTTCCTAAGAAAAAAAAATTTTGGTTCCCAAATTGTGCTGATGTAAAGTAAACATGTGGGAAATGTTACTTATTAAGTTTTTTGAGTGCCATATCTCTGATTTAAGGGCATAAAAATTCAAAGTTGGAAAATCGCGAAAGTTTCAAAATTTTCGCCAAATTTCCGTTTTTTTCAAAAATAAACGCAAGTTATATGAATGAAATTTTACCACTAACATAAAGTACAATATGTCACGAGAAAACATTGTCAGAATCACGGGGATCCATGGAAGCGTTCCAGAGTTATTACCTCATAAAGGGACAGTGGTCAGAATTGCAAAAATTGGCCCGGGCATTAACATGCAAACCACCCTTGGGAGTAAAGGGGTTAAAGCTCCAGACCTCCAGGCTTTATGGTTGTCCACAAAAACCCAGCCCTTTAAACTAATTGGCTGTTAACCCCCCCCCCCCCCGCATCACTTAATGTGCTAGAGGAAAACTTCTGGGTTTTTATGTCTTTGAAGTCAATAACTGCAGTGATACAGATCTCCCTTTAGCACCTTATCAGTGACTTTGTCACAAAGTGGCAGATATCATCATGGTGCCATGGTGAGTGAGAAATCCAGTCAGACTAGATCAAAATAGTGATTCATTGAACACTACGCCTATCAGGGACAGTCCATTCCCTTCATCAGGTGAGTATACTACTTATACAAACTTAATTTTGCTCACTATTATTGTTTTATATTACCGGTTATACTCGTGTATAAGCCGAGATTTCCAGCCCATTTTTTTGGACTGAAAGTCCCCCTCTCAGCTTATACGCGAGTCATATACCGGGGGGAGGGAGAGCGGGGATGTCAGAGATCATACTCACCTCTCCTGGCACTTCTCTGCACTCCCTGCTTCTCTCTCTGCCGTCTGCCTCCTGCATTCAGTGGTCACGTGGTACCGCTCATTAAACTCATGAATATGCGCATATTTATGAGTTTAATGAGCGGTACCACGTGACCATCAATGCAGGAAGCAGATGGCAGAGGGAGAAGTAGGGTCTGCAGATAAGTGCCAGGAGGTGTGAGTATGACGGGGGCAGAGTAATATTCACCTTTCCCCATTCCAAGCCGTCTCCGGGTCCTCCTGCTGTGACGGCAGAGGGCGCGATGACGTAGTCAGTGTGCTCCCTCTGCTGTCACTGCAGAGAGTCGGGAGACAGAGCGGTGGACGCCATGGAACGGGGACAGGTGAATATCGCCAGTGCTGGGGGCTCAGGACTCCGGTACATGGCCCCCAGCGACGGAGAGGTGAGTATGTCATTTTTTTTGTTGTTGCAGCAGCAGCAGCAATTAAGGGGTATTTATGGAGCTCTTATGGGGCAGCATTAACCTTTGTTCAGCAGCATATGGGGTGTATCTATGGGGCAGCATTAACCCTTGTGCAGCTTCATATGGGGGGGTTTATCTATGGAGCATCTTCTTGGACCACCATTTAACCCTAGGCTTATACGCTGTACCTGTACTCTGTGTTTGCATATGTTGTGTCAAAATGCTCTACTTTCCTCACACATGCCAAAAACACAAAAATAGGCTTTCTATGAAATTGGTCTTATTTTTTCTTTCTTTAAATATTTTTATTGGGTTTTAACAACATTAATATGAAAACAGAATATTCCAATTACGCTCAATAATAACAATAAAAAAGTTGACTGTTATTAATATTAAGTTATCGTTAAACATTGGAATAATAAGTATAACCAGCTTGATGAGGTATTAATATAAACTCTTACACGAACCAAATAATTATGTGTGTGCGAAAGGAATCTAAAGAAGAAAGGAGGGAGAAAAAAAGAGAATGGGAAGGAAAAGGAGGTGGGGGGTGGACAAAAAAACACAACTTATTGAAAGCAGCACTTCAGAGGAGGCCACATCCACTAAAATATTCTATTTTAAGTCACATTTTCTGGCAACCAGATTGCCAGGTCATTCCCTCCACTTAATATTATCCGACATGTCCATTGGCGATGAAAAGCTTTGCGGCAATTATCATGTGCAATCATGTTTTCCATTTTCATAATATTGTTAACCTCTTCCACCCATCTACCCAAAGTTTGGCATTTTTCTGGATTTCCAGTGATGTGGAATAATTGACTTACAACTTTTTGTAAGTACCTAAGGATCTTTCTTTGCCT
Source organism: Dendrobates tinctorius (assembly GCF_039654945.1). Lineage (NCBI taxonomy): Eukaryota > Metazoa > Chordata > Amphibia > Anura > Dendrobatidae > Dendrobates > Dendrobates tinctorius. Next base: position 7,976,037 of record NW_027361881.1, on the reverse strand, counting down.
TTGAGAGTGAATCCGGAGTAATGAAAAGTAGGCCTATTTGGAGGCAGGGTGTCACTCAGCTACGTGAGTCTATTGTACAGTGAGAAAATTGAATTTTCTAACCCACATACCAATGGTCATTCCCTCCATATATGTAGCATGGACCTGGCAGCACCGCCATCACAAGTCCGACACAGAGGGGAAGATCGTATGTAGCATATAGGGACAACGGTAGTCATTCCCTCCATATCTGTAGCATGGACCTGGCAGCACCGCCATCACAAGTCCGATACAGAGGGGAAGATCCTATGTAGAGTATAGGGACAACGGTACTCTCTAGAGAGAATGTTATGTTTTTTTCTCCTGCGCACGGCAAGTAATAGGTAATTTGTGGTAGAGTATGAATGCTTTTTGCCAGTTCTCTTCTGAAATTTGATTACCCAATTCCTTCTCCCAAGCCACAGTAAAGGCAGATGTCTCTTTGTGTTGCTTTGTATATACACGATAGAAGTTTAGTACAAGGACTTGAGTGATTAATGTTTCAAATAGAGTTATTTCATCCTTTGTGCTATTCAGAGATATGTGAGAATTTATAAATTACCTGAACTAGAAATATGCTAGCCAAGATAGACGCCTATCTGGACAAGAGTCGCCAAGTTCTGGAAAAGAGCCTGATCACATGAGAACTTGTCTTAATCTAACCCCAGAAAATCTGTCCCAGATTAGATATGTGTCCGCACCTGAAGCAGGGGGAAATCTGGGTTGTCAAATAAGAACGTTAATGGGCCCAACGTATGTGAGAAAAATGATGAGATTAAGACTTACATGTTTGCAAAAAGTGTTGAGTGAGTGTACAGGTATTTTGTCGATCCAAGGTAGGTAGAGATAAGTGTCCAGGAAGAGAGGTCCCCTTCCTGTTTCACCCATTGCTTATGTTCCACAGATCTGAACCAGTCCATTGCTCTTATAAGAAAATTGTTCTTAGTTTATATGTGTGTGGCACTGCACACTAGATTGTGAGTTCCATTGGCACGGGGACTAATGTGACTATGGTGTGAATATGCACATTTAAGCTCAACTAGCTAAAGATTGTCTACAACATATAACCAGTAAACTAGTTCCCTAAATGCATTACGACTTTTGGGAATTGAGAACTCTGTGGGATCTGTAGATATTATAATTCCCTTTATAACAAATGTTAACAGTCATACCCATAATATATAATAATAATAATACCCAGGATTTGTTGTATATTTGGATGGATAGACATCTTGAATTTCTTACCCTAGAAAGATTTTTTTTTTGTATATTTCACTGGTTTTAGATGTTTTCTAAACATTTAGACTTTAGAACTTGGGATATAAGTACATAACGACTGGTCCACTTTTGCAAGTTTTGCATCTGCACATTTTATAGTGTGTTATATTATGACATATTTTCATTAAAATATTAGGCCATTGTTTTACTTTTTTGTATTACACATTTTACAAGCTAAGCAAATCCGTGGAGTGCAATCTGCATTTGCTTGTTTATGTTGAGACCCTTGCGTTATGGCCTCAATCTACATTGCATTGCTGTAGTAGAGCTGCAAATGACAGAGATTATGCAACATATAACAGCAACCTTTAAATGGTCCTCTAAATTGCTTTGGCATTGCTACTCTGTCACTCCACTCTACTGGGAGTAAGGGGGACCACTCAATCTCGTTACAGGGCTATCTTTCTAATGAATCTGGTTATTTTAAAATCAGAACATTCCATGCTTTTGAATGTCAGAATTTATCTAGAGCGCCGTGGGAGATTAAAGATTACACACTGACTTCACTAACGTGATCAATACCAATGCGGTGTCTGTAATTCAGGATGCATGGACTTCTGTATCTTTATGCTTTATGGATGCACTTATTGTAATGATTTCTGCAGCAGAAGTGACACTGTAAAACCTCATTATGATCATTCTCGAGGTTTGCAGATTTTATTTGTTCTTTCTATTTCCCAGTTAGCATTTTTATTTTTGGGAATTTGTACTGTATATTAACACCTATTCAATGACCACAGGAAACCAGGAGATACATTCCCGTAGAATGTAAGTCCGCAAGGACTGAGGCCTCTCCCCTCTGTACCAGTCTGTCATTGTAAATTTGTTGTGGAAACTTGTTTACTGTTAACGATATCTATAACTTTGTATGTAACCCCCCTTCTCATGTACAGCACCATGGAATTACTAGCGCTATATAAATAAATAATGATAATACAGGGTGTCCCAATACTAGGACCCCAACAATCTGATGTCGTCAGCTAAGAAGTGGCAACAAATGGAAAATGTAATGGGTAACGACAAATTGTATTAATTTTTTTTTAGTTTTATGCACTATATTAATAAAAGCTCTGGGACACACCTGATTAAATTAAGTCCCATTGTAACAGGTGTATAAGATTCAGCCCTTCGCCATCCAGTCTACCTTTACTAACTTGTGACAGAATCACTTATCCTGCAGAGCTCAACGAATTCCACCAGAGCCTTCAAATGATCTTATTGAAAAGTGAAAGGAACTGCAGAAACTCAGCCACAAAGTGAAGGCCATGTAAAGTTAAAGAGAGCTGTTGCCAAGTGCATAAAAGTCGCCAAGGCTCAGCTGACTCAGTAACTGCTGTTCCAAACTGCCTCTCATATCAACATCTTTACAAGAACTGTGTGCCAGGTGCTCCATGACATGGGTTTCCACGGCCGATCAGCTGTATGGAAGCCTTACATCACCAGACACAATGCCAAGTGCTGGATGTAGAGGTATAAAGCCACCACCCCTAGTCTCAGTAGTAGAGATGGGCAAACCTGAACAGTAAAGTTCGGCGTCTGTACCGAACACCTACTGTTCGGGCACGGACAACGAACACAGACTTCACCAGGAAGTCCGTGCTACTGTTTGGGTTAGGTTTGGGTGTTTGTCAATCTGTCACGTGCATGACAGCGCGGCAAACACCGTTTCTGATGGGCGGTGATATCATCCCTTCCGGTCAGAGAGCTGTTGTGAGTTCATTTTTCCCTTCATCATTGAGGTCTGATGAACTCCCTCCTCTGGTGAAGGAAGGTAGTGAGGCTGATTACCAAACACCTGGGCAGCTAGATGATAACTGGGTTGCTGGAATTGAGGACTGGATATAAGGCTGCCGATGCCCTTCTTCCTGGCTGGTGACTTTCCTGCTGGATTCTTGGAGACCAGTCTGATTCCTGCATCTCAAAGCTAAGTTTTTCTGCTCTGCTTTGTACTCTTCAGTTTTGTTTTTGTTTTGCCTTGTTTTTTGGGAGTTCTGCCATCCCCGGCCGGGGGTGAGCTGAATTCCATTTTTGTCTCTGATCTGTTGATCTTTTGCTCTGTCTTCAGAATATACCCGAGTGCTGATATAGTCTTTTGAAGCCTAGCGACTTCAGGGCCTGTTTTTCCTATCAGTCGGTTGGCTCATTTTGATAGGGTTTTTGCGGATGGCAGACAGTAGCTTTCCTATCCTGTCCTATGTAGTTACCTTGGGCCCCATCATTTGCTCAACCTATCTTTCTATCTGTGTTAGTGTTTTCATCTTGCTTCACCGTCATTATATGTTGGGGGCTGCCTATTGCTTTGGGGTCTGCTCTGGGGCAGTTTAGTTTTTCCCCTGTCTTTAGGCTATGTAGTTCTCCGGCTGTGATCGAGGGGTCTAGGGCACCGTAGGAACCCCCCACGGCTACTGCTAGTTGTTGTGGATAGGTTCAATCCGATAGCTGCCAACCTCTCTGGTTTTTCTGGACTTAGCTGGTATTTTGTTTTTTCCTCCTTCGGTGACTCATCATAACAGAGTGCCGTGTTTTCCACGCTGTCAAAAGACAGCGTGAGCACTCAGCTGTGATCGGAGGTATAAAGCTTGCCTCCGGTCACTGGTGTTAACGCATCCCATCGTCCGAACTACTGATCCCATCGTCCAACACCTGCTACCGTTAATTACAGTGAGAGCAGGAACGGTGGATGGGAGTATAAATAAAAAAACAACAATATACCACACCTGTCCATTATTCTGTCCCATGCCATAATCCATGTCTTGGGGATAAACAGTTTTCAACCTGGACAGTGCCAAGATGCGACCGTTCAGGCTGAAAACCCCTAGTGACTGAATTGCTGCAAGCACAGCCTCAGAGATCGGTGGAGCCATCATCGAGGTTACGTCCGGTCACTGAGGCTCCATTCCCAGCCGGGCTGAACTGCGGCGACCTCGGTGACATCCCCGCTAGTACCATGAGCCTTTTTCTCACCTTTCTAGAGGGGATCTTGGTGCCGAAATCTCCATCTGCTCATGCTCCGGCAGCCATTTTCCCAGAGTACACCGCACAGTAACCATGTAAGTGCGGGGGCTCTGGGCTTTTACAAAATGTCGGCAGAGCCCCCACACCAACTAACACCCGCAGCGACGCACATTGGTACACCCCCTCATCGTGACCTGCAGCAACCCTGGGACCCTGCTTCACTGCTGCCACCACCCCCGGTAAGCAATGAGACGTATGGATTATAAGAAGCACCACCATTTTATTCAAATAAGTTTTTCCTATTTTTGTCCTCAAAATTTGGGGAGCGTCTTATAATCCGCAAAATACAATACATAAAAAAAAAATAAGACATCTTCCTGAGCAAGAGTGGAGACCATACCTGCTGAGATGGTTCACTAAACCTAATTTCTTGTCTGGCCTACTAGCCACCAATTACGAGATCATCCATGGAGCCTTGGAATATGAGCAATCTCAATTTCGCTAATAAAAAGGCATCATTTTGAAAGCTCTAGATGAAGCCCATAAACTCCTCCCTTCAACCCGTTTTCTAGAAATGAGACTGAAAATCTGTCATAGATCCTATTTAACACTGCAAAAAAGACACAAAATGGGGCTATACATAGCCTGACGGTATTTTAAGTGCCGCTCCCCTGAAGCCAATATGTTTCCCTGCCTATGGACATGCCCGGTCATTCGACTTTTCTGGGTCAGAGTGCAGCAGTTCACCACAACACATCTGAACAACTTTGCTCCTGATGAGCCTCTATGGGAAATCTTTGAATATTCAAAGCAAGACGTGCTCTCCAGGGGCCCATAAACTGCTACATTTGGTGGCGGCAGCCGATATTAAAGCTAACCTGCAGGTATGGATTCACGACCATGCTCCTCCCTTCAAGATCTTTCTAGACAAACTTGTTTCTGTTTGGATGGATTGGGCTGAGGAACCTTGCATAAAGAGGGAAACTTTTTTTGAAACTTGGAAAAATTTAATCTGCACAACGCATTCAGGATGACATTAGAACTTGTTTTCAACCAACATTGTGATATCAAGAGCAACTACTGTTAGGAGAAGCGCCTATATAGAAATATTCTTTTACGAGAACAACTGCATAAAGACATTTCTAGGTGTTGGGAGTCTACTCTAGTGTTGGAGGGTCTTGCACAATTATGAAAATGAGTTTACGGTTACACGCCCATGTTGGGTGATCAATATGTAAGAGATGTACCTGTTTCAGACGTGTTTTTTTTTCTCCCCTCGTTTCCTCCCCCTTCCCAGTTTTTGGTTTATTTTCCTTTAAATCGGTGTAATTATACCTGAAATAGATACTTTGTTACCCACCATCTCATAACAACATATCATACATATGATGGTAGGCTTTGGTTAATCCTTGTCTTTAACATCTATGATTCGGGTAATGTTTGCATTGATGTCAGTAAAACATTTTCTATTGAATAAAAGCAAAGTTTTTTAAACAGTGTATTTATTGGTACAATTTTTCTTTTCTTTTTTTGTTCTTTATTTTGTGATTTTTTTTTTAAATATTTGTACAATTTTTAAAAACTTTAATTTCATTTTTACCTTGTCCCAAAATGAAATAACTCCTTTACCTGCCTTGAATCGTGTTCTAATACTCTGCAATGCTTTTCATTGCAATGCATTAAATCAGTGTCTTGTACACAGGAAGAGATTTCAGCTCCTGCTCTAAGCAGGAACTTACAGACTACCATACCTGAGTGACCCCGGGACCATCTTTCAGCCTGGTGTCAACATGGAGACAATTGGCCCAACGTGATTGCAAGCCTTTTGTGCTGATCGGAGCACAGAGGGAGCTCCCACCCTCTTCAGTGCTTATCAATGTCATCGATAGACAGTGGCATCAGAGGGATCAAATGCCTGCGATCGATGAAGGCACCAATCGTTGGCGTTTCTGCAGAGTGTCAGCTTTGATGTATAACTGACGCCCGCCAATGACTCTGCTAACTCTGCTAATGAGCTGATGCGATTGTTCTTCCAGTTTGCTGGAACACACCTCCCACAACGCCGTACATATACTGTACATGTCGTAATGGGCTTATGGATCATTCTGTTTCAGAAGTATGGTCATCCTGTCCAAACAGGCTATTAAATTGGTACTGTAAACAAACCTTTAAATAAGTGATAAATGGGTCAGACCATGCTGTAGATTGAGGCATTGGCTTGTCATAGAGCTAGGGCAACTGCTGGGTAAACTTGTGACTGCGGCAGCCAAAGACCATGGGGACCTGCTCATTGTTAAAGCCGGATGTTGTCTTGTAAAGTTGTCTTGCCCCTTTAACTGGGCGTTTTAAGCAGAGTTTGGACATGGTGCATAATATGTTGACTGGACTCGGATGCAAGATATATCCATTGATTCCACACACGCAATTAACCAGTCATAACTCTCCACCCATTATATGGAAATGGGTATTAGTTTTCATGGTATTTTTAGTTACATGATAGACATTAGTCCTTTAGTTTTTCTTCACGTTGTCATATGTTGGACAGTACTGCTGTTTGAATGTTAGTGTTTTGGATAACTAGAAACAAGCGAATTACATAAATCACGGCTTGTCTATAGCAGTTTTATAGATCCGAAACCATAAAAATAAAGGGTGTTTGTCCATCATTCATGGATAACCCCACAGGGAGTGCTTGCCGCTTCCCCTCACAAAGACACATATTTATTTTAATGCATTTCCAATGATCTGTTCATGCATCTAGTGTTGCCATGCCAGGGTCATGTGACAGGCTCGCACTGACAGAAGTAATAAATTTTCCAGCTTCTGCCTGAGCGTGATACAATATATATTATCTGAAATAATCCTTACATTATACAATAGTAAGTTCTGCAGATGGGAAGGCTATATATAGGCATGAGACAGATATTCAGAAAGATCTTTTCTATTGGTATATATATTTTAATGTTTTATCTGAAGGCATGAAGGCAATCTTTACATTTTACATTTTATCTTTTAAAGGTGTGTTCCCACGTGGTCTAGTTAGGATGTCCCACAAATGTTCTTAAGATTCCGATCTCACAGGTGAATTCGACATTAGAGCTGGGCAAACCCAAACACTAAAGTTCGGCGTCCGTACCAAACACCTACTGTTCGGGCACAGACCCCGAAAACAGACTTCACCAGGAAGTCCATGTTACTGTTCAGGTTTGGCTATTCTGGATAAGCAGCCTTGCTAACACTGACAGCTGAGGGTTGCAGCCCCCAGCTGTCAGTTTTTCTTGGCTGGTTATCAAAAATACAGGGGAATCCATGACATTTTTTTTCATTCTTTATTTACAGAGCAGGCGCCGGCTGATAAATATTTCTATCAGCTGTTCCTGCTCTCATTGTTATTAGCGGAAGCAAGCATTTGCAGATGGGAGCTGTAGTCTCATCAGCTGACACCTGTGAACGGAGGTGACCTTTATACCTACGATCACAGCTGCGCGCTCATGCTGTCTTTTGACAGCGGGTAACCACGGCTGTCTGACCAGCGGTGATGATTTTACCTGCGACCAGAAGTCGTGTTTGTCGTGCTATGATGCACATGACATCGTGGCGAACACTGGTTGTTCGGGCCCCCTTTCAATTGAATTGGGTCCGTGTACTCTTCAGATTCCCGAACTTTTTGTAACTGTTCGGCTGAACCTGCCGGACCCAAACATCCAGGTGTCCACCCATCTCTTGTTGAAATCTCTCTCACAAATAGTGCCTTATGGAGCACTATTAGGATTGGAGAGTTGACCGAGCAAGCATGACCATCTCTGTTCATTTCTATGCAAGCTTAAAAAGTGTAGAATGTGTTCAGAAATTAGCCATCACTATGTATGTGACATCTTAACTAAATTGCCATTTTAGACTATGTTCACACGAGGAGTTTTTGTTGCGTTTTTTTCTGTAGCAACACCTGGTAAAGAAGCTGCCTGAAAAAGCAGGTTTTGCTTGTTTTTTCTTGTGCGTTTTTTGCTGCATTTTTGTCATGCTACATTTGTCTCTTGTGCATGCTGATACAGATTAGTAACAAAAAAAAATCATAGCCTATATCATAAGGTTTTGGTACTGAAAATGCACGAAAATCTGATACGTGCTTTTTTTCCAGTGTTTTTTCACTACCCATTACTTTCAATGGGTGAAACACACTGAAAGAAGTGAAATGCTCTGTTCTGCAAAAACCAAACAAAGCACATACTACTGAGGACAAAAAATAAGCTGTGTGCATGAAATTTCTGAAACCTCAGACTTTGCTAGTATTGTAAAATACAGCTGAAACTTTGAATGCAAAAACGCCTCTTGTAAAAATACCCTTAAAGTACTTTTCTATCTTTAACAAAGTGCACAATAAACACCTGCAGTCATGCAAAATCAGATGGTTCGCGTCCTCCTCAGGTATAGTGCCAGCTCTCTGTTGTTGCACCAGTCTTTTGTGTTTGTGCTGTAGTGGTGACATCACATTGATGTGTATTACCACTGCAGCCAAGCTCAGCGGCTCATGCCATCTACATCAAACATGATTCATGGGAAAGTATCACTAAGGTTTAAAACAGTGTTTGCACAAAAAAGGGGTATTAATGCATTATATTATCTCTCTGTGATCTAGGAAATCATTTTGACTTAACTACAGTAGACATAAAACCAGACAGATGAAATCTGTAAAATCGTGCCGAAATAAGAAACACTGCACAAGACAGCAGATATAAAACTCAACCTACTCGGATCACTGTGAACGTCCAAGTTGGTCATGATACAATGAGGTGCGATTTGACTTGTGCCTCTGGCTGCTGTTTGCAGTGAAAGGAAAGAGAATTTGTCAAAGTAACAGCAGATTTACCATCTTCATGTTGCATAAATTTTAGGCGAATCATGTAAGTTGTCACACGCATTTGAACCTGCTCATTAGCACACATGGCAACAAATTAAACTAATTTTCACCCACAATTGTCATGCAGTTCTGTGCACTCAGGAATCACGATGAGACGTATTCTCTTATAAACCATGAATTAGACGTGGACGATAATATTTCCACCCAATAGATTTCAGGATTCGCATGATGGAAGCTCGTGAAATTCCCAATTCTAAAGAGACTCTTCTGGTGGACTTTGTCGGACTCTGAACAAATGTTTCAGCAACAAGTTGTTTATTATTTTCTGTACAGGCTGTCTTGGGTCGACCAGTTTTTGAAGCATTAACCCCTTAACAACCAGGGGTATTTTTGGTTTTGCATTTTCATTTTTCCCTCCCCTTTCCAGAGCCATAACTTATTTATTTTTCCGTCTATATGGCCATGTGTGGGCTTATTTTTTGCGAGACAAGTTGTACTTTTAAATGACACCATTGGTTTTACCATGTTGTGTACTCGAAAACGGGAAAAAATTCCAAGTGCGGTAAAATTGCAAAAAAAGTGCAATCCCACACTTGTTTTTTGCTTGGCTTTTTTTGCTAGCTTCACTAGATGCTAAATCTGACCTACCATTATGATTCTCCAGGTCATTACGAGTTCCTAGACACCAAACATGTCTATGTCCTCTTTTATCGAAGTGGTGAAAAAAATTCCAAAGTTTGCTTAAAAAAAAAATTGCGCAATTTTCCGAGACCCGTAGCGTCTCCATTTTTCATGATCTGGGGTCGGGTGAGGGCTTATTTTTTCCACGCCGGGATGACGTTTTTAATGATACCACCTTTGTACAGATACGTTCTTTTGATCGCCTGTTATTGCATTTTAATGCAATGTCTTGGCGACCAAAAAAACTTAATTCTGGCGTTTTGAATTTTTTTCTCGCTACGCCGTTTAGTGATCGGGTTAATGCTTTTTTTTTATTGATAGATCAGACGATTCTGAAGGCGGCGATACCTAATATGTGTATGTGGGATTTTTTTTTTACTGTTTTATTTTGATTGGGGCGAAAGGGGGGTGATTTGAACTTTTAGGTTTTTTTAATTTTTTAACATTTTTTTTTACTTTTGACATGCTTCAATAGCCTCCATAGGAGGCTAGAAGCATGCGCAACCCGATCGGCTCAGCTACATATGGGCGATGAGCAGATCGCCCGTATGTAGCAGATTTACTGCTGTGCTTTCAGCGCCGACCACAGGGTGGCGCTGAAAGCCATATGCCTGGAACATCCATAGAGGTCTCATAGAGACCTCTGGTTGTCCAGGCAACATGACGCCGACCCCCGATCACGTGACGGGGTCGGCGATGAGGTCATTTCCGGCCCGGCGGCCGGAAATGCTATTTAAATGCCCGCTGTCAGCTTTGACAGCAGGATTTAACTAGTTAATAGGCGCGGGTGGACGGCGATTCCGCTCGCGCCTATTGCGGGCACATGTCAGCTGTTCATAACAGCGGGCATGTCCCGGCTTTGATGCGGGCTCAGCGCCGGAGTCCTCATCAAAGCAGGGGAGATGTCTGATGATGGACTGTGTCCGTCATTGGACATTAAGGGGTTAAGGATTGAGCCACTGGCATCAAATTTGCTAGACAGGGATGCAGGTTCATTGAGCAATCATGTTTGCTAATATGTTGATTACACATTGTACTAGGTCATGCAGTTTGTTGACCTGCTAAACGGAGGACAATATGCAAATTGATTAAATATTCAAACAATGCCACCTTCCCCAATCTTGTGGAAAAATGCTTGAATAAGAGCTGTTCACTATAAAAGGGGATCTACCTCTGTATCAGGGTAACTTTTGCAAAACCACAGCCAGGAACAGTCTACAGAACAGCTGCCAGGACTCCATGACTCCATCGAGGGACACAGGTTTGATATTCTACAGGATGCCACCTTAAGGCTCACTGTCCTTACTAGAAAAATACAGATATGCGCCATTGACCATCACTGAAACCATGGATACATTTGGGGAAGCCAGGTTGTGACCCTCCAGTCATCTGGACCCATGGATATGTTTTGGGGAAGCCAAGATTGGGATCCTTCAGTCACCTGTCACCCTTGTAGACGTTCGGAGATACCAGGGGGTGACACTTTGGTCACCTGGCCATGTGCCTCTATGGACTGTCAAGCTTCCTAAGCTTGTCTTTATCTCCTGTCTGTGGATGCCTGCAAAAGCAAAGCAGAAATGGCTCATAAGCGGAGATAGGAACATATTTCTCTGGAAAGATATATTGCTAAGTTACTTATATTCACCTGTACTAATAATTTATTCATTGACTGTTGAAGCCAATATTGACAGTTTAGCTTTATATAGTTTAATCTGATATGCTTGTAACTTTTGAAGAAACTGAATAGACTTTAAAGTTGTAGTCCAGTGAATTCTGATTTATTTTTTTCCTTATAGTTATAAAAACATAAAAAACAACAACCAGGGGCTTGTATAACAATCAAACAAGTTCAAGCCTTTAGTGTAAATAAGCACACACTTTGTTTTAGCTTTATGTATACATTCATCACTTTGGAACACGCTAATGCTTGACTTATGTTGAAGGTTTCTGTAGGAAACAAAAAAAAGCCACTAAAAAGCCATCAAAACCATTACCAGTTGATAACAACCATTCACTTGCGCGCCTATTAACGAACAATAATTATCATTCCACTTTACTGTATCAACCATATCATGCATGCTGTAACAAATTGCATTCTCAAACCCCCCAAAATTCCTCTGCTAATTAATATAATCTATTTACTTTAATGTGTAATTATAAATACTTTCATAGTCTTGTTATCGAGCTTAGGGATAATTGAACGGTTTGGTATGACTTGATGAAAAAAAAAAAGGGTGAAAGGAAATTCTTGACTTCTTCTTGCTCGATTTTTCCGTGTAGCACTTAGAAGGAGGAATGGTGGGGGGTGGGGAAAACAACTGGGCCTTTACAGTGGAAGCGTTTTAGGAGATGATACTGAGCTATGTTTCCTGTCGAGGCGAAAGGCACCAGCATATAAAATGGCAGTGAATTTGCATTACCTCTAATCCATCATTCTTTGAGAGAGCAGGAAAAATGCGCGAGACCTGCTGCATGCAAGCGCAGCCTTCTCCTGACAGATTCTTATTTAAGTGACTGTGAATGCAACAATTCCACAAATAATTTGTCAAGTGTGTGGCTGAACTAGCTCTGAACTCTGATAAATACCAACTCTCTTCCCCGCTACAAAGACATGATGTTCTTTTGTGCGGGCAGTGAGTAACAAGCACTAGGATTTAACAATCAATGCCACTATATCTCCGCTGCCTTTTGTTGTTAACAGAAAGTTCTTTAAGGGCAAAATGCATCTTCCGATTCCTTCGCCAGGCACTATAAGTTGCTGTATTCATATAGTATATCCCATAGCCGACGCTGTATAAAGTAAATTGCCTCTTATCTGCGGCACTAAATGTTTAACTACACGTATGGTATATAAAGCCTGATCGCAGTTTACAAGGTAATGGCATTCCAATAAATGATATATTCCTATGCGCAAACTGTGGCTTTAAATGCAAGCGATGGAGGCCGTCGAAGGTGGAAAAAAGCGCATAGTTAGACATTCAGTCCATGAAAATCACCTTTTCATCAAGGAACACTTTAATACATCCTGATATTTATTTAAAACATCGCCTGCTTTTATGGATGCCGGTCCGGTGCTAAAAATGATGTGCATTAAAAAAAAAAAAAAATCTTAAAGGAATGCAAATCTAATCAGTCCTTAAGTCTGCAATATATACATAAATGTCTCCAGCAGACGTAATTTAGTATGCATTATTAATTTTTTTTTTTCTAGAAAGCTTTCCAGCTACAAACAGGCTAAATGGAAGTACAGACCCACACAGATGATAACACTCATTTGTCAGGATGATGCTAGAGTGAATACAAGACTGATTCTTTTGCTCTGAATTCTGTCAAGGAGCACTGTACATGCACAATCCTTCCCTTGGATTAGAGTAAAATAGACGTGATGTACCCTCTGCAAATAAGATTTCTCAGTACATTATAACACTTTAGCAGGCCATTACAGTACATGAACTCTCAACACACAATCTGCCAGGTCTTCAAACTACAGGACGAGAAGGCATAGTAATTGTGCTTCTATTAGTCAATTAAGTTTCAACTTTTGACTCTGTGATAGTAATGTCTATAGAAATAATTAAGTGTGTGGCATATTAACAGTTCCTAATGCAAAATGCTAATTATTTATTGTTTATAAAGCGTTTAAATAAAGTACAAGCAGATACATTAAGGCTATCGTGATTTTCCAGTCATTAACCAAAAATTTGCATTTTGGGATTATAGCCAGTGACTTGCATGCATTTCTTAAGCAACACATCCCAGCATAATCTGTGTGTCATTAATCAACTGTACTCACTTTATATATCATTGGCTTATGTGGAACAGGCTCAGTAATACGTCTGGTGGATTTTTAGTAATTCACATGCATTAATAGGTGAAGGGGGTCTGTACTTGCCTTGTAAGGCCATGTGGATGTCAGAGAGGTGGGTGCCTTATTCAGGACCCAAACTGTTGTCCAGAGCAGAAGAGCACTGCAAAGTTCTGGAGTACTGGGGGAAACTATAATAGTTATCTACTGATTTTGTTGAGTGTCATGAGGACATTTTTAATGCCACGCTGTGGTATTTCTGGTATTACAACTCACCTCCGTTAGCTTGAATTATTCTAAGGATATGTTGATAGTGCGGTCATAGCTTGTATGATGATAGTATTGCTCAATTTCATTACTAGCAGTATAGTACTATCTTTTTTGAGGACTTTAAAACTCATAGTATTACTTAAATATCTCTTTTGCATGTTATTGAGTAAGATTCTTGCTAAAAAAGAGTCAGCTACACATAATGTAAAAATGTTGAACTCATACCATGGGCAGCACAGTGTCTCTGTGGTTAGCACTGCAGCCTTGCAGCGCTGGGGTGCTATGTTCAACTCCCACCAAGAACATCATCTTCAAGGAGTTTGTATGTTCTCCCCATGTTTGCATGGGTTTCCTCTGGGTTCTCCGGTTTCCTCCCACATACCCATGATACACTGATAGGGAATTTAGATTGTGAAGCCCATCAGGGAGAGCGATGAAAATGTGTGCAAACTGTAAAGCGCTACGGAATATGTTGGCGCTATATAAATAAAAGATTATTATTATTCAGTTATTTTTTTTTCTTTATGAGGCAAAATGGACTATGAATGGATCATTTGTTTTTGGGCTGTGTCCATTTTTACCCATAGTGTAGCATCCGTTTTCTTATAGGCAACAAAAAAAATGTATTTCAAGCTTTATCTACCCATTAAAGAGAACCTGTTAGTAGGATTTTGCTAAGTAAACTACAGGCATTGTCACGTTGGCACTGTTACACTGATTAAATTGATACCTGAGATGAAGAAATCCATTTTGTGGTTCTTGTGTAATCTTTGTTTGAAGTTTTCATTTAATGATATGTTCGTGCTTCGGAGCGAGCCTGTGGGAAGAGTCTGATCTTGGTGCTCTGACCTCTTTGACATCATTCTGTGTTTAAATGACCTTCCTCTCATTTTAAATATCATGCCTGCAGAGTATAGTGGTCTTCAAAGAAAAATAATTGTGCTCCAACAAAATGGTGCAGCTGGTGGCGCATGCATGGCAGCATCTCACGAGCAGGATCCTCTTATTTTGCTTTAATTATTGTATTATTAACGTTGTTACTTATGACTTGTGTTCTGAAACTGTTAAACTGTAAAGTGCTGCGGAATATGTTGGCGCTATATAAAGATTTATTATTATTAATAATAATAATATCTATTGGCTGCCTAGGTGCAGTGGAGGTGACAGCCTCTTGTGCACGCACCCGCATCAGTCGTCTGTAGACCACTATATTGACTGCACGGGCCCGATAATCAAAATAGGAGGTTGGTCACTGAAGATTCAGTGACCTGTAATTTAAGCACAGAATGATGTGAAAGAGGCCAGAGCACCAAGAAAAGACCTGCCCACAGGCTCGCCCCGAAGCACAAACATATTAAATGAAAGCTTAATAAAAAGATTACACAAGAACCACAAAACAGATTTCTTAACCTCAAGTATCATTTTAATCTGTGTAATAACTCCAGCATGACAATGCCTGTATGCTATTTAGCAAAATCCTGCTGTTAGGTTCTTTTTAAAGAGTTATTTCCACTACTGCATTATTTTTTCCAACAGTCAGTAATTGCCTATTTATTAATATACAGACTAAGCCCAACATAAAGTTTTTATTCAGGAGAAAAAGGGGGCGGATATGTTCCCGACACTGCTTTAGAGGAGACCAGCCTATTCACAAGATGAGACGTTTAATAGCACTACGCGTATCAGAGATGGTCCGTCTCCTTCATCAGGTAAATACAATTTAGAGACACTCACAGCCTTTTTACATTAACAGTAATTTAGAAAATATGTTACACATTAATCATCATAGGAAGCAGAAAAGGATCCCATTGCAGAACAAATTGTAAAAGGTAATTGATATCCCAGAAATATATATAAAACCCATATTTTATTATATTACGGTATTAATTTTATTTATTTTGTTTTTATTTTACTTATTTTTATATTTTTTTTTGTCTTGCTTTATGTATATATATTTCTGAAATATTGTATTTAATTGTTTTTTCTGCAATGGGATCCTTTTCAGCTTCCTATGATGGTTAATGGTCCCGAAAACGCGTAGTGATATTAACCCCT
The DNA here is from genome assembly GCF_039654945.1 of Dendrobates tinctorius. Lineage (NCBI taxonomy): Eukaryota > Metazoa > Chordata > Amphibia > Anura > Dendrobatidae > Dendrobates > Dendrobates tinctorius. The sequence goes on along the minus strand of NW_027361881.1, from coordinate 7,960,117 downwards.
TACCTACAATGGACGTAATATTCCGTCCATGTGACCCTGGACCTAATTTCCATGGACGGAATATTACGTCATAGTGATCAGCGGCGCCCACGTGGTGAGCGCCGATGATCGCGGCTGGGTGTCAGCTGATTATCACAGCTGACAACCGGCACATTGTGTCAGGGGCGGTCACGGACCGCCCCCGACACCTTAATCCCTTGCACACCGCGATCAAACACGATTGCAGTGTACCAGGGGTTAAAGGGGCTCCCTCCGTGCTTCTCTGAGCCCCCCCCCACAGCAGCGCAATGTGCAGCACTGCTGCGGGGGCTCTTTCCCTGCAGGCACCCGAATCCAAGATGGCGACGGGGACCTTCGGGGGCCTGCAGGGAGCTGGCTTCCTCAGTGCCTGCAAAGCGCAGGCATGAAGAAAGCCTGTGCAGTGCCTGTGACAGATCGCTGATCTGTCACAGTAATATGTGATGTGACAGATCAGCGATCTGTCACAAGACAGTGATGTCCCACCTGGGACAATGTAATAAAGTTAAAAAAAAAAAAAAAGTGTAAATATAATTTAAAAAAAAAAAAAAAAAATCCCCAAATAAATTCATTTTTTGGAAATAAAAAAAGAAAAACAATAAAAGTACACATATTTGGTATCGCAGTGTCCATAACGACCCGCCAAATAAAACTGTCCCATTACTTAACCCCTTTAGCGAACACCTTAAAAAATAAAAATAAAAAGCGAAGCAAAAAATAATGATTTATTATCATACCGCCGAACAAAAAGTGCAATAATGAGCGATCAAAAAGACGCATATAAATATCCATGGTACCCCTGAAAACGTCATCTTGTCCCGCACAAAACAAGCCGCCATACAGCATCATCAGCAAAAAAATTTAAAAAGTTATAGCTCGCAGAATAAAGCGATGCAAAAATAATTATGTTTTATATAAAATTGTTTTCATTGCATAAAACCGACAAAGCATAAAAAAACAACCTAAATGAGGTATCGCTGTAACAGTAGTGACCCGAAGAATAAAAGCGCTTTGTCAATTTTACCGCACGCGGAACGGTGTAAACGCACCCCCCAAAAGAAATTCATGAAACGCTGGTTTTTGTTCATTCTGCGTCCCAAAAATCAGAATAAAAAGTGATCAAAAGATGTCACGTGCCCGAAAATGGTACCAATAAAAACGTCAACTCGTCCAGCAAAAAAGACCTCACATGACTCGGTGGGTCAAAATATGGAAAAATTATAGCTCTCAATATGTGGTGATGCAAAAACTATTTTTACAATAAAAAGCGTCTTTTAGCGTGCGACAGCTGCCAAACATAAAAACCGCCATGAATAATAAATGAACCCCCTGTTATCACCCCCTTAGTTGGAGTTATAATTGGGGGGTTTCCACTGTTTGGGCACATCTGGAGCTCTCCAAATGCAACATGGCGTCTGATCTCAATTCCAGCCAATTCTGCGTTGAAAAAGTCAAATCGTGCTCCTTCCCTTCCAAGCTCTGCCATGCGCCCAAACAGTAGTTTACCCCCACATATGGGGTATCGGCCTACTCAGGACAAATTGCAAAACAACTTTTGGGGTCCAATTTCTCCTGTTACCCTTAGGAAAATAAAAAATTGTGGGCAAAAATATCATTTTTGTGGAAAAAAATGATTTTTTTATTTTCACGCACGGGCGTAATAAACTTCTGTGAAGCACTTGGGGGTTCAAAGTGCTCACCACACATCTAGATAAGTTCCGTGGGGGGTCTAGTTTCCAAAATGGGGTCACTTGTGGGAGTTTCAATAGTTTAGGTACATCAGGGGCTCTCCAAACGCACATGACACCCACAGACCATTCCATCAAAGTCTGCATTCCAAAACGTCACTACTTACTTCCTGAGCCCTGACGTGTGCCCATACAGTAGTTTTCTCCCACATATGATGTATCAGCGTACTCAGGACAAATTGCATAACAACTTTTGGGGTCCAATTTCTCCTTTTACCCTTGGGAAAATAAAAAAATGGGGACTAAAAGATCATGTTTGTTGAAAAAATACGATTTTTTTATTTTCACACCCGGTCGTTATAAACTTCTGTGAAGCTCTGGGGGGTTCAAAGTGCTCACCACACATCTAGATAAGTTCCTTAGGGGGTCTAGTTTCCAAAATGGGGTCACTTGTGGGGGGTTTCCACTGTTTAGGTACATCAGGGGCTCTCCAAAAGCAACCTGACACCCGCAGACCATTCCATCAAAGTCTGCATTCCAAAACGTCACTACTTCCCTTCCGAGCCCTGACATGTGCCCATACAGTAGTTTTCTCCCACATATGGGGCATCAGCGTACTCAGGACAAATTGGACAACAACTTTTGGGTTCCAATTTCTCCTGGTACCCTTGGGAAAATAAAAAAATTGGTGATCATGTTTGTGGAAAAAATACGATTTTTTTATTTTCACGCCCGGGCGTTATAAACTTATGTGAAGCACTGGGGGGTTCAAAGTGTTCACCACACATCTAGATAAGTTCCTTGGGTGGTCTGGTTTCCAAAATGGTGTCATTTGTGGGGGGGGGTTTACTGTTTTGGTACATCAGGGGCTTTCCAAACGCGACATGGTGTCCGATCTCAATTCCAGCCAAAAACGTCAAATGGCGCCACTTCCCTTCTGAGCTCTGCCATGTGACCAAATAGTCGTTTACACCCACCTATGGGGTATCAGCGTACTCAGGACAAATTGTAGAATAACTTTTAGGGTCCTGTTACCCATGGAAAATAAAAATTGGGTGTGAAAAGATCATTTTTGTAGAAAAAATATGATTTTTTAATTGTACCGCTGTACGTTATAAACTTCTGTGAAACCATTGTGGGTTCAAAGTTCTCACCACACATCTAGATAAGTTCCTTGGGGGGTCTAGTTTCCAAAATGGGGTCACTTGTGGGGGGTTTCCACTGTTTAGGTACATCAGGGGCTCTCCAAAAGTGACATGGCGTCCGATCTGAATTCCAGCCAATTTTGCATTGAAAAAGTCAAACGGCGCGCCTTCCCTTCTGAGCTCTGCCATGCGCCGAAACAGTGGTCCCCCCACATATCAGGTAACAGCGTACTCAGGACAAACTGCACAATAACTTTTGCAGTCCATTTTCTCCTGTTACCCTTGGTAAAATAAAAAAAATTGAACCTGAAGTATTTTTTTTTTTAAAAAAAAAAGCTAAATGTTCATTTTTTTTTAAATATTAAAAAAAATTCCTGTGACGCACCTGAAGGGTTAATAAACTTCTTGAATGTGGTTTTGAGCACCTTAAGGGGTGCAGTTTTTTGAATGGTGTCACTTTTGGGTATTTTCTATCATATAGACCCCTCAAAGTGGCTTCAAATGTGATGTGGTCCGTAAAAATAAAATGGTGTTGCAAAAATGAGAAATCGCTGGTCAACTTTTAACCCTTATAACTTCCTAACAAAAAAAAATTTTGGTTCCAAAATTGTGCTGATGTAAAGTAAACATGTGGGAAATGTTACTTATCAAGTTTTTTGTGTGCCGTATCTCTGTGATTTAAGGGCATAAAAATTCAAAGTTGGAAAATTGCGAAAATTTTTGCCAAATTTCTGTTTTTTCACAAATAAACGCAAGTTATTTGAATTAAATTTTACCACTAAAATGAAGTACAATATGTCACGAGAAAACAGTGTCAGAATCACCGGGATCCATGGAAGCGTTTCAGAGTTATTATCTCATAAAGGGACAGTGGTCAGAAATGTAAAAATTGGCCCGGGAGTTAGCGTGCAAACCACCCTTGGTAGTGAAGGGGTTAAATGTCTCATCTTGTGAATAGGCAGATCCCCTCCATCGCAGCACCAAAAACATATCAGTTCCGTTCCTTTTCCTTTTTCCTCCTGAATTGTATCTCCAGCTCCTGCCCAGGAGTGTGAGGAGACTGCGTTCAGTGCGGGACCTGATCAGGGAAGCTGCAGTTGTGGCCAAAAGTATTGAGACCCCTGCAATTCTGTCAGATAATACTCAGTTTCTACCTGAAAATGATTGCAAACACAAATTCTTTGGTATTATTATCTTCATTTAATTTGTCTTAAATGAAAAAACACAAAAAGAATTGTCCTAAAGCCAAATTGGATATAATTCCACACCAAACATAAAAAAGAGGGTGGACAAAAGTATTGGCACTGTTCGAAAAATCATGTGATGCTTCTCTAATTTGTGTAATTAACAGCACCTGTAACTTACCTGTGTCACCTAACAGGTGTTGGCAATAACTAAATCACACTTGCAGCCAGTTGACATGGATTAAATTTGACTCAACCTCTGTCCTGTGTCCTGGTGTGTACCACATTGAGCATGGAGAAAAGAAAGAAGACCAAAGAACTGTCTGAGGACTTGAGAAACCAAATTGTGAGGAAGCATGAGCAATCTCAAGGCTACAAGTCCATCTCCAAAGACCTGAATGTTCCTGTGTCTACCGTGCGCAGTGTCAACAAGAAGTTTAAAGCCCATGGCACTGTGGCTAACCTCACTAGATGTGGACGGAAAAGAAAAATTGACGAGATTTCAATGCAAGATTGTGCGGATGTTGGATAAAGAACCTCGACTAACATCCAAACAAGTTCACGCTGCTCTGCTGTCTGAGGGTACAACAGTGTCAACCCGTTCTATCCGTCGGCGTCTGAATGAAAAGGGATTGTATGGTAGGAGACCCAGGAAGACCCCACTTCTTACCCCAAAACATAAAAAAGCCAGGCTGGAGTTTGCCAAAACTTACCTGAAAAAGCCCAAATCGTTTTGGAAGAATGTTCTCTGGTCAGATGAGACAAAAGTAGAGCTTTTTGGGCAAAGGCATCAACATAGAGTTTGCAGGAGAAAAAAAGAGGCATTCAAAGAAAAGAACACTGTCCCTACAGTCAAACATGGCGGAGGTTCCCTGATGTTTTGGGGTTGCTTTGCTGCCTCTGGCACTGGACTGCTTGACCGTGTGCATGGAATTATGAAGTCTGAAGACTACCAACAAATTTTGCAGCATAATGTAGGGCCCAGTGTGAGAAAGCTGGGTCTCCCTCAGAGGTGATGGGTCTTCCAGCAGGACAATGACCCAAAACACTTTTCAAAAAGCACTAGAAAATGGTTTGAGAGAAAGCACTGGAGACTTCTAAGGTGGCCAGCAATGAGTCCAGACCTGAATCCCATAGAACACCTGTGGAGAGATCTAAAAATGGCAGTTTGGAGAAGGCACCCTTCAAATATCAGGGACCTGGAGCAGTTTGCCAAAGAAGAATGGTCTAAAATTCCAGCAGAGCATTGTAAGAAACTCATTGATGGTTACCGAAAGCGGTTGGTCGCAGTTATTTTGGCTAAAGGTTGTGCAACCAAGTATTAGGCTGAGGGTGCCAATACTTTTGTCTGGCCCATTTTTGGAGTTTTGTGTGAAATGATCAATGTTTTGCTTTTTGCTTCATTCTCTTTTGTGTTTTTTCATTTAAGACAAATTAAATGAAGATAATAATATCAAAGAATTTGTGTTTGCAATCATTTTCAGGAAGAAACTGAGTATTATCTGACAGAATTGCAGGGGTGTCAATACTTTTGGCCACAATTGTATCTGTCCAACAAGAGTGTGGCTTATTCAGTATAATTGTTGCAGCTCCTGCCCAGTGAGGGTGGGGAGCTGACGGTCGGGGTGGCAAATGATCACAATAATTCTCCATTTTGTACTTTGATGACACAGCATTTACTCTTAATTATTCAGAGATGAATTCAGTAGGCCTAGAGACATGTTATTATCTTTATGTTGACTTTTCAATATATGTGATTTTCTTTGGTTGGTCAGGAAGCAGACTATTTTCGGAAGAGCCATTAACGCTGACTTTTGTGTTTGTTGACTTTTGAGTTTGTTGTCTTGGAAGACAGGGACGCAGGGTAATATAGCAATAGATATTTGTTAATATGTTGATTACATGTTGTACCAGAATAGTTAGTTTGTTAACCTTCCTCTAGTCTTAGCTTTCTGTTACTCTTTCTTATGTTAACGGGTCGGTTTTGACCCGTGTCTTAAATCACCCCTAGGATACCCTAAAAACAGTTATTTATGATCCAATTTGTTTCTTACCTTTTAGTTACCTTGTTAGGGTTTCTCATCCATGGAAGGATTGATTTTAATATTTTTGTTGTGGCCCCCTGGGCCTTTCAAGCATTTGAGAGCATACCCTTCATTTTCAATATAAAAATATTGTCAAATGAACCTCAAGAGAATAATATAAACTTAAAAAAGTTTGTTGTATTACCTGACTATTACTGAAGGGTCTTAGAACACATTTCTTAAATGTAAAAAAAATATACATATATGTATTTTATATTATTAACTCTAGTAACATCTATGGTGTTACGGGTCAATTTTGACCCATATCTAACTACTTTATGAAAAAGGCAAAAAAAAAGATTTATTTTTTTTTATAGAACTTTAATGCAAATAAAAGATGAAAATTATATTAACATTAATAGCAATAATAATAAAAAGTAGCTTTTCTAGGTCAAACAAACAAACAAACAACAATCAATCAAGCAGATCAAATCAACAGAAATCAAGTACTAGTTTTTAGATGCATTAGTATTTAGATGCATGTGTGGCAAAAAGTGACACTTTTGTGTGCTCTTTGCAGAGGTATTTTTTGCAGCCGAAGCACGATGTGTTTGTCTTTCTGTCCTTATTGCTAGGGCAGACCTGACACCTCTTTCTTTTAGAATCAGGTGGTCTCACTGGGTTTGTGGCTGTTGTGGTTGATGTTGAGGCAGGCCTGGTTGAGGAGGATGCTGGTGATGATGCTCTTTGTGTTGCTGTGGGTGTGGACGAAGCACTTGTTGAGCTCTGGAGTTGTCGGACCAAGACTGCAGCGGCTGGGTCTCGGGGCACTCGTTCCCTTTGGTCAATATGTGCCTTGACAAGGGATCTTCCTAGTTCCTCAAGAAACATCCTCCGCTTGTTTTTTTTCTTTGAATTCCATCCTTGGTGAATGTGGGTCCACAACACAAATGAATTGCATGCTGACACATCAAGGATGTTGTTAAATACAACCATTGGCCATCTCCTAGTCATTCGCTGGCAAGTGTAGGTGGCAGTCAGCTTGTCCAGGTTGTCCACTCCTCCTTTGTTTTTGTTATAGTCCAGGATGATTCTGGGCTTTTTGTCACTTCCTGATGACACAGCTGCATCTTTGTGAAGTGTGGACATCAGTACCACATTCCGTCGTTTTTTGGGGCAGTATGAAACAGCAGAGGTGGTGTCTGTAAAAACAAACTTTGAGGAAAGTGGAGCCCTGTCCTTCATCTGCAACAATTCATCGGGCAGCTCAGGTTTGTTTTTTTTCACTGTGCCCACCATCGTGATTTTCCTCCTGAGAAGTTCTTGTCCAAGGTCATAGCTGGTAAAAAAATTGTCACAAGTAATGTTGTGACCCTGCAGTCCAGTAGTCATATCGAGGACTACACGTTTTCCTTGTTTTTTTTCAGGGATGCCGCTTGCAGACTTGCCTGTGTAAAGCTGTAGATTCCATGCATAGCTAGTTTTTGCATCACAGGCTGCCCAGATTTTTATGCCGTATTTGCCTCGCTTACTCGGCATTTTCCGCGGAAAGGGAGAAAACGTTCGTCTACTGTCACCTCTGGCCCTGGGTTGAACATCAGTGGAAGGAGCTGCACCCATTTCTCCCAAACATCCCTGATGGGAGTAAGTTAATCAGATATTGTTCTGGTGTTTCTGTTGTCAAATCTGAGGACTCTTGATATCATTTGAAACTTTTGAAGTGACATTGTTGCCCGGAAAATATTCCTGCCTGTCGATGCGTCCCAGAGACTATCAGTGGCCTCATTGCAGGATTTGTACACTCCAGCAAGGAGAACAACACCAATGTAAGCATCCAGGACATCATCATGAAGGTCATTCCACATGTTGCCGTGGACTTTTTTTCCTTCAAGGTTTGTCATAGCAATAATGACTTTTTTTTATTGACAATGGCATAAACAGATCAAAACATGTCTTGATGTCACTTACTCTTGTCACAGCAAACCTTGTGATCCCAGGGGTCATTTTTATGACATTTGCAGCATCTGCCCTGCCATGTACATCTGGAGGTACTGAGCTCCAACTGATCTTGCCACTTTTGGATTTGAATCTTTCAGCGGGAGTAGCTTCAGCACCAGTGACCTCCTCATCAGACTGATCAGAACTGTCTGTGTCTTCCGGTTGATACTCCACATCATCTTCCTCCTCAGAAACCTGTTCATCTGTATCAGTTTGCTGCTGTGTATCCTCTGATTCAGTATCATCTAAGATGTAATCCAGAATTTGGCTTACATCAAATCTTCTCCTCATTGTTGCATGTGTAAACTGGAGATGTATACTCTGCAAAGTACCAACTCTAAGCTGATTTGGCCATACATGCCTGAACATGTCCCTAACTCAAGTTGTTGGAGGTAGAGCTGGCTGTGAGCTGTTGGTTTATATTGTGTTTATGAGTTCAGTTTTGAGACTTATTATTGTTTTTTTACTCTTATATTAGACCTGGGTCGAAATTGACCCCAACAACACAAATGTTATAATTTTAATAAGAGCATTTTACAATTTAGGAAAATAGTTTTATTTTATTGTATTTTGTTTAAAAATAAGTTCCTGAAAAAGTCAAAAAGTCTTGATGCAATAAACAAATGTATGTAGAATTTGTATGCATTTAAAACCTAAAACGGGTCGGTCACGACCCTAACACTAGAGGAAGGTTTACCTGCAAAACAGAGGACAAACTATGCCGATTGATTAAATACTCAAACAATGAAAGTAAAACTCATCCCACCTCCCCCCAACCTGTGGTTGATGACTTGAGCCACAGAAGTGGACATGAAAAGGGATTTTCTATACTTCTGCAAGAATCAGCGACTCTTTTCAAAACCACAGCCAGGAACACTCTACAGAACAGCAGTCAGGACGTCATGACTCCATCCCGAGGGACACAGATTTGACATTCTACAGAATGCCAGCTTAGGGGACTATGGCCTCAGCTGAAAGACTGTAGATCTACACCATTGACCATTACTGAACCCATGGATACATTTGGGGAAGCTAGGACTGGGACCAACTGGTCACCTGGCTCCATAGAGACTTTAGGAGAAGACAGGTTATAACTATCCGGTTACCTGGCCACATGCCTCAATGGACTGTCCACTTTCTAAGCTTGATACCACCTCCTCTTGGTGGGTGTCACAGGTAGCGATAGTCGGCCCTGGAAGCCCTGGAGTTGCAACTGCTATAATCCCGGTGAGTCAGCAGCAGGATGAGATTGTAATTTTACATACCAACAATTTCGTTCATGGGATCAGCGTATGTTAACAATAACTGTATTTACAAATTGCCTTATGCATATATTTCCTAACTAAAGATCTCTTAAATAAAAAATAACTTTTATTGTTTATTAGTTACAATACATAAGGCATGTGCTCTAGTTATGTAGTATAACTAATAAACAATAACTTATTTTTCGTTTAAGGGATCTTTAATTAGGAATCAGCCGAATAGTTAAAAAAGTTTGGATTCGAGTACCAGAACAGTACCCGAACCTGGACCCCATTCAAGGATCCCGAACATCCAGTGTTTACCACGCTGTTATGTGCTTGACAGCTCGGTAAACACTGCTTCTGATCAGCGGTGAAATCATCCCCGCTGGTCAGAGAGCCACGGTTCCCACACTGTCAAAAGACAGAGTGAGGGCTCAGCTGTGATCAGAGGTATAAAGTTTACCTCCAGTCACTGGTGTCAGCTGATGGGACTACTGATCCCATCATCCGACACCTACTGCCGCTAATTACAGTGAGAGCAGGAGTGGCGGATGGGAGTATTCATCAGTAGCTCCTGCACTGTAAATAAATAATAATAATAAAAAAAAAAAACGTTGTGGGTTCCTCTGTATTTTTGGTAAAAAGCCAGGCAAAGCTCACAGCTGGGGGCTGGAACTTTGGTTGTAATGGGTGCATATTCTAACCTTATAAATAACGGATAGAACAAATATGTGAAATATTGATGTGTTGTTACTCACTTGTCTCATTTCTAGGCCTGGGCTTTCATCCCTTTTTCAACGCCAAGGTCCCCCTGTGCTAGTCCGCACTGGTTTACTAAACTAAGCAAGCACTTCTGATGTCATCATTCAAGGTCTTTTACAGGTGGAAGGCTGTGCGCTGTCTGAGTATTAAAGTAGCGTAACACTCTGCTACCTTTTGTTTGTCTGGAGTTGAGCCACACTTCCTACTTGGTACAGCTCAAGCCAGGTGTATGATTATCAGTTCTGCTGCTCCAGACGACTGCAATCCTGTAACCAGCTAATATTTCCAAGCTCATTCCTGCTGCTTCTAGTCTAGTTCACATCTTCAACTCTGCTACAACTAGATTCCTGATAGTAACCTTATTTCTGCAACTCCTAGTGCTGTTTACACTTTCAACTCTGGTGCTGAAACATATAGATTTTTTTACTTTTTTTCCTGGTGTTCTACGGTGTCTAATTACCTAATGAGGAACTCTTCTCAGTTATCATGGTGCTGCCACATCGATAACTCCGCTGTGCCACGTTTCTGATAACCAACTCATTTCAGCTATATATGCTGCTTCATCTTTTACTCTGATGTTCCAGTGCAGTCCGTAAATTTGGCTCTGCTGCATCTAGTACTACATGCTTAACTTTTCCAGCTGCCATCCTGCATTTCCAGCTTCCCTTATCCTCACTGTTCCACATGCGGTTGGCAAGTCCAGCTCTGCTGTGTTTTCACCTCCAGTTCATGTTGCTCAGAGAATCCACCTAACTAATCAAGCCCATAATACCTAGAAAGTATGATGCCCGATTAGCATAAGCAAATAATATTCCTGTGTGCAGATTTAATCTTAAAACTTTTACTTAAGATTAGTTTAAAAATGTACCTACAATTATAAATCGATTTTCAAAAAAATCAATAGAACAAGAGATAAGAAACTGTTTTTTTTTTTTCTACTGCAAAAATTATCTTTTTCTCACACTTATTAGACTGCTCCTTCTACCTTACCATTCACATGATCATACCCTCTGAATCCACTGATAAAACCCATACACACGAAGCAGAGCGGATCTGGATTATTATAATTTCACTGAGAAATAACATTACAGCCACTTCACAAAGAAGTCTGTAGAGGGAATGGGAGCAGCGTTGGATACGCAAATAGGCGCTGCTGCAGCTTCTAGTAAATTTTCACTTTTACCCTAGAGCTGGATTCACAGCAGCAATTCCTAATTCTGCTATATAATGTTCTACATCCTGCTGTCGCTGCTTATGTGAGACATACAAATAGGTGAGCAAGACCTCCTCTTCTATTTGTGTTCATTGTATGGGAAACATTATAGTAGCAGCCAAGTCTTCTGTGGATCACAGAGTGAGAAAAGTGTGACTAGTGAAGCAGTAAGATAGATCACAAAGTTTCTTGTCTTCTGTTGTTCTTTAGATTAATAGGAAGTTGTTTTAAAATTGAAAGTACTGTAGTATGTACACTTTAAGCATTGTAAACGTAATATTTGGGACCTCTAGAAAGGTTTCCTTGTTGCTATTATCTTACTGGCAGTGCAGGTATTGTATCTGTGCAGATATAAAAAGAATTTAAAGGGGTTCTATAAAATAAGGAAGACATGGCTTCTTTTTTTTACAAAAAGTTCAATTTCTTTCCTTAGGTTGCATTTGTTTTAGCAGTTTAGCTGTACTTAGATAGGGTTAGGCTGCAGTACTTGGTATAGCTTTTATAAAAAGTGGCGCTGTTTCCTATTCTTATACAACTCTTACATGTCTTTTATAGTAAATGAATTAGGAATCTGATTTTCGGTATTACAGATTTTCATGCACTTGGCTTTTGCTGGAGTTTCATGTGACCAGACCTGTCTATCAGCCTTTTCCAATTAAAAAATAATTTTTTTTCCCATATGTAGTTTCTATTAGACAGGTCTGGTAACAAGTAGAGTTGAGCGAATATCTTAGGAATCGGTCGCCCAATCTGAATTTGCCATATTAGTTCCCTATTTGTGCCAAATTCATATTTGACGATCGATTCCAAACATATTGGGTCATTTCTACTCCAGTTGACTGCAATGACGTCGGATGTGTTTGGTGAATATTGCAAATACAATTTTCGCCTCCGATAATAATCGGAACCAAATTTTGAAAAAATGTGCTCATTTCTAGCCACAAGATCCTCCATCAGCAAATACTTTGAGTACAGGATCCAAGTACAGGAGAACATGCAATACTTTTATACTAGTAAGTGCCATAAAATCATGTCGCTAACACATTTGATAAAACAAAGCTAAAGTTGCCAACCCCTTTCAGACAATTAAAGTTGACCTTGCCATTACTTTTTTATCTTCTTAAAACTTGAGCAGGTCACTAAGAAATTAAATGAATCAATATTATCGGCTCAGGTACAACACAGGCTTTCTCTCATATGGGTTACACATTAACACCTCATGTTAGTTCACTAGATAGCAATCATCATTTTCTCAAATAACTAAAAAAAAATGATGAAACAGTCAAGACAACACATATTAAAATTCCGTCTTGACAGTAATGATTTAATTTTTTTTTTTATGTTATGAACAGTATTTATCAAAAACAGCCCACTAGCGAATGAAAGATGTTCCTTATCGCTTCTTGTCAACTAAAGCATTATTCACCGAAAGTTTCCTTCATCTCTGTTTTGTGGCTCTCATTGTCATTTTAAATTGCAAATCAATCACACATCATGAAAGCTCTCGTTCTGCCGACGAGATTAACGCTCTGGCTAAAATTGTTTACAAAGTCATTTGTAAAGCTTCTGCTAATGCAGATGAGGCAACTTTACCAGTTTAACATTGTTGGTCTCAGAGAAAGCCTTAAGCAATGATTACAGAGGGCAACAAAAATTGTTCATTCATCATTATTGTCATGGGCTTTCGCAAATGATAACAATTTGTCTTCATCCTATTTTTAGACAATGAACCACAATACAGTCCGGAAAAGCCATCTATGCCAGATGGGAGAAAAGGTGCTTTCATTGCAAAATGTTTTGTAGGTTTCCGTTTTGTTTTGTTCTATTTTTTTTTCTTCTTTGCTTTTTTTTCCACCATATGAGATACTGAAAAAAAAAATGTTTAAAGGTATAATCTATATATTGAATCCTGGAGAATGTATGACAAATCCTAAGTGAGTTTGATGCTGAATTGAGGGTAAAAAATTTTTTTTATACAGAGACACAATATATAATTGGGTTTTTGATGGAATTGTATCCAACAAGCCGGCGATCTATATTGTTGCACAAAACATCATGCATATTTATTGTTATTTTACGTATGAGGAAATTAAGTTATTCTAATTAGTACAGGCAGGTTTGGCAAATAATGTAGTATTAGAAAGGAGTAAATAAAATATAAAGGTTAATGCAAATATGAGGCTCATTTTAAAGGGAAGGTGTCATCAGAAAATGATATACTGTTTCAATCTGGCTTTTTAGTTCAATTTATTTTTCACTATTTGTTTTTATTTTTCATATTACTTTATTTTAAAAGACAAAAAAATGCAATTTTCACACTGGCCTCATATTAGACTCTTTCGTCTTGTTGAGCACATGGACATTAGCTACAAATTTTGGTGGCAGGTAAATTACAAGTTATGTCATCCTGCTTGTTTAACTTTAGCAAGCTAAAATTCTTTCTATGTCAAATTACCAAGGTGTTGAATTGTAGATATAATGCATTTTAATGCTATGGACACATTTGACAAACAATAGCTTACTTTTACAACTTGTAGTGATTACGTCCAGTTTTGAAACTTGCACTATCTACCTTCATATATTTTCAGACTCTCTTATGTACAGTGTTGTGAGTTCATTTTCCCCTTCACCATTGAGGTCTGATGAACTCCCTCTTCTGGTGAAGGAAGGTAGTGAGGCTGATTACCAAGCACCTGGGTATGATGATGATGACTGGGTGACGGGAATTGCTGACTGGATATAAGGCAGCCGACGCCCTTCTGCCTTGCTGGTGATCTCTCTGAGGGATTCTAGGAGACAAGTCTGATTCCTGCTCCTCAAAAGCTAAGTTTTCTGCACTGCTTTTTGCATTTGTGTTTTGTTTTGTTTTGCCTTGTTTTTTTGAATTTCTGCCATTCCCTGCTGGGGTGAGTTGAATTCCTTTTTGCTCTGTCTTCAGAAAATACCTGAGTGCTGATATAGTCTTTTTGAAGCCTAGCGTCTTCAGGGCCTTTTTCCCTATCAGCCTGTTGGCCCTTGTTTTGATAGGGTTTTTGGTGGATTGCAGACAGCAGCTTTCCTATCCTGTCCTATTTAGTTAGCTTGGGCCCCATCATTTGCTCAGCCTATCTTTCTATCTGTATGAGTGTTTTTTCATCTTGCTTCACTGTCATTATATGTGGGGGGCTGCCTATTGCTTTGGGGTCTGCTCTGGGGCAGTTAGATTTCCCCTTTCCTTCTTTAGGCCTATGTATCTCTCCGGCTGTGATCGAGGGGTCTAGGTCATCGTAGGAACCCCCCACGGCTAATGCTAGTTGTTGTTTATAGGTTCAGGGGTCTGCAATCCGATAGCTGCCAACTTCTCTGTTTTTCTGGACTTAGCTAGTATTTCTGTTTTTGCCTCCTACGGTGACTCATTCATAACAGTACAGGTTTGCAGCGTGCTCCTAGTTTTAGACTTTTCTCATGTGGACATGTGTTGTGTTCCCAGGATGCTTTCACTAGCTCTCGTGTATCAACACAGCTTCATTCTTCGACTGATTTTTCTTTGTACTGCTTATTAGGGATACTCTTCTGTGCTGGAAAACATTAATGTAAAATGTTTTCACTCTCTCCTTTCCTGCAAAATCAGCATTTGGTTCCCTCAACTCTATAAACCGATACACAGCCTGTGCGAATAATCGTCTATCCCTTCAGGATAGTAACATAGTAATTAAGGTTGAAGGGAGACTTTAAGTCCATCTAGTTCAACCCATATCCTATCCTAACTTGCCCTAACATGTTGATCCAGAGGAAGGCAAAAAAAAACCATGTGGCAAACAGTAAGCTTCACATTGGGGAAAAAAATTCCTTCCCGACTCCACATACGGCAATCAGACTAGCTCCCTGGATCAACGCAATATTAAGGAAACTAGTGTATATACCCTGTTATATTATACTTTTCAAGAAAGGCATCCAGTCCCTTCTTAAATTTTAGCAGGGAATCACTCATTACAACATCATATGGCAGAGAGTTCCATAGTCTCACTGCTCTTACAGTAAAGAATCTGCGTCTGTTAGTATGCTTAAACCTTCTTTCCTCCAGACGTAGAGGATGCCCCCTTGTCCCCGTCACAGGTCTAAGAGTAAAAAGATCATTAGATAGGTCTTGGTATTGTCCCCGCATATATTTATACAATGTAACAAGATCACCCCTAAGCCATGTGTTTCCATCCCTTTCTAAAATCTATATAATCCCAGCCCCTGTAATCTGCTCTTCCTGAAGGCTTGCATGGTTTCCTCACTTTTTGCACCCTGATTTGCTGTGTAGAACCTCCCCTCTTTTCTTGCTGTTATCTCTAACACTGAGTGGAAGGATCATTAGTACAGAGCAAGCTATGAAAACAAATGTTTACAAAACATATGTGACCATACCTTAGAAATGACATCTCCTGCAATAAACTCCCAAAATTAGTAACACTGCAGCGTACATTTTACACAGACACACGTGAAAAATTCTTATGGAGATCTGCTGTGAAGACACTGAGCTTGAACTGCGGTGACCTCATGACTGACTTTTCCAATGGTGTTGAGATCACTGTAGTTCAGCCTGCTAGGAACGCAGCCTCACTGGCCGGTGGTAACCATGA
This sequence comes from Dendrobates tinctorius, assembly GCF_039654945.1. Classification (NCBI taxonomy): domain Eukaryota; kingdom Metazoa; phylum Chordata; class Amphibia; order Anura; family Dendrobatidae; genus Dendrobates; species Dendrobates tinctorius. The sequence continues at coordinate 7,944,234 of NW_027361881.1, read as the reverse complement.
TGATGTCACCGCTGGTCAATTATGCTGTGCTCGCAGCAGCTCATTCACCTGTGGTACTCAGCCTGGACGGTCGCATCTTGGCACCGTCCAGGTTGAAAACTATTTACCCTCCAGACATGGATTACGGTGTGGCACATAATGACGGAGAGGTGAGGGATTTTGTTGTTTTTTATTTTAGTTTTATTACAGAAGACTAGGGCTTCGGTGGAATTAGGCGCTAGGTTAGTATAACTGTGTTCATTATTTTTAAATAAAAATGGAAAACTGTGTTTTGTTTTATTTCTAATAAAGGACTTTTATTCTTACTGTGTCTTTATTTACCATACAACTATAGGATTAGTAACAGATAGGTGTCTTATAGACACCTCTCCATTACTAAGCTGTGGGCTTGATGTCACCTGACAGTACAAAGGTGACATCAACTCCACAGATATGAACCCCACTTGCCACCGCTACAGGGCAAGTAGGAAGAGCCGGACAAAGCGCCAAAATTGGTGCATCTAATAAATACTCCTTTTCTGGGCAGCTGCAGGCTGCTATTTTTAGGCTGGGGGGGTCAATACCCATGGCTCTTTACCAGCCTGAGAATACCAGCCCCCAGCTGTGAGCTTTAGCAAGGCTGGTCGTCAAAATTGGGGGGTACCCAATGCCATTTTTTGTACTAATTTATGTAAATTATTAAAAAAACAGAGTGGGGACCCCTCTAGTCTTGATAACTATCCTTGCTGATGCTGACGGTTTAGGGTTGCAGCCCGAGCTGTGAGTTTTGCCTGGCTGGTTCTAGAAAATAGAGGGGAACCCACCCCGGATTTTTATTAATTATTTTTTTATAGCGCATAAACCGGCTGATGAATACTCCCATCATCCGTTCCTGCTGACACTATTATTTGCAGCAGCAGGTGTAGGCTGATGAGAGTAATTTAAATCTTCTCATTCTCCCCTGCTCGCGCTGATAACCAGTGCATGTTCAGCACGGGCACTGGGGAACAGCCCTTACTGTAGTGCTTCTTCCCTGGCGCTGTTGCGTGTCACATGGATGACATCCATGTGTGCACAAGTGCGGGACGTTTTCCAGCCTGTCCTGACGATAAAAAACGGACATGTCAGCGTGTTTTGCCCAGGGACACATAGTCCGCGGAAAAACACACTGACGTACACAGACCCATTCACTTGAAAAGCTGTCACCACATGTCCTGGAGACAAGGACGTGTGAAAGAGCCCTAAAATATACTTAAAAAGGAAGCAGATTAAAAGAATAATTTGTGGCAAGTCAAAAGCAGGTTAGCAAAAACAAAAACTAGAGAAATTGCCATCTACAATATATACGCGCGTAAAAGCCGAGATTTTCAGCCCATTTTTATGGTCTGAAAGTCCCCCCTCTCGGCTTATATGCGAGTCATATACGAGGTCGGCGGGGGAGCTCAGGTGTCAGAGATCATACTCAAAGAAGAGGGTCTGCAGAGACCGTGCGCCAGGAGGGGGTGAGTATGACGGAGGACGGGGAGCAGTGCAATATTCACCTATCCCCTTTCCACCGCCGGGCACCACTCTGTCCTCTGCATCCTCTGACTATGACGTTCAGGTCGGAGGGCACGATGACGTAGTCAGTGCGCGCCCTCTGCTGAACGTCATTGCAGAGACCCGGGAGACATAGCGGAGCGCAGCGATGGAGCGGGGACCGGTAAATATCGCCAGTGCCGGGAGCCTGAGCCAGCGTCGACACTGGCACCTGGCCCACATAGCGCGCCGATGTCCCCGCCTGCACCTGGCCCCCAGCGACGAAAGGTGAGTATGTCATTTTTTATTTTTTTTTAATAGAAGCAGTGGCAGCAGCATATGGGGGGTATTTATCTATGGAGCATCTTCTTGGGCCACCATTAACCCTTGTGCAGCACCACTATCGGCTTATACTCGAGTCAATAAGATTTCCCAGTTTTTTGTGGCAAAATTAGGGATCTCGGCTTATACTCGGGTCAGCATATACGCGAGTATATACGGTAATTAGTATATAGCAATGTTAAGTGCCTTGGATAGTCCTAATGGCAAGTAATTCATGCCCCCGCCTATATAATTGTTGTTTTGTAGTTTATAATGTTTACCTTGGTGTAATATCACTTCTGATTGAATATAAAAATGGAGTTCTATGTGGGAAAACAGCAGAAAGAATTGCAAGATTGCTTTTACCAGGGACCTGACATTTTATATGCAAGCTATTAACTCCCACTCCAGCTTTGAACCATACAGTTCAAGTACACATGCATGTCAATGATGAAAAACAAATCTGCTTTGTTCAGCATTGAATATACATAGACCCACAACTGCCTCCTATGTAACCTATAAGCCCTCCCATTAATCTCCTCTGGATGAGAGATGCTTCCTGCATTTTTCTCTCCTGTCAGAGCTTATAGAGGGCTCCTGATTCACTGGTCACTGACAAACAGCTCTCATCATAGAGTTGAGTCTGGATTGTGCACCTGAAAGCATTATGAGAACAACATGCTTATTAGAGCAAATTCTCAATACTTTTCTTATTTCATTTTCATTTTTTGCATTTGTAGAGCTTATATGTTATGGAATTGCATTCATAGCAGTTTCATTTTAAATGGATTTTATACAAATAAATTGATACATTGCAGATTAAATTTCTCACCACGGGTCAATTTAACATTTTTTTATGCAGCACGTGGATGATATCTGGTGGGCTAATAAGGTGCTAATTTTCTGCATGCAATATACATGCGAAAAAAATATTCCTATAGATTTTATTTTTTTGCCAAAATGTGTACAAAGATGCTTACCTTTTTGGCATAATTTCCAGATCACTTTAGTAAGTGACAACAGTTGCAGATAGTGGATATCAGATTTTGTCCATTGAATGAGACTAACCTGAATGCTAACCTATGGCAGAACCGTGGCAAAATAACCTGGTTCTGTTGAAAGTTCCTGGGTAAACACATGTCAGAGTTTTCTGACATGTTAGGGTACCGTTACAGATAGCGATGCACCAGCGATCCCGACAACGATATGGATCGCTGGTGCATGGCTAAGTGGTCGCTAGTGAGCTGACACACAGGCACATCTCACCAGCGACATCGCAGGCGTCGGGGGTCGCTACTTACCTGTCAGACGCGGCGATCCTGACGTCCTCCCGCCCGCGTCCACGCGTCGCTCGTCGTCACAGCAGGAAGCGCCGCAGGAAGCTGACGACGAGAAATGATCCAGGACCTTCTCGCGCAACCAGCGATAACCAGCGAGGGAGCCGGTCGGAGGTAAGTATCACATGTAGCGATATCGCTAGCAATATCGCTGCTACGTCACAAAATCGGTGACTTTACTTCGATATTGCTAGTGATATCACAGTGTGTAACGGGGGCTTTACTCTGTGTGAAGATACCCTGAGAGGGAAGAGTTTGAGATGGAAAAATCTGATGTGGTTTTTAAGAGGAAACTTCTTTTGAAATCCATATGGTGTTAGTTTTGACACGATTTTTGAAGACTTTTTCAGCACTTTTTTCAGACTATTGATATCAGTGTCCAGCATTTTAGCTTTCCCATTGAAATCAGTTGGAGACTTAGGCCTCAGTCAGACGTCCATCAATCACATACGTGTTCTATCTGTGTGCCTGGTCACACGTCCGTGCTTTTTTCTGGACTGAGTGCTCCACAAAAAATCATAGTGCCATGACTGTTTTTGATCCAAGTCATGGATGAAAATTACCCTCACAAGTTCATGGGTCCTTGATTAACGTCGTATGTTGTGACTTATGGATAGGAGAAACTTTGCATTTTTTTTTCTTCAGTTAAAAGAATCTAAGGTTAAAAACTGACTCCGACCAAACACTTATGAAAATCGGATCCGAAACACTGATAAACAATGGTCCATATTTTTAAGTACAAGAAAAATCACGAACGTCTAAATGAGGCCTAATTCAAAGAGTATCTAAAGCTGTTTTTGAATCTGCTACAAAGTCCATGTTAAAAATCTGCTTAATGAAGAAAATATATACAGCATGCCACTCAATTAGGTTCACAGGTAGGATATAACTCCTTAATCCATTAAAGAGGTTGTTCGGCACTTTAACATTGATGGCGTATCCTTTGGAGAGTAAAAGCTTGAAGCCTCAGGACCCAGTCTTTAAAAACATTCATCAACATCTTCTCAACGTCGCCTGATTGTCAAAATATTATCAAATATATGTGTGGTTTTAGATCCTTATATATAAAACCCTTCCGACATCTGGTACTCAGACTTTGCGTGTGTTTTGCTTTATTACATTCATATATCATGATCTAAAATTCATATGCACCTGAGAAAATTTGTGACATCTGGGCAGAAAAAGACGTATCCCATATTCTGTGTAACATGGCCCATTTTTCCTTCAAATTTAATAGTCCCCTTTACTGTTTGTCACTCAAAATAAGTGTCTGATACTCAAGCATAAATTGTTAAAAGCGGTTCTAGGTAAAGGAAAAGTGGAAAGAAGAGGATTTTTTTTTTCTTGTCAAAAGCCAACCTCAATTTATGTCAAACATGGTTAAAAGACCTTGGGATTAGTGCGATAATCGCACTGCTGTCAGACCGAAAATCCACTAACAATTTAGTGGCAAACGCATGTTGTTCAATATCATTTCATATTATATTATGTCAGACACAGGTGACAGTTGCACATCAGACTGACAAGATTCATTTACCTTATAGAGTTCATCTCTGACATTTGCAGACTAAACACTACTTACTTTTTGTCTTGATCGTACATCGGGTATATAGATACACTTCAGTGTTTAATGGGAGCTTCCCCTTGGATGGAGATGTGCGTTATCCACACAAATACACTCTGGGTACCGAAGACAACATTGTGTGTTTGTATGGATATTTCATTACCAGTTGTTTCCAAAAATCTGCAAAAACTTGTTTGCCACTAATGTCTCTATAGATGGATCTTGGACCCTAACCAGAACAAGCTCTGTAGACAGGAGCATATTAAAGTCATCTTTCGCTCTCAGTATGAAGGACTACTGAAAAGTTGCACCCTATTAAATGCTAGTAGCTTACCACTATTATTATTATACTAGATGGTGGCCCGATTCTAACGCATCAGGTATTCTAGAATATGTATGTAGTTTATTTAAAGGGAATCTGTCACCCCATTTTTGCCCCATAAGCTGGGTCCACCGCCATCAAGGGCTTATCTACAGCATTCTGTAATGCTGTAGATAAGCTCCTGATGAAACCTGAAAAATAAGAAAAACACGTTAGATTATACTCACCGATGGGTGGGGGCGGTGAGTGTCGCGGTACGGTCCGTCGCCTCCCATCTTCATAGGATGTCCTCCTTCTTGCTTCTCCCTCGGCTCCTGCACACGCGTGCTTTATCTGCCCTGTTGAGGGCAGAGTAAAGTACTGCAGTGCACAGGCGCCGGGAAAGGTCAGAGAGGTCTGGCGCCTGCGCACTACAGTACTCTGCTCTGCCCTGAACAGGACCTACACAGTACGCGTGCGCAGGAGCCTAGGGAGAAGCAAGAAGGAGGACATCATCGTATGAAGATGGGAGGCGCCGGACTGAACGGCGACACCCATCGAACTGGACCGAATGCCGGGGTGAGTACAATCTAACTCTTTTTTCTTATCTTTCAGGTATCATCGGGGGCTTATCTACAGCATTACAGAATGCTGTAGATAAGCCCCCGATGGCGGCTGCAGATCTCCCGACGGTAGCGGTGACGTGCGTCGATCGAATTCCGCACCAATTCGTGGCCGGACTGCGCCTGTCACTGATTGGTCGCGACCAATCAGCGACGCAGGATTTCCGTTACAGACAGAATTAGACGATTATATAGTAGATTAGCCATATTACCAATAAAACCTCTGGCCCTTGGTAGGTGGCCTTGGATTGTGTGTAGCATTTTCTATGATGTGAAAAATACCTAGTCGGGCCCTAATTGTTTTTCATTACGTCCGTTTCCTGTTCTGAAGCTTTTTTATATTCTTTAGGGAAGTATTTACAATACGCAGCATTGCCTCCTAATGATTTGCCATTTTGCCATTAGACTTTGTGTCAACTCAAGGCTTAGCATATAGAGGAAGGGTCCTGGCTCCATTGCAAACTGTTGTCCTTCACATGATTGCAAAGGATTCAGAAATGAAGAAAAGTCTGCACTCTGTCCTCCAGGATACATTCTATATTCTTGCCAAGGCAACATTAAAAGTAGGTATGTACATGAGGAATGACGGTTTTTCGACAATTATATGATTTCAGCATTTTTCAATGGTTTTTCCCTTCTGCAGACACTATCTCTAATTTTCAATTCTTGTTAAAGGTGATTTCTAGGGAAAATAAGTTAGCACTTATACATAGGATAGGTGAAAACTTAAAGATTGAGTAAAACTACTGAAACCATCACCAAAGGGGTAGAATGGGGAACTTTCATTCCTGTGAAATTCGAGTGGTAATGCACTTGCTTGACTACCGCTGTGCTCAGATTTCTCAGACCGCTCCACAGAGAATGAATTTTGTGGTATTTGGTCAGGCGCATTGTTACTCCATTATTCCAGAGATAAAATTGCCCTGTTCTGCCTATCAGAGTTAATCCCAGCAGTCAGCGCCACATCAGTCAGCTGGGTAGGAGATAATCTTTCTTCAATGAACAAACCCTTTTAGCTATTGGGTTAGCTTCTGTTGTGTCTCATAAACACAGGCATAGGATATTCCTGCTCTCTTGTCTGTGTACCTCATGTTGAGAAGCAACAGCATGCAGAATTTAATACCTCAGTACTGAACAGTATTGCTGTGACTCCAGTCCTTGGGTTGAACTGAGTATTTACTAGCACAATCTGTGTGTGTCACTCTGTATCTCTTATACAGCTACATTTAAATTAGTACTTAATGGAGAATGACTGCTTTAGATATCCTAAATGCATTAATATGAGATTAGAATGTACCTTCATGTATGGGATGTTAGCTAGGTAACAATAAAAGCCTGCTGCAGTAACTTGTAATCCACTCACCTCCTTGAGTATAAGGTCTCGCTCACACTGGTGTATAACACAGCCGAGTGCTCTCTGATGTATTATTGCATAGCGCTCGGCCAAGTGTTATATTATGGGGCTGTGCAGATCTGCAATTATCTTCTCACGATGATTCGGCATGAGAAATCAATCACAGAATGCTGTGAGTGTATCTGAAAATCAGATCACTCACACCCATACATGTCTATGGGTGGGAATGAAACATCGGACTGCACTCGGATGTCATCCAAGTGAAGTCTGATGTACTCTCACAGAGACAATGGAGAAATTAAGTTCTCTATCATCTCCGCACCTGTGCTGAGATTCTCTCATGTAGAAAATTCTGATCACACTCAGATGATGTCATTAGCATAACCGGCCGGTCACGCATGAGAGAATCTACACCAGTGTGAGCGAGCCCTAAACGTGATGATACTGAAATTTTATCTAAGGTCAAGTTTATCCGAAACCAGTGGCCACTAATCTCTTCTAGTTCACAAGTCACTTTCACGTACGACAGGTGGTTGCAATAAATATTGAGCGTATTTTTACAATTTTGCAAGTTTCCTACTGATTTTTCTGCTGGGTGTTCTTAGTCTATTTGCAGCAAAACTTTAATTTATTAATTGAATATTTTGTCTCAGATTTCACGCTTTACATTGTAAAAGCATAAATCCACAATTCTACAAAAACTTCTTTTTTTTTTTAAATGGTAACATTTGCAATTTTCTGGATGATTTTCACCAGGTACTATGTTAGGCTTTGGATTTTTCGCGTATACATCTGCGCTAAAAATTGCGCAAAGCACACAGCGACTGAACATGTCACCAAAGTTCCACGGTCAGTTGTGTTTTTTTTTTTCAAAGAACAGTATTTAATATCTTAATGATGTTGTTTTAGATGTCATCTAGTATAATAGGTGCATTAGGAAATCTGCCCGGACTGTTATTTTATACATTTAATAATGTACCATTATATGTCTGTGCTCATCACACTTTCTTTCTGCTTCCTCTGTATATATACAAATTATAGTTGATTTAAAAAAAATCACGTTTTGCTCAATTTTTACTAGTTTCTTTATCTATTTTTTATATAATTCTCTTTATTCTCTAATTATTAGGTTTCTGAACATCTCTTTGCCACCTAGTGGGCAATACTGAATACACACCGAACAGTAATATCATTTAGCAAAATCTCAGCTTTGCAGTTTCTGAAAATTCCTCTGCGTTTTGCTGTTTATTATGCTTCTTTGTTTCTCTAAAGTCACATTCCGGTAGCCAGCTCTGCCGAGGGTTCGTTGATCATACGACAGTTTTCTCTTTTGTCTTCCATGTAGTACTAATGAATAAAGTAGCAGCTTGTGTAAACCAAGGACTTGCGCATTACCCTAACTACAAGTTAAAAAAAGGCTTAATTAGAAAGAGCAGTCGTTGAAGAGTGCCAGAGCTGGAGACAAGGCTCAGACACTGTGAGGTTACTGCAGAAAATATATACGACCATACGTACAGTTGTGGCCAAAAGTATTGACACCCCTGCAATTCTGTCAGATAATACTCAGTTTCTTCCTGAAAATGATTGCAAACACAAATTCTTTGGTATTATTATTTTCATTTAATTTGTCTTAAATGAAAAAAGGATTAACAGCAAAAAAGTGGGTTAAATACCCACAAATTCTCACGATACAGAGTACCAAATCAGCAATCGAGAAATAACATAAAACATAACTTTTAATAATAGATGTAAAAGCTACCAAAGATAGTAGTGCAAGTGAATCACTAAATCAAAAACCACAAATAATAAAGGAGGTAACTGTATGAATCTCTATAACAGATTACTGCCAATATATACATGTGGCTATTCCAAGTCCAAAATTTTTGAGAGATTGGACCAGAAAAATACTTGGACTAAACCAATGCAAAAAGGCCAAGTAAAAAATGAACAGTTTCCTTATCAGAAGAACTAAAGAGGCCTCTACCCTGTAAAGGTTATCAAGGAATATGCCTATTCATGTATGTAACAAGGACATCATAATAAACCCATCAACAAAAAAAAAATGTGAAAAGGAAAGATCTCACCACATGAGGATGGAGGATGTCCAGGATCAGATGTCCCATCAGAGTCATATCAAGTCAGGAAAAAAGGGGGGGTTCACCCTATACAAGCCCTGTTAGAACTACAACTGACACCCATGACTCCCGCCCTAACAAGGGCAGTCCACATCTAATCCCTATAAACCATAGCCCTACAAAGTCCCTGTGCATCCCGACGCGTTTCGTCACTAAATGACTCTTCAGGGGACATATTAGCACAAACTGGGCATCATCACAGAATATACAGGCTGCCTCCTAAGATGAAAATGGAGTGAGGCAGACTAATAAGGAGGGCACTTAAATAAACTGCCAATCAAATAGAACACATGGAGTGGACGGCGTGCGTTCCAAGTCATCTCAGGTGGATGTGTTCTATTTGATTGGCAGTTTATTTAAGTGCCCTCCTCATTAGTCTGCCTCACTCCATTTTCACCTCCATCCTCATGTGGTGAGATCTTTCCTTTTCACATTTTTTTTTTGTTGATGGGTTTATTATGATGTCCTTGTTACATACATGAATAGGCATATTCCTTGATAACCTTTACAGGGTAGAGGCCTCTTTAGTTCTTCTGATAAGGAAACTGTTCATTTTTTACTTGGCCTTTTTGCATTGGTTTAGTCCAAGTATTTTTCTGGTCCAATCTCTCAAAAATTTTGGACTTGGAATAGCCACATGTATATATTGGCAGTAATCTGTTATAGAGATTCATACAGTTACCTCCTTTATTATTTGTGGTTTTTGATTTAGTGATTCACTTGCACTACTATCTTTGGTAGCTTTTACATCTATTATTAAAAGTTATGTTTTATGTTATTGCTCGATTGATGATTTGGGTCTTAAATGAAAAAACACAAAAAAGAATGAAGCAAAAAGCAAAACATTGATCATTTCACACAAAACTCCAAAAATGGGCCAGACAAAAGTATTGGCATCCTCAGCCTAATACTTGGTTGCACAACCTTTAGGCAAAATAACTGTGACCAACCGCTTCCGGTAACCATCAATGCTCTGCTGGAATTTTAGACCATTCTTCTTTGGCAAACTGCTCCAGGTCCCTGATATTTGAAGGGTGCCTTCTCCAAGCTGCCATATTTAGATCTCTCCACAGGTGTTCTATGGGATTTAGGTCTGGACTCATTGCTGGCCACCTTAGAAGTCTCCAGTGCTTTCTCTCAAACCATTTTCTAGTGCTTTTTGAAGTGTGTTTTGGGTCATTGTCCTGCTGGAAGACCCATGACCTCTGAGGGCGGCCCAGCTTTCTCACACTGGGCCCTACATTATGCTGCAAAATTTGTTGGTAGTCTTCAGACTTCATAATGCCATGCACACGGTCAAGCAGTCCAGTGCCAGAGGCAGCAAAGCAACCCCAAAACATCAGGGAACCTCCGCCATGTTTGACTGTAGGGACCGTGTTCTTTTCTTTGAATGACTCTTTTTTTCTCCTGTAAACTCTATGTTGATGCCTTTGCCAAAAAAGCTCTACTTTTGTCTCATCTGACCAGAGAACATTCTTCCAAAACATTTTAGGCTTTTTCAGGTAAGTTTTGGCAAACTCCAACCTGGCTTTTTTATGTCTCGGGGTAAGAAGTGGGGTCTTCCTGGGTCTCCTACCATATAGTCCCTTTTCATTCAGACACCGACGGATAATACGGGTTGACACTGTTGTACCCTCGGACTGCAGGGCAGCTTGAACTTGTTTGGATGTTAGTCGAGGTTCTTTATCCAACATCCGCACAATCTTGCGTTGAAATCTCTTGTCAAATTTTCCTTTTCGTCCACATCTAGGGAGGTTAGCCACAGTGCCATGGGCTTTAAACTTCTTGATGACACTGCGCATGGTAGACACAGGAACATTCTGGTCTTTGGAGATGGACTTGTAGCCTTGAGATTGCTCATGCTTCCTCACAATTTGGTTTCTCAAGTCCTCAGACAGTTCTTTTGTCTTCTTTCTTTTCTCCATGCTCAATGTGGTACACACATGGACACAGGACAGAGGTTGAGTCAACTTTAATCTATGTCAACTGGCTGCAAGTGTGATTTAGTTATTGCCAACACCTGTTAGGTGCCACAGGTATGTTACAGGTGCTGTTAATTACACAAATTAGAGAAGCATCACATGATTTTTCGAACAGTGCCAATACTTTTGTCCACCCTCTTTTTTTATGTTTGGTTTGGAATTATATCCAATTTGGCTTTAGGACAATTCTTTTTGTGTTTTTTCATTTAAGACAAATTAAATGAAGATAATAATACCAAAGAATTTGTGTTTGCAATCATTTTCAGGAAGAAGCTGAGTATTATCTGACAGAATTGCAGGGGTGTCAATACTTTTGGCCACAACTGTAGGTGCATTATAAGGCCAGCAGTCAAAATAAAAGCTTGCATTTTAATTAGCGCTAGAAAACGAGGCCACTGAGTGTTTACAGCCGTGGAGCTCGGTATAACTCATGATCTATTCCAACTGCTCAATTCACAACTAATATTGTTTTCTCTACAACTAAAGAAAATCATTAAAACCGCAGGTAAATGTATTTTGTGCCAATTAAAAAACATCAATCAACCATTTTATTCTTATTTTTGCTCTGTTTGGGCTTTATAATCAATACTGTTTACTGATCCTGTGTAGCTCATGAGGCTGATACAATATTTTGAGATCTGAATGGGATTGTATTATCATTGGTATTGGTAAAATTAACTAATTATCCCATTATAGACAACAGTGGTATATCCGCAGGATATAGGTGGTGGTTTCACTGTTTTTGGGACAACAGGTGTCCCCTTATTCCTAGCACATGTGCTAGGCGCCACATCTACTGTAAGTGGAGAATGAATAGAGAGATGGCCGTACGTGTGTGGCTGGATGGACCTGGCTATAAGATGCACCACAGGTTTAGACATCAGAAATTAGGAAAAACATATTTCACACTAATTAAAAATTCCTTAGAGAAATAAATAAGTGGTGTCAATACCACTAATTTGAATGCACTAAGGTAAAATAGATAGGCAATAATATATTGGGTTTTGTCTGCAGTATGTGTATGATAGATATTTAGCTTTACAGCACACATTTTATATACACACTCTGCAGCTCACACCTCTACGCCACACTGCTGCATACACAGTGCACAAACAATAAGCTCTGCTGTATGTACAGTATACACACACAAAGCTGTCACTTAAACTCACACAGCTCAGCCATATAGCACACACAGTTGTACTACATCTTCAAAACACATACACAGCAAGAACTATAGTACACTCAACTACATAATGAGAATACACACCACTCGGCTACAACATCCTTAGTTCAGCCACAGCATCAAAACACACAAATACACTATATACATTGCCACGTTTCCTTCCAAATACCTGGAATGATCCTTCAGCTGCTCAAATCATTCAGCATTCAAGTAAGTCTTAGTAGTTTTCTCTCTTGCCCTGCACAGATCGGATAGATCAGTGTTAGGTGGGAAGAAAGAGTAGTTCTCTCAATGATTAGGAAGGGCAGTGTGTCTGCGTTCTCCTCAATCACTGGAAACTGCATTTTCTGAACCATGAGACCCATACTTTTTAGCAAGATTTATTATCAATAAAAAGTGTGTCTTATAGTCCAAAAAATGCTGTTAATTGCATGAATTTTGGCTGAAAATTTTGGCAGTTGGCTTTCACTAAAAAATATTACAAGTTTTACATGATTTTTCTTACCTACACATATATGACCACATTGAACATAAGAGATAAGATCAGAAAAAGACTAGATTAAGACCGGTTTCAGATGGTCTGTGTACCAAGACCACACTTGGATTGGAAGAGCCAGTCGAACGTAAGGTAACTGCTTTATACACGCCTCAATATTAAAATTGCAACACCAAGAAGGACAAAATCAAGGGAATTCGAGTGGAAGATAAGGACGGTCATGAGGGAGGGCCAGCCATGCGTAGTTAGGGAAGCGTACTACAGCTCCAGCCAGATGCCTCAGATGAGGATAGATAATGCAGAGTTACTTAGGTCCTTTCAGTAGGAGCGCTCCAACTGACTGGACCTAACTAACTCTGCAAAATCAAGGAAATAGCCGGTTTCACCAAGATCTTCAAATGAACAAGTTTTAAAGCTCCAATCTGGTACATGGCATGGGCATAATAACCAGACTGAATGCAAATTTTTTTTAGCCACATGAAGCCTCAAAAATCAGATCATGTTTTTTAGGATGATTGTGCTATGTCTCCTCTTAGTCGGCGTGCCAGTTATCACCACTTGTCATAACCTGAGAGGGACAGAAAGCTTGAAAAGAGAAACTTTGGTTTATCACTTTGGCAGATCACAACACGCCTAGGCCAACATGTCAGGATTATTTAACTTTGCACGTCCCAGTGATTGGGAGAACCACGACCAACTGATTTGATAGCAAGAACTGAACAGAGGTGAATGTCTGCATATACTGATGCTCAGATTAGAAGAATGTTGTGTAGTGATCCATTCTATATTGCAGGTGAAATTGCACATCACATACTGAGCATAAAGCATAAAACATTGTCCACACAAATCATCAGAAAGCGTTTGAATGAGATTGGGCTACGAGTCAGACGTCCAGTTCCTCATGGCACCATTCTCAAAGGCTATCATGGTGCAGAACAGGACAGCAGTGGAGGTCAGTCCACTTAAATGATACATCTTGTTTTTTTCTTCGAAGTAATGATAGTCAGAGTCAGGTCTGGAGACCACATGGATAATGCCATGAAGAGGCCTACATGAGCATTGCATCAGTCCTATTCCCGGGATTATCGTGTGTAGAAGAATAATGTATAGTTGCTGGGCCTCTCTAGTCTTCATTCCAAAGAGCACTAACAGCTCAGCTTTACATTGATGTGGTCATGGAACCAGTGGTACAGCCATTTATCTAATTGTTCCAGAAGTCGATTTTCAACATGACAATGCCATGTTGTTCTTTCTACTGTGAGCAGCTTGTGTGGCCTAAACGTGTTACCAGGGCCTGCAGAATCTCCGGACTTTTTTCTCTCATGGAGCACATCTGGGATGCATTCATCAATTGCAAAAGGAGCTGCCAGCAGGGGAGCTTTATTATTTGTCCAAGTGCATTCATCACAGCAGAACCTTCCTCAGAGAAGCATTAATAATCTAAGTGATAGTAGCTAAGGATGTTGAAAAAATTGAAATATTGTGAAAGTGTTTCCAGTTTTTCATTTGCATATCATTAACATATCTATCGATCCCTTCATTTCCACTATTCCACGACTTTTCCTAGTTGGTGTTGTAATTTCATTGCTGAGGATTGTATATACTTATGAAGCAGTTAGCACAGGTTGGGTAGGGCAAAGGTCTGTGTTTCATGGATGTGTGAAACCAGCCTAAAAAGATACTACCTGTCTGAAAGAGCTCACTAGCGGAATTGCAGGTAACTTATTCTGCAGCCAACTATGTGAAGGGAAACAAAAGAGCCTGTAAGCACAATTGCAAATATTTTACCCCAAAATGCATTTAAGTAAAATTAATAGAAAGAAAGGTTTATGAAAGATAGGTTAGAGGCAGGTTGTCTCCCTTTCTCTAAGTTACCTTGTACACTTGGGTACATTTCAATAATAGTCATGTCTAATAACATTTATTCACAAATAAAAAATTAAATGAAAAATAAAAACACACTTGGGAAATATGGCTTTTTATCCAAATTTAGACAAAATTGCACATTGAGGCGGTACTTGCACTTTTCCGTACCATTATTAAAAAGAGGTCACTTCTGTAGTAGTAAAGTTTATTGTATCTTGTATTCCCAACAATGAAGATACTGTAAGGAGGGGGCTTCAAAGCAGACATTGAGCACTCTCGCATGTGTTTCACCGTACTCAGTTTCTCAAACACCACAACCAAAACACTTAGACAGGTCCCTTCTGTTTGAAGCCCAAAGGACAATATGGTACTGAAGCATACATAAAACGTGCCACTAGCAAAAAGTAACTGGCAGCAGACAAAACTCCAGCCAGCAAACTGTCACTGCTACCCCAGAGGGTTTCTAAGATTTATCAAATCCTTCCTGGCTAATCCACTAGCAGAGGTGTGCAGAGAGCAAGACCACCTCCCTCCATCCTTTTGCTACTTTTTATTTTTTTTCTAAGTAGTCATGCAAACCGGTAAAATAGCGAAATACTTACAGTTGTGGCCAAAAGTATTGACACCCCTGCAATTCTGTCAGATAATACTCAGTTTCTTCCTTAAAATGATTGCAAACACAAATTCTTTGGTATTATTATTTTCATTTAATTTGTCTGAAATGAAAAAACACAAAAAGAATTGTCCTAAAGCCAAATTGGATATAATTCCACACCAAACTTAAAAAAGAGGGTGGACAAAAGTATTGGCACTGTTCGAAAAATCATGTGATGGTTCTCTAATTTGTGTAATTAGCAGCACCTGTAACTTACCTGTGGCACCTAACAGGTGTTGGCAATAACTAAATCACACTTGCAGCCAGTTGACATGGATTAAATTTGACTCAACCTCTGTCCTGTGTCCTTGTGTGTACCACATTGAGCATGGAGAAAAGAAAGAAGACCAAAGAACTGTAAGTTCAAGCTGCCCTGCAGTCCGAGGGTACAACAGTGTCAACCCGTACTATCCATCGGCGTCTGAATGAAAAGGGACTGTATGGTAGGAGAATCAGGAAGACCCGACTTACCCCGAGACATAAAAAAGCCAGGCTGGAGTTTGCCAAAACTTACCTGAAAAAGCCTAAAACATTTTGGAAGAATGCTCTCTGGTCAGATGAGACAAAAGTAGAGCTTTTTGGGCAAAGGTATCAACATAGAGTTTACAGGAGAAAAAAGAGGCATTTGTTATGATTGAGTCACCGTAGGAGGCAGACACAAAAATAGAAGTTACGTCTAGAAAACCAGAGAAGTCGGCAACTATCAGATTGCAGACCCCTGAACCTATCAACACAACTAGTAGTAGCCGTGGGGGGTTCCTACGGTGCCCTAGACCCCTCGATAACAGCCGGAGAGCTAAATAGCTTAAAGACAGAAAAGGAAATCTAAACTGCCTCAGAGCAGACCCCAAAGGAAAAGACAGCCCCCAACATATAATGACGGTGAAGCAAGATGAAGAAACACTCACACAGATAGAAAGATAGGCTGAGCAAACGATGGGGCCCAAGCTAACTAAACAGAACAGGAAAGGAAGGTTGCTGTCTGCAATCTGCCAAAACCCTATCAAAAACAAAGCCAACAAGCTGATATGGAAAAAGACCCTGAAGCAGCTAGGCTTCAAAAACTAAATCAGCACTCAGGTATTTTCAGAAGACAGAGCTAAAGGAATTAAGCTCACCCCAGCAGGGAATGGCAGAAATCCAGAAAAACAAAGCAAAACAAGGTCAAAGCACAAATGCAAAAAGCCGAGCAGAAAACTTAGCTTTAGAAGAGCAGGAATTCAGACTGGTCTCCAAGGATCCCACAGAGAAGTCACCCGCAGGGCAGAAGGGCGTCGGCGGCCTTATATCCAGTCAGTAACTCCACTCAGCCAGTCATCATCATTAGGCTCAGGTGTTTGATAATCAGGCTCACTACCTTTCTTTACCAGAAGAGGGAGTTCATCGGGCCTCAGTAATGAAGGGGAAAATGAACTCACAACAGTACCTCCCCCTTGAGGAGGGGTCACCGAACCCTCATCCATGCCACCATGGCGATCCGGGTGAGCCCGATGAAAGGCACGCACCAATCTTTTGGCATGAATATCAGAGGCAGAGACCCAGACATTATCCTCCTGACCATAACCCTTCCACTTAACCAAATACTGGAGTCTCCGTCTAGCCAGACGGGAATCCAGTACTTTCTCTACCTCATATTCCATGTTACCTTCAACCAATACAGGGTCTGGAGTTGCCACCCCCGGAACAACAGGTTCAACAAACCTCTTCAACAAAGATTTATGGAACACATGGATTTTAAATGTGACAGGAAGAGCCAAACGAAAAGAGACCGGATTAATAATCTCCACAATCTTGTAAGGTCCAATAAATCTAGGCTTAAACTTAGGAGAAGCCACCTTCATAGCAATATTTTTTGATGATAACCACACCATATTACCAACCTTAAACTGGGGACCAATGGTCCTATGTCGGTTGGAAAACCGCTGGGCCTTTTCCTGGGAGAGAGATAACTTATCCACCACTTGGTCCCAGATCTGGTGCATTCTCTCCACCACAGTGTCAACACCTGGGCAGGCAGAAGGCTCCACCTGCCCTGAAGAAAATCGAGGATGAAACCCAAAGTTACAAAAAAAAGGTGACATCAAAGTGGCAGAACTAGCTCTATTATTTAAAGCAAATTCGGCCAAGGGCAAAAATGAAACCCAATCATCCTGATCAGCGGAAATAAAACCTCTCAAATACGACTCCAAGGTCTGGTTTGTTCTCTCTGTCTGCCCATTGGTCTGAGGGTGAAAAGCAGAGGAGGACAACTGAATTCCCAGCTTGGAACAGAAAGTCCTCCAAAATCTAGACACAAACTGAACTCCTCTGTCAGATACAATGTTCTCAGGAATCCCGTGCAAGCGAACCACCTGTTACAAAAACAGGGGCACCAACTCAGAGGAAGACGGCAACTTAGGGAGTGGTACAAGATGAACCATCTTAGAGAACCTATCACAAATCACCCAAATAACAGTCATCCTTTGAGAGACAAGCATATCAGAGATAAAATCCATTGAAATATGGGTCTATGGCCTCTTGGGGACAGGCAAAGGCATCAACAACCCACTAGAGCGAGAACACAATTTAGACCGGGAGCACGTCCCACAGGACTGCACAAAATTCCTGACATCACGAGACAAGGAGGACACCAAAAAGATCGACTCACCAGATCTCTAGTACCAAAAATACCTGGATGACCAGCCAAAGCAGAGCAATGAACTTCAGACATCACTCTCTTCTTCCACTGGTCAGGAACATACAACTTTCCACTGGGACAACGCTCAGGTTTGTCCTCCTGGAACTCTTCCAGAGCACGTCTCAAATCGGGCGAGATGGCAGAAAGAACTACCCCTTCGCCTAAGATGGTAGCAGGCTTGGTCACCACAGGAGAATCAGCAAAGAAGCTCCTAGAGAGGGTGTCTGCCTTGACATTCTTAGTTCCAGGAAGAAAAGAAACCACAAAATCAAAACGTGTAAAAAACAAGGCCCACCTAGCCTGTCTAGTGTTCAAGCGCTTAGCCGACTCTAGGTAAATCAAATTCTTGTGGTAAGTGAGGACCACGACTTGATGCTTAGCTCCCTCCAACCAATGTCTCCACTCCTCAAATGCCCATTTCATGGCCAACAGTTCCCGATTCCCCACATCATAGTTACGTTCAGATGGAGAGAACTTTCGGGAAAAGAAAGCACAGGGATTCATTTTAGATGTTACAGGATCCTTTTGGGACAAAACAGCTCCTGCACCAATCTCAGAAGCATCCACCTCTACCTGGAACGGAAGTGAGACATCAGGTTGCAGCAAAATCGGGGCGGAGGTGAATCTTCGCTTCAGCTCCTGAAAGGAAGAAACAGCCTCCGGAGACCAATTTAATACATCAGCACCCTTCTTAGTCAAATCAGTCAATGGCTTGGCAATACTAGAAAATTTTGCTATAAATTTCCGATAAAAATTAGCAAAACCCAAAAACTTCTGGAGGGCCTTCAAAGAAGTGGGCTGAACCCAATCGTAAATGGCCTGTACCTTGGCCGGGTCCATTTCAATAGTTGACGGGGACAAAATAAATCCCAAAAAAGAAATCCTCTGTACTCCAAAAAGGCATTTAGATCCTTTGACATACAGGGAATTCTCCCTCAAGATCCGGAACACAGTCCGAATATGTTCCACATGAGAATCCCAATCCTTGGAGAAGATCAAAATATCATCCAGATAGATAATCAAAAATTTATCGAGAAAATCTTGGAAAATATCGTTCATGAAGCACTGGAAGACAGAAGGGGCATTAGTGAGCCCAAAAGGCATCACCAGGTACTCAAAATGTCCCTCCGGAGTATTAAACGCCATCTTCCATTCATCCCCATGCTTAATGCGAATAAGATTATACGCCCCCCTGAGGTCAAGCTTGGTAAACCAGCAAGCACCTTTAACTCTGGAAAATAGATCAGAAATCAGGGGTAACGGATACTGATATTTAACAGTAATTTTGTTCAGGGCACGATAATCAATACTAGGTCTTAATGATCCATCCTTTTTGGCTACAAAAAAAAAAACGGCACCTAAGGGTATCGAGGATGGTCTAACATGACCCTTCTCCAACGCCTCCTTAATATAGGATCGCATAGCCTCGTGCTCGGGTACAGATAAATTGAAGAGCCGACCCTTGGGAAATTTACACCCCGGGCTCAGTTCAATTGCACAGTCATAACTCCTATGAGGAGGCAGAGACGCAGACTCATTCTCACTAAATACATCATAAAAGTCCGCCAAATAATCAGGAACATCATGCGACTGAGGAGAGGTGTGGAAAACACCGGAGCCTCACTAAAGGCACACCGACAACCCCAACTCACCACAGACACAGATTTCCAATCCAAAACTGGATTATGAATTTGTAACCAGGGAAACCCCAGAACAATAGTATCATGCAGATTATGCAACACCAAAAATCTGCAATTTTCTTGATGGTCTGGGGCGACCCGCATTACCACCTGGGTCCAAAACTGAGGTTTATTTTTCGCCAAAGGAGTAGCATCAATCCCCATCAAAGGAATAGGTGTCTGCAGAGGTGTCATCGGAAATCCACAACGTTTAGCAAAATCCAAGTCCATTAGGTTTAGAGCTGCTCCCGAATCCACAAAAGCCTTGGCGGAAAATGTGGACAGGGAGCAGATCAGAGTAATAGCCAGAAGAAACGTAGGTTGAACACCACCAACAGAAAACGTGTGTGCAAAGCGTTTCTCTCGTTTAGGACAGAGAAAAATAATATGCAAGGCATCTCCACAGAAAAAACACAACTTATTACGCCTTCTGAACTCCTGACGCTGCTCTCTGGACAAAACTCTATCACATTGCATAGGTTCAGACATTTGTTCAACAGGTGGCAACACCTCTCGTGCAGTTTTCCGTTCGCGCAAACGCCGATCAACCTGAATAGCTAATGACATAGAATCGTCAAGACCAGAGGGAACAGGAAATCCCACCATAGTATCTTTTACGGCTTCTGACAACCCCTTCCGAAAGAGAGCAGCCAAGGCATTATCATTCCAGGTAGTAAGTACTGCCCATTTTCGGAATTTTTGACAGTACAATTCTGCAGAATCTCGACCCTGGTTCAATGCCAGCAGGGTCTTTTCAGCCTGATCAATGGCATTAGGTTCGTCATACAACAACCCCAAGGCTTGAAAAAATGCGTTCACATTAGTCAGAATAGGATCATCTGGTTTCAAAGAAAACGCCCAATCCTGGGGATCGCCACACAGCAAAGAGATGACAATTTTAACCTGCTGCACGGAGTTCCCCGACGAGTTAGGCTTCAAGGCAAAAAATAATTTACAATTATTTTTGAAATTCAAAAATTTAGACCGATCCCCAAAAAAATACATCAGGTGTAGGAATCTTTGGTTCAGCAGCATGTGAATGAGCAAGGTAGGCGGAAATTCCCTGCACTTCCGCAGTGAGCTGCTCCACACGATCAGACAATTGCTTTATCTCCATTGAGAGAAAAAAATATTCCCCCTACGGCCTCAGAGATATAGAGGAAAAAATATACACACTTTTTTTTTTTAACAATTCTTTCCTGCTATTGAGTACCCTAGGATCTGCGGTATGGCGGGTGATTCTGTTATGATTGAGTCACCGTAGGAGGCAGACACAAAAATAGAAGCTACGTCCAGAAAACCAGAGAAGTTGGCAACTATCAGATTGCAGACCCCTGAACCTATCAACACAGCTAGCAGTAGCCGTGGGGGGTTCCTACGGTGCCCTAGACCCCTCGATCACAGCCGGAGAGCTAAATAGCCTAAAGATAGAAAAGGAAATCTAAACTGCCTCAGAGCAGACCCCAAAGTAAAAGACAGCCCCCAACATATAATGATGGTGAAGCAAGATGAAAAAACACTCACACAGAAAGATAGGCTGAGCAATCGATGGGGCCCAAGCTAACTAAACAGAACAGGAAAGGAAGGTTGCTGTCTGCAATCTGCCAAAACCCTATCAAAAACAAAGCCAACAAGCTGATATGGAAAAAGACCCTGAAGCAGCTAGGCTTCAAAAACTAAATCAGCACTCAGGTATTTTCAGAAGACAGAGCTAAAGGAATTAAGCTCACCCCAGCAGGGAATGGCAGAAATCCAGAAAAACAAAGCAAAACAAGGTCAAAGCACAAATGCAAAAAGCCGAGCAGAAAACTTAGCTTTAGAAGAGCAGGAATTCAGACTGGTCTCCAAGGATCCCGCAGAGAAATCACCCGCAGGGCAGAAGGGCGTCGGCGGCCTTATATCCAGTCAGTAACTCCACTCAGCCAGTCATCATCATTAGGCTCAGGTGTTTGATAATCAGGCTCACTACCTTTACCAGAAGAGGGAGTTCATCGGGCCTCAGTAGTAAACCAAAAGCAAAACACAAAACAAATATCCTGGAATAAAAAAGTAAAGTGCAAGCAATTACATTTTGCATGCACATTAATTTACTTTTTCTGCTCAGAACCAGTTTCCCAGTTTCTCATTTGTTTCATTGGGCCTCAGTAGTGAAGGGGAAAATGAACTCACAACAGGCATTCAAAGAAAAGAACACGGTCCCTACAGTCAAACATGGCGGAGGTTCCCTGATGTTTTGGGGCTGCTTTGCTGCCTCTGGCACTGGACTGCTTGACCGTGTGCATGGCATTATGAAGTCTGATGACTACCAACAAATTTTGCAGCATAGTGTAGGGCCCAGTGTGAGAAAGCTTGGTCTCCCTCAGAAGTCATGTGTCTTCCAGCAAGACAATGACACAAAACACACTTCAAAAAGCTCTAGAAAATGGTTTGAGAGAAAGCACTGGAGACTTCAAAGGTGGCCAGCAATGAGACCAGACCTGAATCCCATAGAACACCTGTGAAGAGATCTAAAAATGGCAGCTTTGAGAAGGCACCCTTCTAATATCAGGGACCTGGAGCAGTTTGCCAAAGAAGAATGGTCTAAAATTCCAGCAGAGCATTGTAAGAAACTCATTGATGGTTACAGGAAGCGGTTGGTCGCAGTTATTTTAGCTAAAGTTTGTGCAACCAAGTATTAGGCTGAGGGTGCCAATACTTTTGTCCGGCCCGTTTTTGGAGTTTTGTGTGAAATGATCAATGTTTTGCTTTTTGCTTCATTTTCTTTTGTGTTTTTTCATTTAAGACAAATTAAATGAAGATAATAATACCAAAGAATTTGTGTTTGCAATCATTTTCAGGAAGAAACGGAGCATTATCTGACAGAATTGCAGGGGTGTCAATACTTTTGGCCACAACTGTATGATATAGTGGAGATTAACTTCTCATTCATTTCATTCATATGATTATGACCCAAATTATAAATTTGTATGTAGCAGTAAATGTGCCAATAGACATTACACTGTTGTCGGGAGATCTCAAGCTATTTACGTTTTGTTCAGCCTTTATTTTAGGATCCCCACTTTGGGAATGAAAAGTCCTTGTAGTAGTACATTGAGTCTACAATTTCTTATTACTGAGCCTTAGGCACCCTGTATAGCACTTGATTACACTTGAGAAAGACCACTATGCAGGAGGATGCATGGTCTGATGTAATGGTGCTCCAATAAAAAAATTTTTTGGAAGCCGGTGAAACCTTTTTAATATATGCCATGATGTAGCCCCATATTCAACATAGCATTTTTTTTCTTATCAACTTTATAAGATATTGGTATGCTGTATTTGTACATCTGTACAATGTGTTCAAGTGCATGAGGTATAATGTCTATTGTTTTATCCCGAGAAAAAATGTCTTCACCATTGTCACCTGATACAAGGGTAAACTATAAGCTATGTCAAATTTAAAAAATATAGTCTCATATGATGCACGTAGTCCACAATGGCTGTATTAGTAATTGCAATGAAAATCATAGAAAAAATATTCCACAGTGTCATAAAAATATTAACGTTCCTAAAGCCACTGTTGTCTGGGCATTCACCCCCCCCCCTCTCACAGTCGTTCCAGTAGGGAAAAAAAGCTTACATTTTAAGTTTGTTAGAAATAGAATTGCACAATAAATATAGGGAAGTAGGAAATTACGTATAGTTGGGAAGTGACAAGTCTAGTTAAAATCCATTTTGAAGCCATGTCTCCCTAGAGAGTACAGCTAATTAGACAGGAAAGCTCTTTCCTAAGGTTCAGAAAAAAAAAGGGACATGTGTTCACACATAAACAGAGAAGTGGAAATATTCTGAGATGATTGGAAACTTTTGTTTCATTCAGGAGAAATGTTACACCTGCAACCAGACACTGGGACATTGACGGAAAGATATGAATATCGGGTTTGTATAAATCCAATAGTGATGGGACATATATTTTCAACTACAGGACTATCAGGGAAGAATATGCATATTTTTTCATAACTGTGACACCTGCTTATAAGCCCCAAATCAATAATTGCCAGATCGCTGACAGTAGCCATGTCATGTTTACTATCTATAGAAAAGTAAAATCCCGGTAAAAAAATATGATAGCGATCTTGAACTTCTACGATCGTTTAGAGTGAAGATGTTGGGAATTTCATAAAATACTGAAGGCCTGAGAGCATCCCTCAACCCTGCCCACATAAGGTCAACAAGGGAGGTTATGTGGGTGTAACTCAGGTGCTATTAAAAGGACAACGCAAAATATGTTCTGTGTTCAATGCTGAGGAAGATATATATCAGGGTAGGCTTGATCCCGTTAACCAGAAGTTTTCAATTGGATTGCTTCCATCCGCCAGCTGAGCCATCTCCGTGTTCAGTGTAATAAGTTCTCTGTTAACCCCTTAGCGACAGAGCCAGTTTGCAGCTTAATGACCAGGCCAATTTTTACAATTCTGACCACTGTCCCTTTATGAGGTTATAACTATGGAACGCTTTAATGGATCCCGCTGATTCTAAGATTGTTTTTTCGTGACATATTGTACTTCATGTTAGTGGTAAAATTTCTTCGATAAGTCTTGTTTATTTATGAAAAAAACGGAAATATGGCGAAAATTTTGAAAATTTTGCAATTTTAAAATTTTAAATTTTTATGCCCTCAAATCAGAGAGATGTGTCACACAAATTTCTTAATAAATAACATTTCCCACATGTCTACTTTACATCAGCACAATTTTGGAAGCAAAATTTTTTTTTGTTAGGAAGTTATAAGGGTTAAAAGTTGACCAGCGATTTCTCATTTTTACAACAAAATTTACAAAACCATTTTTTTTAGGGACCACATCATATTTAAAGTCATTTTGAGGGGTGCACATGACAGAAAATACCCAAAAGTGGCACCATTCTAAACACTAGACCCCTCAAGGTGCTCAAAACCACATTCAAGAAGTTTATTAACCCTTTAAGTGCTTCACAGGGACTAAAGCAATGTGGAAGGAAAAAATTAACATTTAACTTTTTTTGCAAAAAATTTACTTCAGAACCAATTTTTTTTTTTTTCACAAGTGTTAAAAGAGAAAATCAACCACAAAATTTGTTGTACAATTTCTCCTGAATACGCCGATACCCTATATGTGGGGGTAAACCACTTTTTCAGCACACGGCAGAGCTCGCAAGGGATGGAGCGCCGTTTGACTTTTTCAACGCAGAATTGGCTGGAATTGAGATCGGATGCCATGTTGCGTTCGGAGAGCCCTTAATGCGCCTAAACAGTGGAAAACTCCAACAAGTGACCCCATTTTGGAAACTAGACCCATTAAGGAACTTATCTAGATGTGTGGTGAGCACTTTGAACCCCCAAGGGCTTCACAGAAGTTTATAAAATAGAGCCGTGAAAATAAGAAATCTATTTTTTTCCACAAAAATGATCTTTTCGCCCCCAAATTTTTATTTTTTACAAGGGTAACAGGAGAAATCATACCCGCACAGTTGTTATGCGATTCGTCCTGAGTACGCCGATACCCCATATGTGGGGGGGAACCACTGTTTGGGCGCATGGGAGAGCTCGGAAGGGAAGGAGTGCCATTTTGGAATGCAGACTTTGATGGAATGGTCTGCGGGCATCATGTTGCGCTTGCAGAGCCCCTGATGGGCCTAAACAGTGGAAACCCCCCACAAGTGACCCCATTTTGGAAACTAGACCCATTAAGGAACTTATCTAGATGTGTGGTGAGCACTTTGAACCTTCAAGTGCTTCACAGAAGTTTATAACGTAGAGCCGTGAAAATATAAAATCCATTTTTTTTCCACAAAAATGATCTTTTCGCCCCCAAATTTTTATTTTTACAAGGGTAACAGGAGAAATCATACCCGCACAGTTGTTATGCGATTTGTCCTGAGTACGCCGATACCCCATATGTGGGGGGGAACCACTGTTTGGGCGCATGGGAGAGCTCGGAAGGGAAGGAGTGCCATTTTGGAATGCAGACTTTGATGGAATGGTCTGCGGGCATCATGTTGCGCTTGCAGAGCCCCTGATGGGCCTAAACAGTGGAAACCCCCCACAAGTGACCCCATTTTGGAAACTAGACCCATTAAGGAACTTATCTAGATGTGTGGTGAGCACTTTGAACCTTCAAGTGCTTCACAGAAGTTTATAACGTAGAGCCGTGAAAATATAAAATCCATTTTTTTTCCACAAAAATGATCTTTTCGCCCCCAAATTTTTATTTTTACAAGGGTAACAGGAGAAATCATACCCGCACAGTTGTTATGCGATTTGTCCTGAGTACGCCGATACCCCATATGTGGGGGGGAACCACTGTTTGGGCGCATGGGAGAGCTCGGAAGGGAAGGAGTGCCATTTTGGAATGCAGACTTTGATGGAATGGTCTGCGGGCATCATGTTGCGCTTGCAGAGCCCCTGATGGCCTAAACAGTGGAAACCCCCCACAAGTGACCCCATTTTGGAAATTAGACCCCCTAAGGAACTTATCTAGATGTGTGGTGAGCACTTTGAACCCCCAAGCGCTTCACAAAAGTTTATAAGTGCAGAGCCGTGAAAATAAAAAGTCTTTTTTTATTTCCACAAAAGTGATTTTTTAGACCCCAATTTTTAGACCCCCAAAGTTGGCAAATAGTGGAAACCCCTCAATTCTTGCTCCAACCCTAACCCCAACACACCCCTAACCCTAATCCCTAACACTAATCCCAACCCTAATCCCTAACACTAATCCCAACCCTAATCCCTAATCCTAATTCTAACCCTAATTCTAGTTCGCCCTAACCCTAATTCTAACCCTAGTCGTGACCCGAGCCCTAACCCTAGCCCTAGCACACCCCTAACCCTAACCCTAGCCCAACCCTAACCTAACCCTAGCCCAACCCTAGCCCAACCCTAACCCTAGCCCTACCATAACCCTAGCCCTAACCCTGCCCTAGCCCTAACCCTACCCTAACCCTAGCCCAACCCTAACCCTAATGGAAAACTGAAAAAAAAATATTTTCTTTATTTCATTATATTGGCCTATATAAGGGAGTGATAAACGGGTGGTTATGTACTATTTTTTTTATTTTGATCACTATGACATAGTGATCAAAATAATGAATGGAATCTGCCAGCCGGAGCCGGAAGATTCCCGGCGGGCGCACTGCGCATGCGCCCGCCATTTTCAAGATGGCGGCGCCCATCGGAGGATGCCGGCGGGACGTGGGACCACCGGGAGGGGACGGAGGGCCACGGAGAGGTACCGGGGGGGGATCGGGGACCCTATTTCTCTCTCCTCTGATGTGCGATCACATCAGAGCAGAGAGAAATTAAATGTAAAATCGCGGCTTTTTTTTTTTTGCGGTCGCCGTTATAGGGTTAATAACGGCGATCGCAAAAGCGCGGGTCGGTAAAAACCAACCGATTCATGTTCTCTGGGGTCTCGGCTACCCCTGGCAGCCGAGACCCCGGAGAAAATCCGACACTAGGGGGCGCTATTCACTTAAATCACAGCGCCGTGAATTAACGGCGCTGTGGTTTTAGTACCTTAATTACTGCCGTTAAAAGGCGTATCGGCTGTCGTTAAGGGGTTAATCCATTTTTATTTTATGTAACTGTGTGTCATGTATTGTTTTATCCCCTTTGCAAAATCTTTTGTATATTTTTATAAACATTGCCTATCGTTCTGGATTTATAAAATGTAATATTTATGCTCCTTTTGTTCTGTAAACCACACCCCAAAGCCATACACTGTGAGAACCAGGCATTCAGGCAGCCTGTATAAAAATGACCGATTGTGGCAGCGAGTAGTTCTTGGGTTATTGTGGAGCTAGCAGGTACCGTACTAGGGTATATACATATTACATACGTTGGAATCGGCAGTGTATAATGCATACGGTTATTGTTGGTTTCTCAAAAACGGCCTTAGAGGAAAAGCTCCATCCTGCTCTGTTAATTGTTGGTCAGTCGCGCAATTGTCCGAACGACAGGCAGCAGCAGAGAACTGTTCATGACAAAAAGATAACAGCATGGATAATTCAGTTACAATCTTTGACACATGGCCTAGAAGCAAAAATAATGTACAGCAAATACATAACAATAGGTTTTCCAAAAGTTGGAAAGTGTAGAAATCGGAAAGAAAGTGAAAGACTAGAATTGATCAAAAAGGTTCACCTCCATAATCTGGCTTCCAGTCTGTTCCTCAGGGCAGTGAGATCAGGGTGGACTGTACTTCTACACTTGGCACCCTACATGCCTCTTATGCTTACTATGCCACGCAATGTCATGATGTTGTTGAGGCCTAGTCACTAAAGGGGTTGTCCACTACTTGGATGAGCTCTTCTTAAATGCTGTATTTCCCCTAGTAATTTAAAAAAAAAAAAAAAAAACTACAGTCACCTCATGCACTAACACCTTTCTAGAGATGTTGGTTCCGTGTCTCCCGACACTGCCGAGAAATTATGTCATGTGAGCGCTGCGGTCAATCTGCAGTTGCTAATGGGCCATAGCGTTAATGAGACATAACAATGTTGAGCTAACACTGCAAAAGTCAGCTCTGCCATTCCTAGAAGGGTGCCAGTGCCAGAGAGAAGTATAAGAATTAAAAAAAAAAAAAAATGGGGGGATGTAGGGACTAAGCATTTAAGAAGGTTGATCAGTTAGTGAACTGCGCCTTTAATCAATGAATGTTTTTTTGTGTGTGTTTTTTTTTTTATTATAAAACAAAATGCATAGAATCCATTTTTTAAGGCATTTTTAAATTCTTAAATGCTAAATTTTTTTTGGATGAGTGACAGCACATTAGGATGTTCGTATTCAGAAATATGTCTTTATTGTATGTTTGGCTGTTTCATAGTTATGGATCCAGCCCAAATACATAAGGCAAGATATTTTCTCCGCAGCTTGATTTTTTTTTTTTTTTTTGCATAAACATTGTTGTCATAATTACTTTACATTGTCATGTAAATGGCACTTTCAGATGTTGTGAATTCTGCACTAACAAGCTGCCAAGGCTCGGATTAAATATAGAACCATACAACTGACTTCATAGGAAAATGATGGGTGTACATTGCTTACAGTCTGCCCGAAAGCAATAATAATGTCAGTCAAAGGTAGTATATTTATAAATTGCGTTATATCTTATTTAAGTAGTTGCAGGAGTCATGCTGAAAATCAGAGGTTTGTGAGTTACGGGGGTATTTCAAACTACGAGAGAAAGTAAATACCTGTCGGAACTTGCAAGTGCTACTTCTCAGTTAAAATGACACAATCCTGTATAATTTGTCTCGGTAACCCCTGAGAATCTGACACTCAGCTTAAATGTCTAATATGCTTTGTGATTGAGCACATATAAAATGTACTTGCTTTTTGTGTAAACTACTAATTATTGTACCTGAATGAAATTCGTCTATTATTTTCACTGCTGGAAATTCACAGGGTGGTGCTTGTAACTAATAACCGCCTCAGACGCACAATGCACGATTTATGTTGCTGAACATCGTTCGGGATTTTGATAACAAGATGAAGACTTCAATATTATGCCATATCCGTAAGGGACTTGCATTTAATTAACAGTGTTTTTTTTCTCTCTTATGTTGGGAAATAGTTTGATTTCCAAAAGAAATTCTGTAAGCTATGGTGAAAGTGCACTGGGATCTTGTGTCTCTAAGTTGTTTTTCATGTTTCCTAATTTCAACATCTTCCATTGGCTACATAAAATGTACATATTTGCGCATTGTCTTGCTACCGCAAATTGGAAGTAGCAACATTAATTACTAGTTTTGTGGGTAAAATGTAATTAAAATATGCTACTGATCATTTTATAAAAAAGAAAATTGTTACCTCTTCTATCTAAAGGTTAAAGAAGCACTCATCAAAATTTTTATCCTCTTAATATATTGCAATCATAATATACAGCACTGTGCACTTAAAATTGCTCATTTTGCCTTTCTATCCAGCTAATTCTTCTCTTATCCCTGCTGTGTGTAGAAACAGGAAGTATCTTGTCCCTGCAGTTATCGTTCCTCTCTGACTCCTGACCCACCTGCTCCTTCTTATCCCTACCATTAACTTTTGCATAAATACAGATAACCACAGGACTTTTTTTAAAGGTGGTGCTCAAGTAGGATCCTATCTCTTAATTCAATTTCAATATGAAAACTTGACACTCAATAAAATTGTAATTTCAGAATAATTTTATTCAGTGTTGTACAGAATAAATAAGATGTTTCGGCCTCAGTCACAGACCTTCATCAGTACTGGAAATTATACATACCGTATATACTTGTGTATAAGCCGAGATTTTCAGCCCATTTTTTGGGGCTGAAAAAAAACCAGTCACTGACACAGGAAGCGGCAGACAGCGGTGAGCAGCGATGGACCCCTTACGGGTGAATATCTCAGATGCCGGGTCCTGACCAGGAGAGGTGAGTATGGCATTTTTTTTTTTTGCAGCAGCAGCATATGTAGGCATAATGTATGGAGCATCTTAAGGGGGGCAGCATATGGGGGCATATTCTATGGGGCAGCATATGGGGGCATATTCTATGGAGAAGCATATGGGGTTATATTCTATGTGGCAGCATATGGGGGCAGCATATGGGAGCATATTCTATGGAGCAGCATATGGGGGCATATTCTATGGGGCAGCATATGGGGGCATAATCTATGGAGCATCATATGAGGCATAATCTATGGAGCAGCATATGGAGGCATATTCTATGGGGCAGCATATGGGAGCATATTCTATGGGGCAGCATATGGGGGCATATTCTATGGAGCAGCATATGGGGCATATTCTATGGAGAAGCATATGGGGGCATATTCTATGGGGCAGCATATGGGGTCATATTCTATGGAGCAGCATATGGGGACATATTCTATGGAGCATCATATGGGGGCATAATCTATGGAGCATCTTATGGGGCATTTTATGGGGGAATAATCTGGAGCATCTTATGGGGCATATTCTATGGAGAATCTTATGGGGCCATAACCTTTATGGAGCATTATATGGGGCATATTATTCTATGGAGCATCTTATGGGGGCATTATTAACCTTTGTGCAGCATTATATGGGGCGTATTTTGTATGGAGCATCTTATGGGGCCCACCATGAACTGTATGGAGCATTATATGGGGTGCATTTTGTAAGGAGCATTTATGGGGCCATCGCGAACTGTATGGAGCATTATATGGGGCATATTATTCTATGGAGCATCTCATGGGGGCATTATTAACCTTTGTGCAGCATTATATGGGGTGTATTTTGTATGGAGCATTATATGGGGCTCCTGATTCAATATGGATATTCAAAAACATTTAACCTACTGATGTCTCAATTAATTTTACTTTTATTGGTCTCTTGTCCCTGCATTTTTTATTCCCTTCTTAAACTTATGACCCAGCTTCTCCATTCTGGTCCCCTTCTATAGACTTTTGCAGTAACTCATGACTTCTTTAAAACAAGCTAACTAAAATAATTAACTTTGATTATGCACTTGTAGCAAGTGTCCGTTACACAATCATCAAGGATCATATTGCTTTTACTCTGTTTGGATAGTTTGGTCGCCATTTAACGTTTCAAATAGTTGCTTGACCCTCTAGTTATAAGCTTTGTTTCTATACAACTTGACCCATCTTCTATTTTCTGAGTTCGTCATGGTTACCTATTATTTACAGCCAGTTTTTTCACTTTGTGCCTGAGAGTCAGTGCTTTTGTTCTGCTTTTGTATTAGCTCCTGTTCTGTGTACTACATCAAGGCATTGGATACCAGTAAAACTATGCAAAGACTGTTGTTAGGCTATGTGCACACGTTCGGAATTGCCACGGAAATTTCTAAGGAAATTCCGCAACTCCCTGCCGCGGGAAATACGCATTCGGAATTGGCATGCGTATTCCCGCTAAACACTAGCGTTTTGCAAGCGTAATTAGCTTGCAGAATGCTAGCGTTTTCCAAGTGATCTGTAGCATCCCTTGGAAAACTGATTGACAGGTTGGTCACACTTGCCAAACATAGTGTTTGACAAGTGTGACCAACTTTTTACAAGATAGGATGTTAAAAAAATTAAAAAATGGTTATTCTCACCTTCCGACGGCTCCCGATCTCATCGGCGCTCCCGGCATCTTCCGGTCCCAGTGATGCTTTGCCCGAAGGACCTTTGTGACATCAACGTCATCTCAGGTGATTCGCGCAAAGCATCACTGGGACCGGAAGATGCTGGCAGCGTGGCGGACAGGCGGGAAGGCTCCGGCGGAAGGTGAGAATATCACTATTTTCTATTTTTATTCTATTTTTTACAGGATTATGGTACTCAGGCCCTGGAGGAGAGTCTCCTCTCCTCCAGACCCTGGTACCATCCGCACATGAAGCGCTCACTTTACGCATGGTGGGCATAGCCACGTGTGTAAAGTGAGCGATTCAGTGCAATCCTATGGATGCGGATTCGCCGCGATTCAGCACAAAGAACATGCTGCGTATTTTTCCGCTATGAGATTCCACAGCTAAAAAATCCGCAGCATTAGCACAGCAATGCGGAATCCCATAGGGATGCGTTTTCTTACCGTATTCGCAGTGGAAAAACGCAGCGAAATCGCTGAAAAACCGCAACGTGTGCACACAGCCTAAGTCCCAGTTCTTCTAGTCTGTTCCTGGTTCCACAACTGCTGTTACTCTGTTATTAAACAATTTACCACTCCTGGTTCCATGCCTGGTCTTGTTGCTGTCCTTTTGTTCGCTGCCCTAAAGGCCCCGTCTCACTAAGCAATCTCGGTAGCGAGATCGCTGCTGAGTCACAACTTTTGTGACATAACAGCGATCTCACCAGTGAGATCGCTGTGTGTGACAGCGATCAGCGAGCGGCCCCCCTGCCGGTACCGCTGATCGCTGGAAGAAATCTCTGGACATTTCTTTTGTCGCTGGTTTCCCGCTGGCCAGCACGCATCGCTGTGTGTGACAGCGGGAGACCAGCGATCAGGTGTAAAAAATAATTAAAAAAATAAAAAATATAGTTATTCTCACCTTCCGACGTCGCGTTCAGCCATCCCGCCTCTCTCCACGCTCCGGTCCCAGTGATCCTTTGCACGAATGACCGCGAGACTTTGTTATCCCGCGAGACTGTGACATCTCGCGGTCATTCGTGCAAAGGATCACTGGGACCGGAGCGTGGAGAGAGGCGGGATGGCTGAACGGAACGTCGGAAGGTGAGAATAACTATATTTTTTATTTTGATTCTATTTTTTACAGGATGGCCAGCGATGCCGGGCGCTCGGCATCGCTGTGCTGATCGCTGGTGAAGCTGTCTGTGTGACAGCTCACCAGCGATCACATAGCGATTTACCAGCGATCCTGACACCTTCATATCGGTGTCGGGATCGCTGGTAAGTCGCTTAGTGTGACGGGGCCTTTAGTTTCTAGAGGCCGCAATCTGGGAATCTTCCTGCAGAAATACTTTGTTGATTTATGAGACTTTCCCTGACTTATGTATTTGCACTTTATATACCATCTTAAAAGAAACATTTCTTTCTACAACCATTGGTTACCATTTCTTAGGCCCAAAAATATTTAACTAGGAGGCTTTTTTTTGCACCTTATACTATACAGTAAATCTTATTTATCTTGGCCTTCATATGTCAATCTGTGCAATGAATATATTTTGTCTATCTATGCCATAAGATTTTTTTCTGCAGCATTTTTTTGTATTTGTGATTCCCCACTTTTACATTTCCTTTGCATTGTTGCATATACCTATTAAAATAAAAATTGTTTTTTATGGTAAAAATCTTCCATTTTCATTTTGGGTATCTATGTATTTTTTGGAAGTACCTATTTATTAGGCAATATATATCTATCTGATTTCCAATACAAAACCATTTGAAGCCTATGGGTCAGTTTACATGGACCGACCAGCTGCACAATACAGTCGGGAATTGGTTTACTTTTTACCAATCGGCGATCATTTAGATGTCTGTTTACACAGCAGACCAAAGTAAAAGATGCAGACTGAGCAATTGATACTAGATACATAACTACCATAGTTCTTGGCAGTTCGAGTCTTGTTTCCACAGTATAATGTACTGCCGAGAACCATGATCTTTGGTGCTGCACAAAACATAATTTCACCAGATGAATGAGCATTTTGCTTTGCAAAATAATTATTACTACTTACTATTATCTTCCTCTCTAGTGCACTTCAGCTCAGTACACACAAACAGCTATTTTGAAACCTTTTGGCAATATGTAGGGAGAGTATAATGGCCGCTGACTTCTGTGCCCAAATCCAAAGCTTTTCCAAGAAATTTCAGGCACCAATGACATTTTTGCATTCAATATTTGTTCAATTTGTGAAACTGCTTAATAATCTGTCTCTGTTAACACAGAAAATGGAAAAAAAGGAGCATTCTATAAATGTACAAGTCATTTTATTTTTATGGGCTTTTTTCCCTGCTTACTTGAGCCCCATATTCTCATTACTATTACTATGCTCAATACACAGGACATATTTTCCTGTCTATTCATTGCAGTTGGTAAAACTCAGGCTGCACCAACTTGTAATTCCATAAAGTCTTATTCTCTACCGGACAACGTGATAGACAGCTATGTGTATTTCTGTAATAGAAAGAAACTGCAGATTTTCTAGGCGAACAAACAGCTGTTCAGCTCTCAGTATATAGAGTAGAAAGGTGTTTCTTCACTCGATCCCCCCGTGTATTGAAAGGGCTGTGATAATGTGATTGAAAATTCCATTGCCCAGAGGATATAATACCAGCAGATAGGTAGGTTGACCCATCGTAGCCAATGAATGTCCGTAGTATATGAATTTAAAAGTAATCTCAAAGAGCCTAGGGGTAGACGTAGCGGAGGTACTCATTTCTTTGTGTACTTTTAGCAGAACAACATTGTCTGCAAATGACTCCCGTGTTTACCTTCCTGTAGAGGTTTTTGTGTTCGGCATTAACAGGCGCTCTCAGGTTTAATGCACTTTCAGCTACGAGACGCCATTGATCCTGCTTTCAATCTCAGAACGTTTGGAGAATGAAAGAAATTACATTATATTTTGTAGCACAAGAGAGGACTCTCTCCATACATCATTGAAAAAAGGCATTCCAAGCAATTTATCTCTTTATAAACTAAGCCATAAGCAGCTGTTTTCCTCCATGTAATGCAATCATTCAACTCTGCGTTGTAAAGACTGTACAGAGCCGGACGTGTTGGAAAAAGTTCTTTGCGAACATGCAACTCTTGACAGATATTTCCTCTGGGGTGCCTCTTTTTGACAAACAGATCTGGAAATGCATTTCATTAATTTGTATTATCCCGAATGAATTGCTTAATCAGAATGATCTGTCCAGAGAAGTGTGTTCTCTCAGATTTGTTGTCTTATAGTCAAAAACAGGATGAATTTATAGGAGAAAATACAAAATGAAACCGGACAGATAAATGGCAAGGGAACAAGTTGTAGATTCCATGTTGTGGCTGCAGTGTTATTAACATAGAGTCAAAATAAGACAATAATTACAGCGTCTGAGATATACAATCTGTGAACCACTATTTAGGTTTGTTTGTTTGTTTGTTTGTTTGTTTTGTTTCAGTTTAAGTAATTACAAAACTTTATTTCAGTACTTTTCAGTTTATAGTTCACAGGGGTCTTTGCAACTATCAGGAGGCGGGATGTTATTTCTGTTTGTTTAGTTTTTTATGTATGGTATATAGAGTTGAGCAAAATGATACTCT
This sequence comes from Dendrobates tinctorius, assembly GCF_039654945.1. Taxonomy (NCBI): domain Eukaryota; kingdom Metazoa; phylum Chordata; class Amphibia; order Anura; family Dendrobatidae; genus Dendrobates; species Dendrobates tinctorius. Next base: position 7,908,847 of record NW_027361881.1, on the reverse strand, counting down.
GAACCCTGGATCAGGAGAAGTGTCAGTACTCTGCAATAGCAGGTTCATAGTGATGGACCAGCTAACTCCTGGCATCCTGGGCTCCTCTTCTGATTAGTAGGCCCTACAATGTCATGATAAATAGCTTTGACTGCCTGATTAATTAATGTGAATTAATGTTATACCGATGCCTCTACCTTGTGCCAGTCATTACACTGGTTACCCATCCACTTCAGAATCCAGGACAAACTTATTACCCTCACCCACAAAGTTCTCCATGGCTCAGCACCACTCTACATCTCCTCCCTCATCTCAGTCTACCACCCTACCCGTGCCCTCCGTTCTGCTAATGACCTGAGGTTAACATCCTCAATAATCAGAACCTCCCACTCCCATCTCCAAGACTTTTCACGTGCTGTGCCAATTATTTGGAATGCACTACCCAGGTTGATATGATTAATTCCCAATCCCCACGGTTTTAAGCATGCCCTTAAAACGTATTTGAAATGAAGAGTACACGGCACTCAGATAGCAAGAGTTAGGTGCCCAAGTACGGTATCCAACCGACTGATAACTTAATTAAACTTGGCACTCAAAAATAGAGCAATTTGACAGTTCCTTTATTGTGTGCATCCAGACAACAATGACCTTGAGCGTTTTCGGTCATAGCTAGGAAAAGGAGCTGTGTAGAGGAGCCCATATATTTGTGGGCTGAGTGTCCAGGATGAGAATCCTGTGTTGCTGGATCTAGTCAAGATGATGGTTGTGGTAACAGCGGTTTGCAGCTACTGGCCCATAGAAGTAGATAGGCACTAGCAACCTAGTTGCAAATGGAGTGGGCATACATGAGTCCCGTGGACCTTCAAAGGGCTGGACCGCGCTTGTGGAAGCAACTGTATTGCACTGGAATAGCACTTATTAAGGGTCCAGTGAAGTGTGCTGCTGTCAGTAAGGACGCTCCTGTAGTGAATGGGCAGCGAGTGTAATGACTGGCGAAGAGTGGACACGTCTGAGTATCGATTAGCCAGATGGACGACCCTGGATGCTGCATTAAGGATGGACTGGAGAGGGGAAAGTTGAGTGAGGTGGAGGCCAATTAATAGAGCAATCAACCAAAATCGGACTTACATAATCAGTAGCCGAAAGAAGAGTCCCAGATTCAATTAAAAATACATACCATATTTTATTAAATTATTAAAAATCCATGTTAACAATAAAATATACAAGGTATACACAAGCACCCAAAACTGGGAGGGAACAACACCATATGTGAATTATCCGGCTGCTCATAACACCACCGCTAATACAATCCACCGTATATCACAATTAAACATCCAATGACAACTTTAAGAAAAGTAAGCACATATTGCAAGGGAAGGCAGAAGACAGGTGAAGGCAGCAGCGACACTGTGGATGCATGTCCCTCCTCACCCCGACGCACGTTTCGCATCCAGCTTCTTCCGGGGGCATGTCAGAAGTGGGCACACATGGAGCTTAAATACTATAGTGGGATTAATACGCGCACCTGCCTGCTTCTTCTGTGACTGGTTCAAAATCAGAGAGTGAGCTAGATGCAGTGGGGGAGGGAGGACAGTGCATGGTATGAGGTGATTGGGAGATAATTTCCTGTCGGATCTGGTCACTTTATATGCGGTATTAATAATGTGGAGGTTCATATATTAGATTATGAGGTTTACACATGATAATGTATTATCATGGAACATTAATCACCATATATACGATATTAACATTATGTCAGCATGTTGAAATCCGTGTATTGAATTATGCTCCCCTTATTTAGTTGCACTATCTATTGTGTACGTTGAAGGTAAAATCTTCCCCCAAAGAGAGATTGAATATCGGACAGTGCGCATGCACCCGACTCCTCTCCTGACACTTCCGGTCCTGCCCAGATACTGAGCGGCTTGCGATTCACCAGGCTTTCCAGCGGACACAGGTCCGGAAGTGACGTTATAGGAAGAAGGGGAGAAGAGCTTCATGCGCCGCATCTAGTCCGATGGACCAATCATCCTCGCTATTACATATACTTAGCACAGTAATAGGTGCGCGTATTAACCCCACTATAGTATTTAAGCTCCATGTGTGCCCACTTCTGACATGCCCCCAGAAGAAGCTGGATGCGAAACGTGCGTCGGGGTGAGGAGGGACGTGCATCCACAGTGTCGCCGCTGCCTTCACCAGTCTTCTGCCTTCCCTTGCAATATGTCCTTACTTTTCTTAAAGTTGTCATTGGATGTTTAATTGTGATATACGGTGGATTGTATTAGCGGTGGTGTTATGAGCAGCCGGATAATTGACATATGGTGTTGTTCCCTCCTAGTTTTGGGCGCTTGTGTATATCTTGTATATTTTATTGTTAACATGGATTTTTTATAATTTAATAAAATATGGTATGTATTTTTAATTGAATCTGGGACTCTTCTTTCGGCTATTGATTATGTAAGTCCGATTTTGGTTGGTTGATGTTGGGAAGTGCCACAGTTGCATATTGTGGGACATTTGTGTATTCAATTAATAGAGCATTACAGTAGTCCAGGCGTGAGTGGATCAAGGCGACAGTGAGGGTTTTTGTTGTTTTCATGGTGAGAAAAGGGTGGAATCTAGAGCTGTTCTTTTGGGTGTAAGTGGCAAGAGCGGGCAAGAGATTGTATATGGGAGGTCAAGGAGAGATTGGTGTAAAATGTGACACCCAGACAGTGCGCCTGCTGCCGGGGTGTTATTATGGTGCCACCCACAGAGAGGGCAATGTCAGATTTAGGGAGGTTAGTAGACGGCAGGAGCAGAAGCAGTTCAGGTTTGGAGAGGTTGAGTTTCAGATAGAGGGCGGACATGATGTTGGTGACTGCGGACAGACAGTCACTGGGTGTTCTGTAGTACAGCAGGAGTAATGTCAGGGGATGACGTGTATAGTTGTGTGTCATCAGCATAAAGATGGTACTGAAAGCCAAATCTGCTGATGGTCTGTCCAACTGGGACCATATAGAGAGAGAAGAGAAGAGGGCCAAAGACTGAGCCCTGAGGTACGCCAAAAGTGAGAGGAAGAGGGAATGAAACGGAGCCAGCGAACAAAACACTGAAGAAGCGGTCAGAAAGATAGGAAGAGAACCAGGAGAGAGCAGTGTTTTACAGTAACAGCAAAATTAATGCAATTTCTAAAAACTCATTCGAATGGTGCTTTTTTTTTTACCTTGGGTTCTGTACTTTAAAAAAAGCAGAATATCAATGCTTTCAATGTTTTTACTGTAGTTTTTCCCCATTGAAATTAAAATGGCATAGCACCAAAAAAAATCATAAAAAACACAACCCAAAAAAATTCAGCTGCATTTTTATGGTTGCCTGCATTTTTCATACAGAGTTAAAAAACTAAGTGTGACCCCTTACCATACGCCTAACTTTTCTCTTCCATTGCTGCCTGGCTAGACATGCGTGACTGAAATAAACTTTAGATAATAGTAAATAGTGTTTACACAGCCTATAATATGGCTTCATTCAGGGGGCATGCAGTTCATGTTAACAATCACATGATAATCATGGGGTTTGATGGCGCATCCTGTCCTATGAGCAGCGTATGCTTTGTTTACTCACAATCACCATGGAGACATACCGACTCACGGCCCCTCAAGCACGAGTGCCTGGCCCTCATGATGAGAGGGCGCAGGCACATGCACGTGAACTGGCTACTTGTCAGTGCGCCTGTGTAGAAGGAACAGCCGCGCATGCGCACGAGCCAGGACGGAATCAAAGGGAAATTGCAAGCTCATGGAATAAAACCATCAGTAATGGATACTGTAACAAATGGAAGCGGAGGCAGAGATGGTGAAGTTCACATTCGATTTTATTTTTTTGAGTGGAACCTCGGGACCATGGTCCGGGGGGGCTCCGAAGAGGGCGTGACTAGTAAGCCCTGGGTACCCGTAGTAATGCCCCTCAGGCAGGGCCAGAATGGAATACCCAGAGGACACAGGTGCTACCTCCATTTAGACCTTGAACACGTGGCAGCTGTCCCAGCGGGACCAAAAGGGATAACAAAAGTTACAGCAGAGTCCGTAATGAGACGGGTCCTGGATCCGGGTAGTTGGTAAGGAGTCGGTTCCAGTGACCTTCACACAGTCCTTGGACTCGGATGGCTGTTGGCGGAATGGGATGGCTTAGGCCCAGGTGGTTGCAGATATAACCAGGTAACACAGGATACTGATATGCTGTGGAGACAGCATTAGACAATGCACAGAGACTGCAGACGCAGCGCAGACAGGTTAGCATGAGAACCGGATGTAGCAATGATAGATACTCGTTGCTGCTGCGCTCTCCCTATGAAGGAGAGGCCAGAAATAGCAGCCAGTGCGCTGCCATTGGTTAATAGCACTTTTTGAATAATGCACGCCGCCCCTTTAAGAAGGCAAGCGAGCGGGCGTGCGTGCCCTAATAGCCTTAGCTACAGATCTCCTCACAGGACGCCAGGAGGAGGAGGCAGGAGGGAGGCCAGAACGCTGAGCAGCAGTATGAGATCCAGAGGAGGCCGGCTGCTGCCTAAGGGCAGCATGTGAGGCTCGAGGTGAATGCCCAGAACAGAGAGCAGCGGCAGGCCTGGACGCAGTGCCAGGACGGTGGCCAGGTGTAACAGTGGCAGACCTGGGCGCAGCGCCAGGACGGGGACCGGGTGTAACAGATACATTCACAGAGCATAGCATCATCACAAGGTTATATAGAAGAATAAACTCGATTAGTATTCAAATTACATGCTAAAGCAATCTTTACGTCTCCACTCTAGTATTTGTTGGTGTTAACATGTTTAATAAAAATCTGATTCTTTAAGGGTATATACTGTATGGTTATTCATTTAATCTTCTTTGGTGTCTATACCTAAATTCAAAAGTCAACATATAGATAACAGTTTATTCCTCCTGGTTTGATGATAATAGAAGTCTGGTTAATTAAGATAAAATGCTGTGTCATCACATTGCTCCCCCATCTTAATTAGCCAGGCGTGATAAGATTCCAGTTGCCCTTCTCCACTTATCAGGGACAGTCCATTAGCATGTCTGTAAGCACAGACAGAAATGTAAGAGATCTCCCTTTCATGATGATAAAACTCACTTATATAGCTCAATTAGCTGTTGTGCTTCAATCCAGCATACACTGGTAAAGGGGAAGAATGGTGATTAGATCAACTTACATTGTTTAAATATTTAATCTATCTGCTTAGTTTTTCCTCCTGTTTTGTAAGTCAACACACTAACTGGCCTGGACAATGTGTAAACAACATATCAGCAAACATCATTGTTCAATTATCCTGTATTTCTGTCATCCAGGATAGCACTATATGTCAACTTAGAAGTCAATATTAAAGTCTGTGTTTTCATGACCAACCAGAAAGAAACCAGTCTATTCCTCCTGGGTTGCTAAAAGTAGATGTCTGGTTAATTAAGATAAAATGCTCTGTCGTCACACGCTGCATTCAGCGCGTTCACTATTCTATCTTGTACTTATTTATATTTACTGGAGCTGTAATACCATTATTTAGGATAAAGTATAGAATTGGGCTCTGTTCAGATTGTCATTTGGGCTTTCAACACTAATGAAAGCTACAATGTCCTGCTGGCACAATCGCTCACCTGAAGCCAAAGATTTCCGTCAGTGCTCATCGGATTATAATGCGTAAGCTTTGGTAAAAAGTCACAATATATGAAAGAAAATGTTGTTTGATAAAGAGATTTTTTGTTCTAAGGAGCTTACAATCTAAAAAGTAGAATGCAGCAGAAAGCCTATGACTTGTGCTGGAAACTACCAGGCTGTGATCTAAAATAGACGAACTGAACCTGTGTGGTTGTCAGGTTTATTTAATTACTGCATATTGTCTGTTTGGGATGTCTCTTCTTCCTGTTAGCATGGCGCGCATTCTGCAGTTGACTGTAAAGATGTGTTCTTACTTGTGCCCTGTAGCTATGTTTAGCTTCCTGTCTCAGCAACGTATTTTTCTTTTAGCTGCAGGTAAATTTTGATCTCCTAGCATGACACCGCCGTGATCTTATTTACTCTGTACAAGCACTTGCTGTTATTAGATAAGTTAATCCACTCCTCCCTACATTCAGCAGCAGTTCGGGATTTTGCACAAAGTGCCATTTTGCCATTGAATCTAAAGGAAACATCTTCAACTCTGGGAACCTGCGCTGTGTTTTCATTAATTGAAATTATTACATGTTCCCTCCTGACTGCACAGAGTGTAAGCAATTACTAGAGGTTCTGGATGCATTAACTAACATTATGCTTATCTTTTTTTATCTTTTTTTTCCAGCTTTTTGGGAGGTGCAGCAGTTTAAATAGTGTATGGGGATGGATAGTACTTTAAAGAGCATTTATACCTTATACAGTCATGGCTAAAAGTGTTGGTACCCATGAAATTGTTCCAGAAAAGGAAGTATTTCTCCCAGACAATTATTGTAATTACACATATTTTGTTATTCACATGCTTATTACCTTTGTGTGTATTGGAACAACACAAGAAAAACCGAGAAAAAAAGGCAGATTGGACACAATTTCACACAAAACCTCTGAAATGGTCCAGTTAAAATTGTTGGCACCTTTCCAGAATTGTGGTTAAGCAACTTTGTTTCCAGTGTGTGATGTTAGTTCAAACTCAACTCACCTGTGGCAAGTAACAAGTGTGGGCTATATGAAAATCACACCGGAAATCAGAAAGAGGTGAGAAGTTGACGCAATCTTTGCATTGTGTGTTTGTGTGTGCCACACTAAGCATGGAGAACAGAAAGAGGAGAAGAGAGCTGTCTGAGTACTTGAGAACCAAAATTGTTAAAAAAAATATCAACAATCTCAAGTCCTTTTGCACAGATTTTGATGTTCCTTTGTTCACGGTGCACAACATAATCGAGATGTTTACAATCCAATGCACTGTAGGTGATATCCGTTGATGGTAAGAGAAAAAATGATGAAAAGTTCCAACACAGGATAGTCCGGATGGTGGATAAGCAGCCCCAATCAAGTTGCAAAGAAATTCAAGCTGTCCTGCAGGCTCAGAGTGCATCAGTGTCATCGCAATCTATCCATCAACATTTGAATAAAATGAAACGCTATGGCAAGAGACCAAGGAGGACCCCACTGCTGACACAGAGACATGAAAAAGTTAGACTGCAGTTTGCCAAAATGTATGTAAGTCAAAATCCATCTGGGGAAGCGTCTAGTGGACAGATGTGATCAAGATAGAGCACATCATTCTATGCCTTGACAGTGTGCAACGCATCATGAAATCTGTAGGTTACCAAAGAATTTTGGGTTGCAATGTATCAGAAAGCTGTGTTTGCATCATGGGTCTTTCAGCCCCCAAACATACTTCAAGAAGCACTCAGAATTGATGGAAACAAAGCGCTGGAGAGGCTTGAAGTGGCTAGCAATGAGTCCTCATCTAAATCCCATTGAACACTTGTGGAGAGAACTTAAAATTGCTTTTGGGAGAAGGCAAATTTGAAATTTGAGAGACCTGGAGCAGTTTGCAAACGAAGAGTGGTCCAAAATTCCAGTTATTTATTACAAAAGGTGTGCAATCAAATATTAAGTTGAGGGTGTCAAAAATTTTGTCCAGCCCAATTTTGAGGTTTTATGTGAAACTATGTCCAGTTTGCCCTTTTTTCTGATTTTTTTTTTTTTAGTTACAATACAGACAAAGGAAATATTTTTTTGAAAGAAATATGTAACACTTATGCCAGTGCCCCTGCATAGTCTCCCTTCCCCCTCCATGCAGGAACGCCGACATTCTCACCGCCGCAGCCGAGTAGTCACCTCTTCGCCTCCGGCACATCTCCCTGCTTCCTATGCACTGGCTTCTGGCGGCGCTCCTAGAACTCACGCTCCCCTGCTCTTAAACAGGCAGCGCAAGCACACTATAAATGCTGGCAGGCATCTAGTATAAAAGGCACCCTCCCCATTATGGAGGTGCCTAAGCAACCCCTATAGTTTCCTGAGTTGTAGCTTCCTGTATGTTGCTAGGTCCCGCTTCCCATGTAGTTGAGTTAGCCCAAGTCCCTTGTCCTTGTGTGGCCAGGTCCTGAACCTGAACCCCTGGCCCTTGTGTTGCCAGGGTCTGAACTTGCAGTGTTTTGTTTTTCTTTTTTTTTGTTTTTTCCATCCCCAAAGCGTTCCACAGATATAGGCCTTTTTATTTAGTACCATTTTTTTCTTTTGGCTGCTTTTGAATAATTACCCAGTGAGCAACGCCCTCTTAAAATGACCACAAAAAGAAACACTAAATAAAAAGGTCTGGAACCGTATAGCGGATTTACAAAAAAAAAAAAGGATACTCGGGTGCATGGGGAACAAAATAAGAGGAGAGGCTTTTCCTTTTGACCTTGTGAACCTCACTTTGCTGTGACCCTCAGTTTTGACTAATACAAGGAGCCCCCTCCCTATTATATTCCTAAGGCCTTATAGGGAATGTCTGACTATGGATCAATTCACAGTGGGCAGATTTTATGTGCGGGATATCCCTTCAATCTACTAGTTATGGAAATTTTCAATGTAGCAAAATTTCTTATTGCTTCATGTACATTTTTTAGTACAGATTTCACTGTTTGCAATGCATAGGGTGGAATCCTTGAATAACATCCCCAGCAAATAATGTTGCACCTGCAACTAATCTTAGTTAGGCAACCCCTTTAACTGATTGTTTGCATCAATTTTTTATTAGTACTGTGATAAAACACTCCGGGATCGCCGTTGCTGGGGTCAAAGGTCCCGTGCATTCAGCATGAAACTCAGGCGCAGAGTTGGGATTCGGGTGTAACTGACCCTGGGTCAGGTTTATTAACGGTGAAAGCAATGCAAAAGGAAATAAAACATAAAACAAATCCTTGCCTGTCCGGCACTATCTAAACAATGGACAACCTAACTACCAACTGGCGGGCTTCTCCCGTCCAGCCAAACCACAGTTGCAGTGGGCACTGCTTCCACTCACATGTGTCTCTCACACAGACAGGCTCTCTGTGTTCCCAGGCTGAGACACTCACACAACCACCTGGCATCCTTTTATATCCACCTCTCATTATTCATTAGCAAGCAGGTGCGATACTGACCAGACTAGGCCACATAGGAAAGGAATCTGGGCGAGATATACCTGCCCTCATCCACTATTCCCACATGATTCTCACATATCCCCCCCTTCTGCTCAGACCACTCCGGTCGAGCAGTGACACCCGCCAAACAGTGCACTCGGGACAGGGCATCGGCATTTCCCATCTGTACCCCATGGCGGTGCTCCACCGTAAAAGTGTAGGCCTGCAGGGCAAGGAACCACCGGGTCACCCGGCTATTCCATTCCTTGTTCAAGTGCATCCACTTGAGAGGGGCATGGTCAGTGATCAGCCTGAACTTTCGGCCCACCAGGTAATATTTGAGGGCCTCTAGAGCCCACTTAATGGTGAGGCACTCTTTTTTTTACGACTGCATACCTTTGCTCGTGTTTATTCAGCTTCCTGCTGAGATAGAGGACTGGGTGTTCCACTCCGTCCCTCACTTGTGAGAGTACGGCCCCGATACCGGTATCAGAGGCATCCGTTTGTACCACAAACTCACTGCGGAAGTCCGGAGTCACCAGTACGGGCTGAGAGCAAAGTGCCCGTTTTAGGCTATGGAAGGCTGCTGCTAAACTCCATTTAATCATGACGGAGTCTTTCCCTTTTGTAAGATCCGTCGGGGGTAGCGATGACTGCAAAATTGGGAATGAACCGGCGATAATAACCGGCGATCCCCAGGAAGGCTTGCACCTGCTTCTTGTTGACAGGTTGTGGCCAGTCCTGAACCGCCTGAATCTTATCAACCTGGGGTTTAACAACACCCCTCCCAATTACATACTCCAAATACCGGGCTCCTTCTAGCCCGATGTGACATTTCTTGGGGTTCGCGGTTAGACCTGCCTCCCACAGGTCGTCAATCACAGCTTGGACTTTCTGGAGATGAGTCTCCCAGTCCAAGCTGTAAATGACAATGTCGTCCAGATAGGCCGAAGCGTACTGCCTATGTGGCCTCAGGACTCGATTCATCAGTCTCTGGAAGGTCGCCAGTGCTCCGTACAGTCCAAACGGCATATACACATACTGAAATAGACCTTCTGGGGTAGCAAATGCTGTCTTTTCTCTGGCAGCCTCCACCAGAGGGATCTGCCAATACCCCTTTGTTAGGTCTAGGGTCGTAATATACCGGGCTTTTCCTAACCGATCTATTAACTCGTCGACCCGGGGCATGGGGTAGGCATCAAATTTTGAGACCGCATTCAGTTTCCTGAAGTCATTGCAGAACCGGATGGTGCCGTCCGGTTTAGGAATTAGCACAATCGGGCTGGACCAAGCACTGTTCGATTCCTCAATGACACCAAACTCTAACATTGCCTTCACTTCTCGTGAAACGGCTTCACGGGGCTTCCGGGATTCGGTAGGGCTTTACGTGAACTGTGACACCAGGTTCCGTTACGATGTCATGTTTCATTAGCGTAGTCTGCCCGGGTTTTTCTGAGAAAAACTTTTGGTTGTGAAGTAGAAACTGCCTGACCTCAGTCTTTTGCCGCTCCGAGAGAGTCTCTGCAACCCGTACCTCCGGTACGGTATGCGAGCAGACAGGACGGGCCAGCTCCGCTGACAAGGCAGACCGATCCTTCCAGGGCTTTATCAGATTTACATGATAAATCTGTTCAGGTTTCCGTTTACCTGCCTGGTATACTTTGTAGTTTACTTCACCAACTCTTTCCTTGATCTCAAAGGGGCCCTGCCACTTTGCCAGGAACTTACTGTCCACCGTGGGGACCAGGATCAACACCCTATCTCCGGGTGCAAACGTATGGATCTTGGCGCCCCTATCATAGATTCTTTTTTGGGCTCCTTGAGCCTGTATCATGTGTTCTTTGACGATAGGCCTAACAGCCGCAATACGGTCCTGCATTTGTGTGACGTGATCTATCACTGTTTTAAACGGAGTGACCTGACCCTCCCAGGTTTCTTTTGCAACGTCTTAACAGTCCGCGAGGACGTCGGGCGTAAAATAACTCGAAAGGCGAGAATCCCGTGGAAGACTGGGGTACTTCCCTGATGGCAAAAAGCAAATACGGAAGTAAATAGTCCCAGTTCTTCCCATCCTTGTCTATCACCTTTCTCAGCATCTGCTTCAGAGTTTTATTGAACCGTTCAACCAACCTGTCTGTTTGAGGGTGATACACGGATGTGCGTAACGGTTCGATTTGTAACAATCGGCAGAGCTCCTTCATTACCCTGGACATAAAGGGGGTCCCCTGGTCGGTGAGTATCTGTTTTGGTATACCGACCTGACTAAACACATGCACCAGTTCCTTGGCAATCGTCTTGGTGGCCGTGTTACGCAAAGGGATGACCTCCAGGTAACGAGTGGCATAATCCAAGATGACCAGGATATGTTGGTGTCCACGTGCAGACCGTGGAAGGGGCCCAACTAAATCCATCCCAATCCTCTCAAACGGGACTTCAATAATAGGTAGGGGTACCAAAGGGCTACAGAACCGGGGCTTAGGTGCAGAGGCTTGGCAGTCAGGACAAGACTCACAATATACACGGATATCGTGATGCATGCCTGGCCAAACAAAACAGTGTAATATCCTTTCGGTGGTTTTCAGGACTCCCAGGTGACCTCCCATCACATGTCCGTGGGCCAGGTCCAGCACCTGCCGCCGGTAGGGTTTTGGCACGACTAATAGTTGCACCGTATCTTCCCCCTTTTTCTCTATCTGATAGAGTAAATCATTCTCCAGAACCATGTAAGGGTATGCCAGCCTAGAGCCAGGTTCTACGGGTACCCCATTTATCACTTTTACATTTGTCCTAGCCTGAGAAAGGGTAGGGTCCTTTATTTGCTCGCTTTGGAAGTCATCTTTCTGAACTTCTAAATCCGGCAAACGGGGAGGTGGACGGCTGTCAGCCTCCTCCTATTCCCCGGTCTCCTCCGTATCACCCGCCATGACTGAAAACGGGAACTGCAGGTCATTTCCCGCAAACTCTTCCCCCGAGTCTTCCGGGGAGACCTCTTCCCGGAGTTCGGGACCCACGCGCCCTGGGAGAAGAATCATGTACACTACTACCCGAAGGCATCAACTGATTCTCCCACAATTGCCAGAAGTGGGGAAAATCCCGGCCCAGGATAACATCATGCAATAACGCCGGGACGAGTCCCACTTTATGTTGCACAGACCCATAGGAAGTTGTAATGCATATGACCGTGGTGAGGTACGAACAGGTGTCTCCATGCACACACATTACAGAGAATTTGTCTGATGGTCCAGTCGGGGCTGGCACCAGACTGGCCTTCACCAGAGTCACCACACTTCCCGAGTCTAACAATGCCACCACATTTTTGCCATCAACAGTTAAATCACACAAGTGTTTTTCCACATCCTTTTGACCGGCATTCACACTCACTACCCGTGCAACCATAGACATGCGGTTTTTAGAGTCTGTGACGTCGCACTGCATGGGTTCAGTAGTGACCGGACAGTTCGCAGCAATATGTCCCATCTCTTGGCAGCGGAAACACCTAACGGGCCCCTTGCTTAGACCATAGTTCATTACTCTCGGCCTCGCAGTGCGGGCAGTCCCGTTTTCCTCCCCCACTGTCTTAGGGATTTTTCCATCTCCCCTACTCCCTGGAACAGTCTTACCGGTTCCACGTGGAGATGATGAAGAACGAGGTGGGGTAGCGTCGTCTCGGAGTCCTTCCGCCACGGAGTAACGTTCAACCAGATCCACCAGTTGATCTGCCGTCGTAGGATTTCCATGGCTTACCCACTTCCTCAGGGCTGGCGGTAGAGCTCTCATGTACTTGTCCAGGACGACTCTCTGGATTATCTCTGGCGCTGTCAACACCTCGGGTTGTAGCCACTTCTTCGTCACGTGGATCAGGTCGAACATCTGTGACCGCGGTGGTTTATCCGGCTGATAAGTCCATTGATGCACTCTCTGTGCCCGGACAGCGGTCGTCACTCCCAGCCGGGCCAAGATCTCGGCTTTCAATTTGTGAAAGTCCTGCGCAGCTTCAGGTTCCAAGTCATAATACGCCTTTTGGGCCTCACCGGAAAGAAACGGGGCAATCAGGCCGGCCCATCGTGCCTTCGGCCATTTTTCTCGCACCGCCGTCCGTTCAAACGTGGTCAGGTATGCCTCGACGTCATCATCAGGCGTCATTTTCTGCCAGTACCGACTCACGTGAATCACTCTCGACTCGGCTTCCAGGTTAAGCTCAGGTAAGCTTGCCAAGCGCTGCGCCACCTGCTGGAGAAGCGAACGATCGGTAACTGTCATATCCACCAACTCCTTCAGCTGGGCCATCATCACCCGATTAGCTTCTTGCTGGACGGCGGTGGACTGTACCAGCGCTTTCACCACGTCCTCCATGCTCATGCTTGCAACGAGTTGCCCGCGTTCTCCATCACAATGTGATAAAACACTCCGGGATCGCCGTTGCTGGGGTCAAAGGTCCCGTGCATTCAGCATGAAACTCAGGCGCAGAGCTGGGATTCGGGTGTAACTGACCCTGGGTCAGGTTTATTAACGGTGAAAGCAATGCAAAAGGAAATAAAACATAAAACAAATCCTTGCCTGTCCGGCACTATCTAAACAATGGACAACCTAACTACCAACTGGCGGGCTTCTCCCGTCCAGCCAAACCACAGTTGCAGTGGGCACTGCTTCCACTCACATGTGTCTCTCACACAGACAGGCTCTCTGTGTTCCCAGGCTGAGACACTCACACAACCACCTGGCATCCTTTTATATCCACCTCCCATTATTCATTAGCAAGCAGGTGCGATACTGACCAGACTAGGCCACATAGGAAAGGAATCTGGGCGAGATATACCTGCCCTCATCCACTATTCCCACATGATTCTCACAGTACACATATTTTTTTTAGACGTATAAAGTGTTTTTTTTTCATGCATATAACAATGATGCACTGAAAACCTCCAAAGGTTCCATTTAAGAAACTTTGCAATACATCTTATCAGAGAAATCTGCTTCCGTCCTCACTTACCAGCCAAGCCACTTCTTCATCTCCCTCCTGCTTCCTGAACTCACCATTCATGTTTAAAAATTAGCTCAACTAAAGGCCCCCATGCACATTAAAGTAATGTCGGTTGAACACACTGATATCGACGTGTTCAGCTAACTATCTAATGTGTATGAGGACACTGGCAAACGGATAGTTGAGGGAGATGTCGATCGGGCATGTCTGATTTAGGACTGTTAATCAAATTGGTCTCATGAACAAACGAGCTTTCCTGTTTATGGGAGGCATATTCAGCTGACATAACTGTTGGCCAAACTCATGAGCCAAAGCATCATTTAGCTGACAGCCGTCTAATGTGTATGGGATCCTTAAATCTTGGTCTAGACAAGTGGGACTGTTTGCATGGTGAGGTGCCATCATTTTATGCAAAGTTGAAGATTGCATTAGCCAGAGTCCACACATATGATCCCAAGCACAAAATCGTGAACTTCACCATCATGCTTGCCAGCTATCACACCACGTAGCATAGCATTGCCAATTAGAAGGGACTATCATAGCCTGTATACAAGCATAGGCAGACAGTGCAGCAGCCATTCTGTAGTGAAACTGTATAGCGAGAAGGTTTCACAGCTTAGCCATAGAGATAGGGAAAGAAAGCCATAAACCACTGAATAAACCATACAGATAGTTTGTGACAGCAGAATAGTAAAGGACAGATACCATAAGTTTACCCATAGCCATATATGTTGAGGTTACTTTGAAATTACTTAAGGGGCCTTTACACATAGCGATATCGCTAGCGCGTCACCGATTTTGTGATGCGATATCGCTATGTGTGATACTTACCTCCGACCGGCTCCCCCGCTGTCTGTCGCTGATCACGCAGCTCCATTTCTCGTCGGGCGCTTCCTGCTGACGAGCGATGCGTGGGCGCTGGCGGGAGGACGTCAGGATCGCCGCGTCTGAAAGGTAAGTAACGACCGCTGCTGCGTCGCTACATCGTTGTGAGATCTGCCTGTGTGGCAGCTCACTAGCGACCATTTAGCGATGCACCAGCGATCCTGACCGGGTCGTATCGTGGTCGGGATCGCTGGTGCATCACTAAATGTGAAGGGGCCTTAAGGCTGTGAAATCATGATGTTGGTGAATTCAAATGTGAAATATTCACTCAACTCTGGTAGAATATCATCTAAAGTTCTTCATTTCATTTTTTTTTCTGAAAACAAAAATAAACGGGCTATTTTCTTACACTTTAATCAACATAATAAAGTAAAATATGTTATTTAGAGAAAAGAATGAATTTTTCTCATTTGTCACAATGTAAATATTATACTGATAAATCCTAATTATTTTTGGACTTTTATAAAGAATCATTAATGTGAAGTTTGAACGTATACAGTACATAATCCTTTTATATTCTACATAAATCCACAGTTAGTGTAATCTAAAAGATATCGGACTTTGGATAGCAATTTTTTTCAACCTAATTTAGATTCCAATGGAATAATGAGTGGTTTTCATGTCACCTCTGTTCGCTCCCATGCTCCATCTATGTGCAAAAAGTCCTTCTGACAACCACTTGAAACTAAAGATTTTTAATGAAAAAGAATGACACTTAAAGTATATTTTTGTAGTGATCTATATACTACTTAACTCAATAAATGGCTAAGGTTGTTTTTTAAGTCACCAACCTCCGGGTCTAGGCATTCCTCAAATGTCAGCTGAGCTGCCAACTGGCTCTCTGGACAATTTGCATAACATTACCCTTAATGTCTATTGATTTTAGTTTTAAAACTATTGCA
This sequence comes from Dendrobates tinctorius, assembly GCF_039654945.1. Classification (NCBI taxonomy): domain Eukaryota; kingdom Metazoa; phylum Chordata; class Amphibia; order Anura; family Dendrobatidae; genus Dendrobates; species Dendrobates tinctorius. Next base: position 7,893,020 of record NW_027361881.1, on the reverse strand, counting down.
TTTTTGCAGTTATTGATTTTTTTTTCTACTCTTTTTTTGCAAACCTTCCTCATTCCTCTCTAGTTTTTCACAACAAGTTGTTTTCAAATTGTATTTTAGTTAAATCACTGTTTGCATTTAGAAGCTTTGCTTTCAGGCTGAATTGGTTCTCTATATATTTTTGTAATTGTTTCATTTAAATATTTAGATGTTTTTGAAATTTTTTGTTTTCAAAACCTTAAATAGGATAGTGCCAATAAAGCTTCTCATTGAAACTCTAACCAATGTCTACAAATCAAGACATTTTAAAATATTTTTCCATCAATCTTCTAATATTAGATTATGTTACAGTTAATGTTATGTACAATAATGATCACATTTACTTATAATATTATAAAATCTTCGCATTAGATGTCATTATTGTCAAGGCTTCTGTTGTGAGTTAGCGATGTTCCATTGCTGGTGACATGATGGACCTATCACACGTATGTAGATACAAATGGTTTTCTTGTACGAAAGGCTCAGTTAGAAATGGGTGTCATGGGACTGAACATAATATGAAAGCTATGAAGTCATTTTATAGATCTCAGTAATAGCTAAAGGGCAATCGTATGATGTTTTGTTAAATGGAAGCTGGAATCACAACAGCGATTTGGTGCTCGTCCATCATACAAGGTCTAACTTTCCCATTCATTTTTTCCATGCTCAGATGTCCACTCTCCCCTTGGACTTAATCCACGGTAACCCAATCATTCTTCCTCTTCTGTTCGTTATTATTTATTGTAACAATGATCAAAGAGTGTGTAGGCTCGGTTTTTCATTTCCTGTGCAACCACGTCTATGGATGAAATTTGGGACGTAAATTCTACTTGACACCCAGGTCCTTGCGATGCTCTGGTTTATGTCTCCAGTCATTCACTGTACTGCTTTATATGTGTCCTAATTCCTTCTGTATTTTGCTATATATATAAATATACCAGTGGCCCTTGGAAATACTTGTCTCTGGTGATTCTTTTTGGATACAACGTGTAAAAAATGTTACTACTTCACTCATAAGGGAAATTGTAATTTAAGTTTCACTTTTGATTTTAGGCTGAAAATTAAAAGTCTTAAAGTAAACTTCTTCAAATCTCTAAAACTATAAGGTTACCTCTTAGAAGGAGACTGGATTTTTTTTAATTTGTAAAGCAGGTGAACACTGAATTAGCATTAGGCTAAAGCTTCATGGCCACACTTGTGCAACATGAAAATCATGATGCTGCACTGCGACATCTCATATAGTGATTGTTATTGTGGTGTCATGCGACACGTGGCCTTTGACCATGATGCCATGTTCTTCAGTGGCCCCTATCATTGTAAGTCACTTGTGAATTACAACTCGTGCAGTCATGGCCAAAAGTGTTGGCACACTTGAAATTCTTACAGAAAATTAAGTTTTTCTCTCAGAAAATTTTTGCAATTACACATATTTAGTTATACACACGTTTATTTCCTTTGTGTATATTGGAACAACACAATAAAAATGGAAAAAAAAAGTCAAAATGGATATAATTTTACACAAAACCCATAAAATGAGCAAGACAAAATTATGGACAGCCTTAATATTTGGTTTCACACCCTTTGGAATAAATTACTGCAATCATTCGCTTCCTATAACCATCAACAAGCTTCATACACCTCTCAACTGGCCAGACCTTTCTTATTTGAAGGGCAACATCTCCCAACAGTAATTTTAAGATCTCTCCACAGGTGTTCAGTGGGATTTAGATTGGGACTCATTGCTGTCCACTTCAGAATTCTCCAGCACTTTGTTTCCATCCATTTATGGGTGCTTTTTGAAGTTTGTTTGGGGGCTGGAAGTCCCATGACCTTGGTTGCAAACCCAGCTTTCTGACACTTAGCATTACATTGTGACCATAAATCCTTTTGTAATCTTCATATTTCATGATGCCTTGCACACAGTCAAGGCACCCAGTGCCAGAAGCAGCGAAACAACCTCCCCCATATTTAACTGTAGGTACTGTGTTCTTTTCTTTGCAGGCCTAATTCCATTTTGACTAAAGAGTACAATGATGTTCTTTACCAAAAAGCTCTATCTTTATCTCATCTGTCCTCAAGAAACTTCCCCAGATGGATTTTGACTTGTGTACATTTTGGCAACCTGCTGTCTTTTTTATGTCTCTGGCAGCAGTGGGGTCCTCCTGGGTCTCCTGCCATAGCGTTTCACTTAATTTACATGTGGATGGGTAGTTTGCACGGACACTGATGCACTCTGAGCCTGCAGGACAACTTGAATTTCTTTGGAACTTGATTGAGGCTGCTTATCCACCATCCGGACTATCCTGTTCTACAAACTTTCATCAATTTTTCTATGCCGTCCAGGGAAATTATCTCAGTGCCATGGGTTGTAATTTTTTTTTATTATGTTGTGCATTGTGGACAAAGGATCATCAAGATCTCTAGAGTTGGACTTGTCACCTTAAGATTGTTGATATTGTATGCAGCAGGTTTGGTGGAGTGTGAGAGACAGGCAGTGACCCAGCATTTTTCAAAGCAAAATGTAATTAATGTCCAAACTCGCAGAAATAAACAGCACATGGTGTCCTCCGGATTGCATCCGGGAAACAAGACCGTCCACATCCATGGCCTGTTGCCGTGGGTGACTGTACCACTGTGCTACGCTGAGGGGTGCCAGGCCTTTTGGCTCCATGTTACCTCACACAGGGTGAGCTCTGCAGAGCCTCCTGCTCTGCATGCTTGGAAATTAAAAACTGACACAGCCAACCCTCTAATGCAGGGTTTTCACAAGGAACCTGTGGCCATAGGCCACTTAGAAGACCTGACTGGGAGGAAATGGACTGCTCCACTGCCATCCTGTAGTCCGCATCAAAAATAAAAGCCCATGGCAGGTTTTCTCAATAGCTTGCCCAAGACCAGCACTTACTTTTATTATGCATTGCAATCACAGCTATACCTGCTATTGCAATGCACTCCCACAGCTTCAATACACTTCTGTTCGCATTCTGGGGGACACATAGCGACCCTTGCATATAATATTGGTCACTGCCTCACAATATATGTTAACAATTTTGGTTCTCAAGTCCTCAGACAGTTCTCTTCTTTTGCTGTTGTCCATTCTTAGTGACGAACACATCTATATGGTTGGGGGAGTGGTCTCATAAAGAGTGTGATATTTAAACAAGGTCCTGTCGACTGAAGACATACAACTGCTGATATCATGATCTAATATACTATTTATTTTCATACCTCCTTATGAGCCAGCTGGTGAAGCATGTTGTGGCGACAATCTAAGCCTGTGTCTTGATAAGTGTGAAGACACTGGGTTCCGTTGTTGCCCTAGTCGGCTAGCTTAAACTATCCACCAGGGATCATCCACAGAACGCCCGCTCTCCTTTAAGGCTATGTGCCCACGTTGCAGAAATGCTGCGGAAATGTCAGCAGCATTTCCGCAACTCCCTGCCGCGGGTAAAACACATGCGGAATTCGCATGTGTTTTCCCGCAAAACGGATTCCTCCGTGCGTTTTATTAGTGTTTTTTAAGCGTTTCCGCTCTGGAGGAAATGCATACAAAACACAACGTGGGCACATGCCTTACTGTGGGCATTATACTACTCGGACAACACAGAGTGAGGGAAAAACAGTATGGCAATGCTTTATTGAACTACAAAACAGGCAAATAACACATAGAACAGTCCCAGCAAAATACCCAAGATGGTGCAAATTACAGAGTATTACCCTTCCGCTGATTCACCGGGAGAAGAGCAAATGTTAGTAAAGAGCTTCCAGGGCCAACTAACCCACCTGTGGCACGCACAGAAAGGAGGTAACGACAGGCTTAGGAAGATGACAGTCCATTGAGGTACAAGGCCTGTTGACCCGAGAATAACAACCTGACTTCTTCAAACATCTCCATGGAGCCAGGTGATTGGTCACATTCTTAGTTTTCACAAACATAACCATGGGGCTCAGGTTCAAATCCTGACTACCCCAAACATTTCCATGGTTCAGCTATGGTCAATGGAGCAGATCTGTATTCTTTCAGCCAGGGCCGTGGTCCCCTCAGCTGACATTTTGTAGAATGTCAAATCTGTGCCCCTCGTGATGGAGCCATTATGTCTTGGCTGCTGTCTTAGAAAGAGTCTCTTGTTCTTAGGATGTTTAGATATATGGATATATATCTGTATGTCCATATTACAGAGGTGCAGTTTCCAGAAGACGCACGGAAAAAAACGCATAAAAAACGCTCGTTTTTTGAGCAAAAACCGCACGGAAATATAACGTGCACTTTCTGGGAAGGAGTCCGTTTCTGAAGCAGAAATTTTCTGCATACGTGGGCACATAGCCTTAAACAAAATGTGTAATTGCAATAATTTTCTGGGAGAAATACTTCATTTTGTAGATTAATTTCAAGGGTGCCAAATCTTTAAAGCCATGACTGTAACAGGTGTATAGTTTGACTATTTTTCTACATCTTAATTGCAGATATAAAAGTCATGTGACCGTAAGTTGCACAATATTTTATTAGTCAAAGGTCTTTTGTGAGAATTGCCATCACATGTAGATGTAACTACACACCGACATTTCAGGATTTTAATAAAATGGATAGAGAATACGTGGCAAATGTGGACTGACGCTTTTATTTTTTATTTTTTTCAGTGTGGTTTTTTGGGAACCGATATATTGACTTGTGATCTTACAGTGGCTGTTTGCAGTTGTGGAAAGACATGGCACCAACTTTAATGTGAGACCTTGTAGTGCATGGCCGCACAGAGTCCTCCATAGTGTAAGTAAGCCGTTGTGACTAAGAAATATGTTATTTCTATGCTTTCAATCTCCACTAATATTGGACTTAAGGGCATGTCACACTAAGAGATATCGCTAGCAATATCGCTATAACTATTGACGTTATAGTGATATTGCTAGCGATATCTCTGTATTTGAAACTTACCTACAACCTGCTCCCCCACTGATTATCGCTGATCGCGCGAGAATGTTCAGGACCGCTTCTCGTCGTCAGCTTCCTGCGGCGCTTCCTGCTGTGAGGACGAGCGACGCGTGAAGCCGGGTGGGAGGACGCAGGATCGCTGTGTGTGACAGGTAAGTAGCGACCCCCGTCCCCAGCGATGTCGCTGTTGAGATCTGCCTGTGTGGCAGCTCACTAGCGACCACTTAGCGATGCACCAGCGATCCTGACCGCGTCATATCGCTGGTCGGGATCGCTGGTACATCGCTAAGTGTGACAGTACCTTTAAACATGGTGTCACAATTGCACTGTACTTGGAAGCCTTGGAATCTGTCAGTAGGTCTTCCACTGTCAGGCTTTGTACAGGCCATTTACCAGATGCCTGGTCTTCAACCTTTAATCCCTGTAAAGATATGTGGACTTACACAGGGACCCTTGCACTGGTACCACACAGTCATCTGCTGCCTGATGGAGCAAGCTGGTGGCAAGAAGGGTCATTACAGAGGGTTAATTCTAAGTGGTCACCTCAGAGACAATATCTGAAAGTCAGTGGGTGGTCAAAATTCAAGCTGAGGTCAGAGAATCAGGAGACACATCAGGAGCAAGTAATAAGGATCTAGAGCTGACAAGTTTAATTTCTTGACTGGCAGTGGAAGTCGGAGCTTCAGGGGTTTTAATAGCAGACACCCCCTCTCAAGAAGGAGTTATCAAAATCAAACATAGTTCCCTGATTTATCGGCACCAAAAATTCTACACAAAAGAGCGGCACTGCCTATTGGCCAAAGCGGCGACGTATGGGGACATGATCTCGCACAGACATTATATATGCAGGTTGCCCTAATGGATTAACCCCTTTTAGATAAGATTTATCCAAGCGTTGGTCCAAGCGTTGTATACTCTAGCCTTTTTTTATAAAGATTAGAAATGACCAAAATGTAGCTGTCACTCTTTACATAGAAGGAAAGTTCTGCCCAAGCTGCTATTAAAATCTTCTTTAATGAAAAGCCATTAAAACATACAATGGTGAAGACTCTCCATATAACCACACCACAACAGAGATGACAGGCTACACGTTTCGACCATACGGTCTTTGTCAAAGCCATGGCTTTGACAAAGACCGTCTGGTCGAAACGCGTAGCCTGTCATCTCTGTTGTGGTGTGGTTATATGGAGAGTCTTCACCATTGTATGTTTTAATGGCTTTTCATTAAAGAAGATTTTAATAGCAGCTGGAGCAGAACTTTCCTTCCATGGTTTATGACGTTGGTCCGCACGGAGCTCCGAGTTTCTGCGCTTGATCTCTGGTGAGCTGGCTATTTCTTTCTATTTCTATTTGGACACTCTTTACATACCCTTGCATCTGTACATAATTGAATTTGTGCATTTTCTGATCTCTACAATGCATAATGTAGATATGGAGAAAGTTTTTGTTATCCCACATTGAAAGATCTCTGTGGGGTCAGATTAGTAAGATTCTGCCTGCTGTTCAGTATTTTTGACCATGTGGGGGCTCCAGATTCAAAATAAGTTTGGGGACTATTTTAAGATGCCGTGGATGAACCAGAATTCTCCATTGTTTTGTTTTATGTAAATTATATGGTAGTATGTTATATATTATAACCACAAATATTCACGCTAATTGTATAGCAATGACCAGTGGTTGCTTATAGCCTTTTGTGCATATGTCAGACTGAAGATTGGATGCATCCCTGTCATTTCCATTTGGAATTCATGATAAGTGTGTGGTCGAGTGAAGAACTATTCAACTGATGTTTGCAGGCGTACACAACGTCTCAAGCACACGAGAGTGAATCTGTGACAGTTTATAATTGGTACTTTTAGAAATGTACTTTAGCTATTTAATATTAACTAGAAATTAGACTAAACAGGGATGTAAAGTGCTTTTCAGTGTATATTATCCATAATTAAGGGGGATTCAATCCTATGCAAGTAGACCAACCTTCTGCGTGATTTAGCAGCATAAATAACAACCCATTTGTTCCCCTTGTATATGAATATTTGGACAGTACTGACATCATTATTCACCATTTTAATAAGGAATCGGATGTATATTTCTAATTGATGTCATCCCTTATATATTTCCTACATAATCCAAAGGTTCAGTATGTTTCCAATTTAGATTTCCCCCTGAGGATTAATTGGGGTTGTCTCTGTGTAATGGGTTTATTGTATATTTAGTCTTATCATAAAAAAATATTTAATTTTTGAAAGATTTAACAAATTTTTATTCCCCTTTATATCTAAAAAATATATGGGGAATTAGTTGACTGTTTTTGTAACTTACGTAAATTAAAACGTGCGCCCATCCACAATGTCTAGTACAATGGAGAACAAGATGTTGAGAAATTGCCTGTTTTTCTCTACGTATTAACAAAATATATTATTCGCTTAATTCTTTGAATTCATTAGACTATTTCACGATTCAACGTAATATTGTAAAAAAAATAAAAAATACATAGCATATATCTCATAATCAATAAAATCTCCAAGTGGCTGGAGATCACTGTCGTTTAATAATTTACTCACTATTTACGCTGTGAACTATGAATTTAGTATGATGCGTCACATCACACAATAAATCATGGGACAGGTCATTAGGCATGAGGATCATGCTAAGTGTTTTTTCAAAATAAATGAGCTCACATCCTTTTTTTATGTAAAGTAAGCAATTGTTTAAATATGACGATGTGCTAATTATTTTTGCTTTTGTACGGGAGGAAGAAAGATAGATGAATGTATAAAAATTGCATATACCTTGCTCTTTAGTCATAATTTACTGGTCTGATTCGGTCGGCGCCCAGATCATCTCCATAATTTCTAAAAAGGACGATTAACTGTACGATACTGAAGTGCCTGTGGTTAAAATTTAGTAGGACAGGCTTTTTCCTTCTTTGTTAAAACGCGCAGTTAATTACATATACGTCAACCATTGGTCTTGTCGACATTATATTTTACCTTTAAATTATGTGATGTCCTAATTAACACTTACATTAAGACCCGATGACTGGTTATAAGTTTCTATTCCCCGGTTTGCCTGTATCTGTGAATCCTTTTTCTCCTTTGTGACAACCGTGTTTATGGCTTTTCCCTTGCCATCGAACTAGATGGCACATTGAATTATTCTCAAACGTATAAGGGCATCACGTCACATTTGTGTGTTTGATATCATACGTGACTAGCTGTACTCCAGCCAAGACCCTTAATGTACAATCTGCAGATGTGCTACCCTCTGAATGGTTAGCTACATATTAACGTAAATCTTTCTGGAGTCAAGCTCGTTTCCCATCAGTTATACAAACATATTGGTTCCTTTAGAAGGACAAACACTCAGTGTTCGTAAAAGGGAAATCTAGGTCAGAAACTAGGCATAATCATTTTCACTTGAGAATTTAATCACGTCTTAGAGGAATTCCCAGGTTTTGTTTTGGCTATGTTGTATGTTTGCTAGAAAGCTTTGCTGGAAATTAGGTTGTTGCTTACAAAAAAAAAGTAGAAGGTATAAACCACAAAGCAAAAAACAGAATACCATTACAATACAGTAAATGAAGCAAGCTGTTCACTTCCAATTCTTATATCCGGTCTTTCAAGAAGTTTTCCAAAAATAACTATTTCAAGTAAAAAAGATTTTTGAGGAATATTTCTATAATTTTACCTTTATTCCTTGACTGTCTAAGACCTCATTTAGAAGCCCCTTATCTTTTGCTTTTGATAAAAAAAATTTTAATCAGCGTGTTAGATTTGACTTTCATCCATTTTTTTCATCCAGGGGTATGTTTACCATCAGTGTGGAATCTGTTTTTCTTGTTTGCAAGAATAATAAAAAAATAATACTAATAATTTCTAATTTCCTTGCAGAACTGTAACCATACAGACAGCACTTGGACAACACATAGATGGCATTAAAGTCCCATCAATGTTTTATGAATCTATTCAAATTGGATCATTAATGGAAATGTCTTTTTCTTTTTGTCTATAATCAGTCCCAAAAAAAACAAACGTGTAAAGCACCATAGACTATAAATGGATTGTGTTCTATCAATCAAAAACACAGATTAAACACGTCCATGGAAAATGGAATGGCAAAGTGGAATAAGGCTCTTGTAACACCATCATCGTGGCTTCTAATTTTAAATAGATCCTATTTGATCTCATTGACCTGTCTGGGTCTGTTGGGTTAGAATGCATTGCATTTAAGGCAGATCAGTATTGTAGCTAAAGATATCCATAAATATTAGTTGAAAATCAGACAAGCCCATCCATATTGCCATATTGTTGGGATTAGCCAACCATTTAATGGGTATGGGGTCCCCCAGACTCACCCCTAACATGATCTGTTAGAAGATCTAACAAGTTTAAATTAACAAATGAATGAAAACACATGAGCTCTCAAGAAGTATAGAAAATTTGTCTGACAGCCATCTAAGGTCGCGTAGATTTTCAAGGAAAATTCTTTTTGCAGCAAAGTTATTCTCCACAAATTGAATGTCCCTTTTTATGCACTGAGGTCTCTCCAGAGTGTAATAAACAAAATATGCAAAAAAATATTGCTATCAAAAGCACAATAAACTTTAAATGAAATGCAACTGAATAAAGTTTATTGTTATCCACATGTATTACCCTTTGGTCCTAGGGGAAATAAGCTGCTGCTAGAGGTGTATGGCAGGTGCTAATTCCCACTTCCAGGATGAGATAAACATGCACGTTTGGCATGGCATGCATGTTTATGGTGGATTCAGGAAAAGTGGCTCACACAAGACAGTAGCTGGTTGCCTTAAGCTGGGTTCATACTGCCCTATGACAGTCCGTTTAAAGGACTGCGTTACACCGCGGTGTAACGCAGTCCGTTAATGCTGCCATATCCTCCCATTAACTAGCGCATCGCGACGTATGCCGTAAAGCGGCACACGTTCGCGATGTGCCGTTAAACTCTGACGGAGCCTCGGACGCGGCCTGCAGTGTCTGAGGCTCCGTCACAGCTAGCGCTGATGATTCATCAGCGCTAGCGGTCATAGCATGTCACTGCTAGCGCTGATGAATTATCAGCGCTAGCGGTATTGTATAACGCATATTGCGTTATGCTATAGCGTTAACGCAGCCCGTCAGCGCTATGCGTTGATAGGGCTGGTTAACGCTATGTGAACCCGGCCTTACACATAACCTACTGTTTGCCAGGTCTTTTTCCTTTGTACTCTACACTCATCAGTCCCTACTTGCGTTGAAAAAAATAAATTTCAATATTAATTAGTAATATTTTGTAGTCACAGCACCATAACCAGCTTCATGCCATAAAGACATTTATAGTAGTAAAGATGTTATTCAAATATTCATACATATGCCCATTATAGTGAACTGTTATATCCCTAGCTCTGTAATATTTTACCTTCTCATATTTGCATCTGGCATGTTTAGAAGTCAAGTTGGAATTGAGCTTTTTGTAAGAATAGAGCCCACTTTGAAGTAAGCTTTCATATCTACCACTTGATCAGCAAAAAGACCTATTAGACTATTTATAAGCTTGCGATGATTACATCGCGCACTTATCAGTCAAGGTGGACATATCTGTAAACATTTCTGACACTGGCTGTGAAATGTGGGCTCTGTTTAAGTGATCCATAGCAATGGTGAAAATGGGGTTGTCATCTCCGTAATGAACATTTCAACTCATTAATGTAGATTGTGATCTCTAATTAAGCTCTCGAGTCAAGCAGAAATAGAGAGAAGGTGTTGATGTCTTATGAAGAGGCCTTTACACTCTTCAGACATCACGCAATAGATGAGGTGGTATGACAGGCTTATAGGTACCTACAAGTAAGTGGTGCAACTTGGAGTACATTCATGTGTCAGGATCCAAAATGGCTTCACTGATGTGCTGTTAGTTGCTACGGTAAACACTTTCATAGAGTGTTAATAGATGTGCTATATTTATGGAAAACCTGCCATGTTTGATAGGTTGCAATTAGGGATGGGCAAACCTGAACTGTAAAGTTAGGGGTCCGTACTGAACACCTAGTGTCAGTGCACAGACTTTTCCCTGAAGTCTGTGTTACTGTTTGGGTCCTAGAGCCCAGATTTCAGGCGTTTCTCACACTGTCTTGTGTGTGATAGCACAAGAAACACCAGGTTTTTTTTTAAATTCGTTTATTAAACTTCAAAACAAGAAAAGGATGTAATGTACAACATGCATATTTGCTTGTGGTTGTGAACATTGTACAGAGCATACACATTACCGTCTTTTTGTTAAGTACTAAACCAAAAAGTGAACACTCTTATGGTTTACGGGTAATATATGCATAATCCCCCAAGCATATACAAAGACCAACAGGCTATACATTATGAGCATGTACATCAATCATATCTCACAGCCTTTATCATGTCGCTCAGATAATGTAGATTAATTATAAGTTCCTAAACTAAACTACAACTACGTCAACTATTTACTAACTCGCAGCCTACTATCTTGCGTTATATTGTCTCACATGCAGTGTCTCCATTCTACAAAGTAAGATGAGAAGAGTTCCACTTCTTCCAGATCTTTTCAAATTTGCCCAGGCATCCCCTGTTCTGATATAATGTGCGTTCGTATGGAACAATCGTATTTACCAAGTCAATCCAGGTTCTAAGAGAGGGACATGAATTACCCATCCACCATAGTGCCAATACTTTCCGTGTCAGAAACAGCGTTTCACATAGAAAAATCCCAACATGGTGACGCCAAACAAGCAGACCAGTGGAGAAACACCAGGTTTGATCGACATTAAGTACATTACTGCCGGTCAGAGCGCTGCAGTTCCCACGCTGTCATACAATGACAGCATGTGAGCCAACAACTATGACCAGCTGTAAAAAGGTTACCGCCGGTCACAGACATAAGTTCATGAGAGTACTACTCTCATCATAATACTCCTGGTCTTGCTGATAGCAGCGAGAGCAGGTGTACTGTGATAATACTATACTATGATAATACTATTTATCAACCGTCACCTGTGCAATAAATAAAATAAAAAAAATGGCATGTGATCCCCGCTATTTTTGCTTACCAGCGCAAGCAAAGCCAACAGCAGCCCTCAGCTGTCAGCGTTCTCTTGGCTGGTTATCAAAAAGTCCCCACGACATTTTTTTTTTACAGTTATTTAAATAAATAAAGTAAACTGTGTGAGGTCCCCCCATTTCTGACAACCAGCCACGCAAAAGCAGACAGCTGGGGGTTGGTATTCTCAGACTGAGAAGGGGCCATGGATATTGGCCCTCCCCAGCCTAAATATAGTAGCCCGCAGCCACCCCAGAAAATGCACATCTATTAGATGCGCCAATTTTGGCGCTTTGCCTTGCTCTTCACACTTACCTTGGCGAGGTGGCAAGTGAAGCAATATTTGTGGGGTTTATGTTAGCTTTGTGATGTCAGCTGACACCAAGCCCACAGGTTAGTAATGGAGAGGAACCTATTAGACGCCCCTATTATTAACCCCATAGTCAAATGTAATGAAAACACAGCACAGAGAAAAGTCCTTTATTTGAAATAAAAACACCGACTTCCTAATTTGAACGAAACATTCCCCTCCCTCTTTCACTCATTTATTACTGTAAAATTAAAAATAATAAAACACCAAATACCTCACCTGTTCCATGATAATCCATATGTGCCACAGTGTGCTCCAGCTCTGCTACACCTGAATTGCATGGCTGAGCGGTGACATGATGCGACCACTCAACCATGAATCCAGGAGAAGCTGAGCTGAGCCGGAGAGTGGAGCTTCAGTGATGCCATTGAGATTACCACTGGTCAAAGGCAGCAGTTCTCAGGCTCATCGTCTACTGGATTCACAGCTAAGCGATTGCATAATGTCACTGTTCAGCCATGTAATCCAGATGAAGCATAGTTGGGCTATTCATGTGACAAATGGATTATAGGTGGACAGCTGAGGAATATGGTGTTTTATTATTTTTAATCTTACAGTAATGGGTAAAAGAGGGTGGGGAGTGTTTATTTCAAATTATTATTTTTTTTCTGTGTGTTTATTTCAATTAAACTACTTTTTTCTGGGTGTCTTTATTTAATTTTCACTGCTGGGATAGTAATGGGGGCGTCATACCATTCTGGTACCCGAACTGGACTTTTTAAAAAGGTTTGGCCGAACTCACTGTAACATCCACTGGTTCGCTCATCACTAATTGTAATCCACTGATACTGAATTTTGTTTTAAGACTTCTATCAAATATTTGCCATATTGTACATCGTACTTCTGTTTTTGTGTCTTTTGTAGGGCATATATTCTCTGTAAGATGATGCTCAATATTATCAGAGCTATGGTTTTCTACTACATGTAAACCCTTTTTAATGGGTTAAAATTTAAAAAAAAAACTACTCACCTATTGGATTGACACATCCCCTGCTGCGCTCCTGGCTTCCTCTTCCAGTGGAAATAAGTTTCGTGACTGCTGCAGCCAATCAGTAGCCACATAGTAGTTGCAGACTTGACTTTCCCTCCGAACACAAGAAAGAATTTTTCAGGTGGCTCCAACAGAAGAGCGGAGGAGCTGTGGCTGTCCTTTGGGATGTTGATCAATACTGTACAATCCTTTAATTTCTAAAGGAATGTCCAGATTCAGACCTACCAGAACCATCTTCCTTTAGGTGTTAATCCCCAAACCACTTGTTATCCTCTATCCGCATGATACAGCTGATATCTCCAATCTGTGGATCAGTCAATTTGGTGCATCAGATCTGGCAAAGAGCTATGAAGAGCCAGTCTCCAGATGGTGACTTCTATGCGTTACCCCATACAGAAGAACAGAGCAGGATGCACACATGCTGGCTCTGAAGTTGAAACGATAAATTATGTATGTTCTGAACTGTATATAGGATGACACTGCCAGATTGAGGGGCTGCTTGAGCTGGAGACCAATATTGTGGTGGGAAATCTTGATGCAAAATACTGAATAAAGGTAAGGTGGGAACCCCTGGATGCAAGTATGCTGCCTTGGTGTTATTTAAGGTGTCTATCTATTATTATTGTATAGAGTCTCTGGATGTGGTTCGTAACCCTCTGTCATTGATGAAGTTGAACCTCAATGTAAGAAAGGTTGGGGATCACTGTGATAAGCGATACCTTTCTGACCTCTGAGGATCCAACTTCTCGAACCTTCAGATTTGCATTGAATGGAGTGGAGGAATGCTCGACTTTTGCTTTCTCTATAGGACTACCAGCAAAAGCTGAGATCTGTACTTGGCTACTTCCAGCAATCCCATTGCCAATGAATGTAGCAGGAGTCGAGCAAACGCACTTCCTCTCCATTCAAGACAGGACCACCGATCATAGGATCGCTGGGACTTTCAAGAAGTTGGACTCTCATTTATCAGCAAGTTATCCAGGATAACTTGTAATTTGGGGAATAACCCCATAATGACATTACAATAAACCTGATTACCTACACTTTTGACTTTATGTATATGTACTTTAAGTGTAGGAAGCAGAAGGATTGAGACAGTTAAGCGCACAATTAGGGAAAAAGAACCCTATGAATATTCTCATAGACTTTTAGGTGAAGAAATAATTGCAACATACAAACCAAGCTAAAATTGTCCAAAATTGCATTATGATGAGGTTTTTAAAGATTTTACATATAACCTATATTTTTTCATGTATACTTTTTTACCTATATAAACAACATTAGTGTAACCTGTATAGCAAAAAACATTGATGTATGTAAATAGATTAATATAGAAATCTGTCAGTGAAGCTTTCGAAATGCATCAGTAAGTCCAGCAGTCCACACGCTCCGCCTCATAATGCTCATATAATTATAACAAAGCTTTGTTCTCGTGTTGTAAACTTCAGAGAAGAAGGTGTCATAGCCTATTCCAGTCATACCTCATAGATAGTATACTGCCGCCAGCTTTGCGCTCACTTCCTGCCTGAAGACAAGAGCTCACTCCAGATCTTATTTTGATTTACAATATACCACATATTGGGCTCATATGAGAGTCATAAAACATATCCCGTTTCCCCTCAAAGGATGAAGTCAAAGGTGTATGTTTTACAAGATGATAGGAATAGAAAAGTTATTTTTATGATCAAAATGCATTTTTATTGAAATCATCTCTCTTTACTTAAAGACTCTTTCCTGCCCAAAATTGTATCCCACAAATCCAAAACCTCAAGACATCTTTTGATTGCCTTGTAATATATTTATATTTTTAAGCAAATGGAAAAAATATCTCTCTATCTCCTATCTGTCTCATATCTATTAATTAGCATTGCGTTTTGCTGTCCATTTAGTACTTCATAAGGAGTTTTCATCTGAATACCTATGACATGGTTGTAAACGTCAATGATGCAAAGTTCAAAAAGGAAAGCATTGAACTCCATCTTACCTCCTTCTCGCTGATGCCTGTCTTTCTTGTTAGTGTTGTTCTCCATTGAAGTTATTGACTGCATTGGGTGAACACCTGAATATCGTTTTTCTGGTATTAAGACGGAAGGTGCCCACGTTTGTCAGAAAAACACAATGTGAATGCTGCCTTATACCGCATTCATATGCCTCTATATGACAGTCAAGTGCGGACCACGATGTGCAGACTGGCTGCGGGTCTCGTGTTGCTAACTAGAAAGGGAAGCGGTTAATCTGTTGTGCTCAGTCCAGTAGCAATTCTGCCTTTTTTTTTTTTTGCAGATAAAATACAATTAATATTTTAGTTCTGCAATGTGTTTAATCAAATGACCCCATTTTGGAATCTAGACCCCCTCAAGGAATATATCTAGATGTGTGGTGAGCTCCTTGAACCTGCAGGTGCTTCACGGAAGTTTAGAACGTAGACCCTATGAAAGATTTTAAAAAATTCACATTTTCCTACAAAAATGTTCTTTTTGCCCCAATTTTTTTATTTTCACAAGGGTAACAAAAGCAAAATGGACCCCAAAAATGGATCCCTACCCTGGTATACATTTCACCCTCATCCTTATCCTGGTATGCATGGCACTAGAGTTGAGCAACTTTGGTCGGGTCAGGTTTCGTGAAACTCGAATGAAACAAAATTTGTTTCGGATGAAACTGGTCCGACTAGGGCAAAAAAAGTCGGAGTTTCGTCTGAAACCCGACCCCAATGCAAGTCAATGGGGAATAAAAGTCGTCATTGAGTGGATGAATGTCATCCTCTCAATGCCGACTTTTATTTCCCATTGACTTGCATTGGGGTCGGGTTTCGGATGAAACTCCGACTTTTTTTGCCCTAGTTGGACCAGTTTCATCCTAAGCAAATTTTGTTTCATTCGGGTTTCACGAAACCTGATCCAACCAAAGTCGCTCAACTCTACATGGCACCCTCATCCCGATCCTGGTATGCATGACCCCTCATCCCTATCCTGGCATGCATGGCCCCCTCATCCCCATCATGGTATGCACTGCCCCCTCATCCCCATCATGGTACGCAAGGCCCCCTCATCCACATCATGGTACGCAAGGCCCCCTCATCCACATCCTGGTATGCATGACCCCTCATCCCTATCCTGGCATTCATGGCCCCCTCATCCCCATCATGGCACGCACAGCGCCCTCATCCCAATCATGGTACGCAAAGCCCCTTCATCCACATCCTGGTATGCATGGTCCCCTCATCCTTATCCTGGTATGCATGGCCCCCTCATCCCTAACCTGGTAGGTATGGCCCCTTTTCCCTATCCTATGGATTGCATTTTGCAGGAAACTGTTTGAGAAAAAAGATACAGGAGTGCTACCTAAGCGCAATAGAAGATGTATAAAAATAGATATATGGGTGATACATATGTCCTCACCTGGAAACGTAGTGCAGTAGGCACAACACTAGATTGCATTTAGCACATGAATGGGATCCTCCACTGCGGTAGGCTGCCAATTTGTAATGTGTGGAGGTGTGCTTGTAATGGTGTGACTACAGGTCCAAGTAGTAGTATATGGATAAAAATTCCAGAGGCACTTCAGTTTGAAGGTTTAATCCCATGTGTGGTCCAATCTGGTCTCTGACTGAATAATTAAACTCCTGGGAACACTTTGCTATTCTAAATGGTTTGGTTTATACAGAAAGGTTATAAATTAAAAAAAAAAAAACAACAACAAACCTACATGTCTATTAAAAAGGATTGCTAAAAATGACAAATGTCGTAAAAAGTGGGAACATGTAGCGTGGGTACACAACGCGTTACTGCTCACAAAGATCCTTCATCAAATGATATGATTTTGTTTTTTTTCACTTGTAACCTTTGTGAATAAACCAAACCTTTGGAACACCTAAATGTTCCCGCCAGTCTGGTTATTCAGTCGGAGACCAGATTGGATCACACACTGAGATTAAACCTTCAAACGGAAGCGCCTCCAGAATTTTTATTCATCCCTGTCCTGGTAAGCATGGTCCCCCTCATCTCTATCCTGGTATGCAGGGCCCCATCTCTGTCCTGGTATGCATGGCCCCATCCTCATCCTGGTATGATTTGCCCCATCCCAATCCTGGTATGCATGGCCTGCTCAGACCTATCCTGGTATGCATGGTCCCCTCTTCCCTATCCTAGTATGCAGGGCCTCATCACCATCCTGGTATGCATGGCTCAATTCTTATCTTGATATGATTGGCCCCCATCCCAATCCTGGTATGCATGTTCCCCTCATCCCTATCCTGGTATGCAGGGACCCCATCTCTGTCCTGGTATACATGGCCCCATCCTTATCCTGGTGTTATTCACCCCCATCCCCATCCTGGTATGCATGACCCCCATCAGAAAAAAAAACCAAAACCATTATACTTACTTTCCCTGCGCTCCCTTGCAGCATCATGCTCCGATGCCAGCAGCTGATTTATGCTTGTAAGCAGCATATGGCAGGGACATCATGCGCGGCTTACAAGCCAGGGACAACTTCTGAAATACTCACTGCTCTCCACACCGGGACTATGTGCGTGGAGAGCAGTGAATATTCATTGCTCTTTAATAGCGAGCACAGTGTTAGCCGCAGCCGCCAGCTTCCTGCAGCTGCCGGGCGTTCACGCGTACCGCTACTAAAGGGAATGAATATTCACTGCATTCCATGCCTATGGGAAAGGAGTGTAATGAATATTCATTGCCTTAAGTAGCGGGTACACTCAAACATTTACTTGGCAGCTGCAGGAAGATGGCTGTGTCCGCTATTAAATAGAATTGAATATTCACTGCCCTCCACGCCCATGGGCATTGAATACAGTGAATATTCATTTCTCTTTAGCAGCGCGCACAGAAGTTAGACACAGCTGCTGTCTCTTGCCTCCTGTGACCCGCTGCTGCGCTCCCCCACCTCCCCACCAGAGCCGGTACATCCGAACTATAAGGTTCATCCCCCATTTTCCTCCACATTTTTGGAGGAAAAAAGTGCATCTTATAGTCTGAAAAATATGGTACTTATTTTCCCCACTGAAGGGTAGACTGAGACCACATTAAAATGGTACAGCAATTCTCTGATTTACATAGGACTCAGAGCTGAGGAAGTGTAATATGATGAGCCTTGCCTCGCTGCAAAGCCAAAGGCCTCATGAGTGGTGAATGCTCCATAAGGAGTAAAATATCAAAGTGGGCAAAGGCACTCAACATAATTCTTTAATTTTAGCCTATGCTGCAGTATATCAGCAAAAGTAAGTCCTGGGGTGCTGCTTTAATCCTTTGTGGGGTCTGTAAATTCCACACTAGTCATTATAATTGCTAATACATACCATAGAGTTGATGATGTAATAATCTGGAAAATATTGCTGCTCATAGGTTATTTTTACGCTTTCCACAAATTTTTGGGTACGGAGAAGATTACCATGAATTCCTGATTGGCTCAGATGGATCATAAAGGGTCTTTAATGGTCAGAGATGTTGCTGCTAGTTTGCAATGATATATCTGTAAGATGCCTCCTCTAAATGTGTCTGTCATGGTGACAAATTCCATTAAAAACCTTGCCAAAGCCAATGCTATAATGTAGTTGGAATTATTAGCCGGGTGACAGGGTAACATATCGATATGATACATTTTAATGCACTTTTGTACTCAAAAACATACCCTTTGCTGGTCGAGGGTGATATAAATCTGATTCCATGTGTTTGTGGTTCTTTATTTTCCCTATGTCTCCTCGTTGTCACATTCATTAAACCGTCCATAATACACGGCTGTTTTTCTAAGTGTCCTTAAAATATACTGCATTGTATGACAGCTGGCAGAGAAGAAGTTAAATCTCATGATTAAAAAGCACTAACAATAGGCAAGAAAATGAAGACATTTTGTCTTTGGCTGTCTGCCATTATACCAAGGATGACTCCATCTTCTGCATTACCTTGCTGGGCAGACACTGCTTTCTCCACCCCCCCAAGCTAAAACATTTTTGACAGGCAGCCATTCTTTTCATTTACATTCTTATTAGAATAATGTGATTCTTTCTCCCCATATTGTTTCTGTACCCAGCTGAACATTGCTGTGTCCGCCACGCAGTGAAAAGACTGCCCCCCACATCGAGGGTGATTATAATAACTGACCCGACAGCCGATAGAAGGGGAGATACATGATTGGCAATTTAAGCAACTCCAACTGATACATGAACAGTAACATCACATCACAAATCATTACAACAAGTGAACCTTGTTCAGCTTAACTTAATATGGACTGGACGAAACGTGAGTGGACATCTTATGTTAAAGGGAATATGTACGGCAAAATAAATCTAAATGCTACAGTTCCTTAAAGCAATAAAGAAAAGACTCTTCTCCAGAAAGATACCATGGAGCATGCTTCACAAATTGTTGCAATAAAACAAAAATACTTGTCACATTCATTATATGGGTGGGCAAATTTAGATGTGTGGAAATGTTAGTTGAATTATTACAATAAATTTTTTTTTTTTTTTTACCCTCCCTTGTTACATTCTGGATTCAGTTTAAAGTATAGTCTTTAGGTAACTTATTTCAAAGCAGTGAAAAAAATGTGAGATTAAATCAGTTCACAGCCCTCGTTTCCCGCTTTGTGATGTTAGAAAGGTTTACAGTTTAATATTTTAAATTAATTCCATGCCGACATCTGTATTTCATAGCGGAATGGGACCTTATGTAAATATTATCAAAGTAGATTGTTTTGTTTCGTGTGCTTCCAAGAACGTCACGTTTCAGCTCTCATTGGACAAATGTGTTATCCATTGCTTGATCTCGCCTTTACAGAACCTTAATTAATTAGAAAACGCAGGTGCAGCTTCAAGACCGTCGTTCTGGACTGTAAAATGTCGCTCACTGCCTGAGCTATACTTTGGAGATGTTGCTGAAGTGTATTCGGATCAAAATCAGTCAGGCTGCTTGAATTTTTTTCTTTAAACTTAGGTCCATGTGGCCGTCAAGGAATTTTGAAACTTGTCATCCAAGGAAGAAGCTGACTTGCTTTTGAAGATTGACCTAAGGCCATACTGGTTTGGATTATCATACCTATTCTTTAATGTCTGGACAGAGGTATTTAATTAAAAGGTTTTCCGACGGTCTGAATTACAATAATTGGTGGGACTTGGCCTCTGCTAAAGCCATTGGTTGAAAAGAGGGGCTTCAGCACTAGGGAAGTGTAGTGGCCACTGTCATTCATTTGGATTAGAACCCTTCATCCTGTGTTCTGTGGTCAGCATCTTTTCTAGCTGAGCCACAAGAGATGCACCTTTTCTTTGGGTGTTTTAGTTGTATTATTTTTTTTCTGTTGGTTTTGGGTAACAGGTGTTTTTCATTTACTCTGTTTGTCTGCCCTATCACCTTTCGTTGCAGCTTTATTTACCTCCCTCTGCTTGTATTTCCTGCTTGTTATAGTCTTTGTTATATTCATTCACTTTGTTGTGGTGTATGTTGATTGTTGCAGTTTTGTGTGTAATTCCTTTATTCCTTAGGGAATTGCTGCTCTAGTAATACTAAAAGCGGCCAAGGACATTCAGGGTAAGCTGCTGTTGAGAAGGGGTGCCATTGCATTATCTTAGACTATGATATGCCATGGACTTCTATGGCCCCCACCCTGGATATGCCCCATCCACCTTCCCTATGCCATGGACTTCTATAGCCCCCACCCTGGATCTGCCCCATGCCCCCCATTCACCTTCCCTATGCCAGGGACTTCTATAGCCCCCAACCTGGATCTGCCCCATCCCCCCATCCACCTTCCCTATGCCATGGACTTCTATAGCCCCATCCTGGATCTGCCCCCATCCACCTTTCCTACAGCCCCTACCCAACATCCCTACAGTCCCTATCCCTATTCCCTTTTGTACACTTGTTTTGGCAAAACTAATGTATATTTAGTCCTGCCAATAAAGCTTCTTTGAATTGAATTGAATTGAGTGCCAACCTCCGCATTCAGGCAGTAACAGACCAGGGCTTTTCTTAGTTTGAACTGGGATCTGTCTGTTCAGGTATTTGTCTCCCTGGTTTGCACGCTACCCATGTGAATGTGCTTTAGCAATCATAACAGCCACTTTGGAATTCTTTCCTGTAAATTGACACTTTTTTCCAAATTTTTTAATTGTTTTTTGGCTTATGGAAAAAAATGCAAAATAAAGATAATATTATCCATTTAAAAAATGTTGCTGCTGCAGATATCTGTAAATCCTTTATTCAATTACGGTAGTTATAAAAGTGTTCCAAATTTGTCAGATCTGTTGCTCCTGGTTCAGGAGAAGGCTCTCTGTTATCCCCTTAGTTTTTCTCAGTGTTAGAGTGTGTGCACAGTACTTTTTTTTTAAAGCGTTCAAGCATGATCCATTTTAAGGAGGAAACCACTTCAGGAAACACTCCTTCTTTGATGCGTTTTGGAAGGAGTTTTTTTTTTTTCCTGAAGCCGTTTTCTTACAGTTTTTTTTTCCAATATAATATTTTGCAGCCTTATGCTTGAACAGTGGCTAGTTTGCAGCTGATTAGATAAGGAGCCACATAAAAGTAGTGTCATGCACTTTCAGTTTTCCATCAAGGAAATAAAATGTGTTTGGGTTTTTTGGGGGGTTTTTTTTATGTAGAAATATATATGAAGAATCTTTCATGTGTTTAAGTGATTTTTCAGGCAATTTTTGAAGCGGAAACTCCTCAAAATACTCTGTGTGCACATTCTCTAAGACAGAGGTGGGGGACCTTTTTTCTGTCAAGGACCTTTTGGATATTTATTTACACCATCATTCAGGGGCCGTACAAATCACACCTTAACTCCATCCACAAAGTGCGACCTGAAACTGGCACTGATTTCAGGCCGTTATCTTTCATTGCACGCGCCTCAGCATTCAGTAGTGAACGTTGCGGGCTCGTACTCACAGAGCAAGAGGAAATTAAAGGGCCGGTGGCCATCAAAACACAGCTACCTGTCCAAACACTGCGGTCTCTGAAATCTGCTTGTGGCCCCAAAAAAGCCCACGGGCCTAAGGTTCTCCACCCCTACTCTAAGGGATAACAGCAGAGAAGGGTAATAGCAGCAGAGAGATGTAACAACTGTCCTGGCTCAGGTGCTGGGCCTGCCTTCTCTTATGGCCAGCTTTCTGTCTGTTAATCTGCGCAGGGTATTGGTACTTGACTGGCAAACATGTCTGACATCATCACTAAAGTCCTTATAATAACTGGTCAGGAAACCATGTGCTTGCTGTCTGAGTATTGAGAAAACATTCTCTAATTTACCATTTGTTTATCAGGAGTTGCTTCACTTAGTTAGCTCCACTTTAGCCAAGTGTTTAATTATCCACTGCTACTCCTGACTTCCTTTCAACTGCCAGCATTTATTTACAACCTCAATCCAGCTTGCGTAGGAGGTGGTCCACACCTATCATTCCGCATTCATCACAAACTTCTTGGTGCTGTTCACACCACAGTCTATGCAGTCAATGTAATGGCTCTCTGCAAGCTAGTTTCCATTTTGCCAATATATTTGTTATTTATATTTGAACCGCATGGGTGTAAGCAGGTTTGCCATTTCTTCGCTACTATTGTGTGGTTAACCATTTCCTTGCTCCAGGTTCCTCTTTGCATACTTCTCTACTGTTAACCCAACTCTATAAGCAAGTTAGCATTTTAGAATTTTGCCTTTTTAGTTGTTATTCCTCTGTGTAACCATATCTGTTGTGAACACTTTTGACCTGGCTTCTGAGTTTGGGCTCCCTCTGGTGGTTGCTGCTGGTAATGGAGCTGGTCTGGCTAAAAGAAATAAATCACCTGAGCAGGATGATTGGAGGTCAGGTGTTACAGACTGGAGTGATTTAAGTGAGCAGCCTTCCATCAGCTCTTACCGGTGATTTGGTTTTCTTCCTGAGCATTTTGGAAATCTGCTTGCCTCCTGCACCTTTCAGATAAGGTATTTGTCTGCCTGAATCTTTATGCATTTGCTCTATTTTTTGCTTTTCTCTGATTTCTGCCTTGCTGGTGTGAGTCCAGCCTGGTTCCCTGCTGGGACCGTGCTGGACTCTGTTTCTTGTGCCACAGCTCAAGTCAGTCTTTTCAGTATTTCTAATTCCCTGTTATATCAGTATCTTTTGTTTGCATCCAGTTACACCAGAGTTCTGATTTAGTGGGGGAGAGGTCGTGTGGCCTCAGTATTTTTGCATATCAGACGTGTTGGAATTTTTCTTAGGGTTTTTTGCGTGATTGCAGACAGTATCCTTTCCTGTCCTATTCTATTTAGACAGTTTTGGCCCCATCATTTGCTTACTCTATTTTCTGCCTGTGTTTGTGCCTCATCTTGTCTCACCAGCAATATGTGTTCGGGGCTATCTATTCCTTTGGGGGTCTACTCCGGGGCAGTTTAGCTTTCCCCTTTCTCTCTTTAGGCTTAGTTAATTCTTTGGCTCTGCCGAGGCATCTAGGGCATCGTAGGTACGTCCCACAGCTAATTCTAGTTGTGTTGTCAGTTTAGGGGTCTGCAATCCACTTAGTTACCAACCTCTCTGGTTATCTGGTTGCCTCGCCTATTCCCCTGTTATCCTCCTCGGTTACCTAATCATAACACATATCTCTGTAAGCAAGGACCAGTTTACCATTACTTCACTGTTGTCCTGCATCCATATACCTTCCGCAAGTTCTTGATTGCATACTTCTTTGCTATTAAATATTTACCTGCTGAAATTCCACAAGCTGCATATCAGGGGTTCTCAAAATGAATGAAGATTGCTGACTGGAAGTCCTATTGTATTAACTAAAGATATACACTAACATAGAAATATATATTTGTTTGTGCTAAATGTGTCTATAGCCGCTACATGGGACTATGTTACCATTTTCTTCAAAGTGCCTGGTCACAGTTAGAAATTTGCAATGAAAGGAGCCTCAACCACTTTTTGTAGGAATCAATGGGCAGCCCCCACTAAACATTTAGCTAGAATACCGGAATTAAAAATGAATCTGGAAAAAAAAAATCCAGCGTGGAATGAAAAGGTAAAAAATGTACTTTATTACTAGTTACTAAAAAGGAAAAACATTTTCCAGACAAGCATGCAGGCAGTTACAGCTAAATGTTGGACAAGTGAGACAGATCTACGCGTTTCGACGCTAGTGTTTTTCAAGATCTTGAAAAAGGCTAGCGTCGAAACGCGTAGATCTGTCTCACTTGTCCTACATGGAGCTGTAACTGCCTGTATGCTTGTCTGGAAAATGTTTTTCCTTTTTAGGAACTAGTAATAAAGCACATTTTTTACCTTTTCATTCCACGCTGGATTTTTTTTTTTTATTTCTTGCACTTTCTGCTTGCTCTGCCTGATCCGTGCGAGGAATTGGATTGGAACTTATCTACAGACATTGGGGTAAGCTGACATTTTTTGCCATATTTAAAAATTAATCAGAGCACTCCTTAAAAACTAAAGTGAGAAGTATCAGTAGGCCTATTACAAAGGTCTGAAAGTCAATAAGCCGATTAAACAAAATCGAGCTAACCAATGTTGTAAATTTGCAGTTGGAATACAGTTGGTAATTAGAGCTAAAAATCATTTTAGAAAGACCTTACTAAATACTAAAATTAGTATGGTTTGTAACTGGGGTTTTTTAAATGTCACTAAGAGTTTTTTTTAAACCTTAAGGGGATCCAGTAGGAAGAAAACTTTGTTATGGGTCACCTTGTGAGGTGAATCCTCTAAGCCCCAGGTCCAAATAGGCACATGGACAAGTGATGTCAGTGCAACAGGCAAGTAAGGCTCACAGGATACAGATACTTGAAGCACTAGAGGCTGTAGGCAGGCAGGACACAGGGAAACAGGTACTGAGCATGTAGTGGTGCAGAGTTGAACTAAGAATCTTAAAGGGAATCTGTCACCTATTTTTAGCCCTATCAGCTGCGCCCACCGCCATCAGGGGCTTATCTACAGCATTCTGTATTGCTGTAGCTAAGCCATTATGTAACCTGAAATAGAAGAAAAATGAGTTATATTATACCCACCCGTGGGCGGTCCGGGTCCGGATATGGTCAGATGGGTGTCACAGTCCGATTCAGCGCCTCTCATCTTGTAGCGTTGACGTCCTCTTCTTGGCTTCCCATCGCAGTGCAGGCACACTGCTCTGCCCTGTTGAGGGCAGAGCACTGCAGTGCTCATGCGCCGGGAAAGGTCATAGAGGGAAAGGGAGCGCAGAGACGAGGATCACCTCAAGACATCGAGCGTGCAGGACTGGGGACCCAAAACATTAAGCCAAAGCAACCCAGGAGTTTATTAAAGCAAAGAAGTGGAATGTTCTTGAATGGCCAAGTCAGTCAACTGATCTCAACCCAATTGAGCATGCATTTCACTTGTTAAAGACTAAACTTCAGACAGAAAGGCCCACAAACAAACAGCAACTGAAAACCACCGCAGTGAAGGCCTGGCAGAGCATCAAAAAGGAGGAAACACCGCGTCTGGTGATGTCCATGAGTTCAAGACTTCAGGCAGTCATTTCCAACACAGGGTTTTCAACCAAGTACTCGAAATGAACATTTTATTTACAATTATTTAATCTGTCCAATTACTTTTGGTCCCTTTAAAAACAGGGTGGCATATGTTAAGGAGCAGAAACTCCTAAACCCTTCATCCAATGTTAATGTGGATACCCTCAAAAGAAAGCTGAAAGTCTGAACTTCAACTGCATCTGAATTGATTTGTTTAAAATTCATTGTGGTAATGTCTAGAACCAAAATTAGAAAAATGTTGTCTCTGTCCAAATATATATGGACCTAACTGTATGTGCACACAATCAGGAACTGGTAGTGCTTTGGACGCAGCGCATATTCGCTGCATTCAAAGAGCTGCCATCCAATGAATGTAGGTGAATCTGCTTGTGTTCTCCGCATGAGAAATTGACATGCTGTGGTCTGGTGAGACTCACCACATGTCCGTATCTGCACACAAAGTAGGCATAGGTGTTATGAGCTCATTTTCTGCTCCACCAGTTGAGAGTTCCCCTTCCGTTCTCCCTCTCGTGGTGATGGGAGGTAGTGAGGTTGGTTTAAGTGGTAGTGATCTGCCACCTGGTGAGGAAGATAATGATTGGATCTCTGGAGTATCAGACTGGATATAAGAAAGCCGACGCCCTATCCTGTTGCTGGGCATTCAGTCTGCTTCTCAGCTCTAGGACTCAGCTTTGTTCCAGTCTTTCAAGATAAGTTTGTTTTTTTGCTAATGTTCACACTTGCTCATGTTGGTCTTTTCGGTTTTTTGTGTGGTCAGCCAGCCCGGCTGGGCTGTGCTGAATTTCCACTCTTATTTGCCAAATTGCCTTTTTTTTGTCCCTTGTTAGATTGGTCTCTTTTTGCTCTGTCTCAGAATATTTCAGAGTGCTGATATAGTGGGAGAAGTCTAGTGACTTCAGGGTTAATTTTGCTATCAGTTGTGTTGGACATTTTGTAGGGTTTTTTGGCAGACTGCAGACAGTGTCTTTCCTTTTCTGCCCTTTCTAGTTAGTCGGGCCCCATCGTTTGCTCAGCCTATTTTCCTGCCTTTGTGTGTGTTTTCATCTTGTGTCACCGTCAATACATGTGGGGGCTGTCTTTCCTTTTGGGTCTGCTCTGGGGCAGTTAGTTTTCCTCTTTTCCTGCTTTAGGCTTATGTAGCTCTCCGGTTGTGTTGAGGCGTCTAGGACCAACGTAGGAACGCACCATGACTGCTACTAGTTGTGTGGTTAGAATCAGGGATCTGCAGTCTGCATAGTTACCAACCTCTTTGGTTTTCTGAGACTTAGCTTGTGTTGTTTTTTATTTTCTCCTCGGATCATAACAGAATCACCAGCTATACCGCAGATTCTAAGGTACTCAAAAGCAGGAAAGAAAAAAAAAAGTGTCAGAATTTTTTTTTTATATGCATTTTTTCCTCTTTTTCTCTGGGGCCGTAGGAGGATTTTTTCCTTAATGGAGATTAAGCAATTGTCTGATCGTGTTGAGCAGCTCGCTTCTGAAGTGCAGGGAATTTCCGCCTATCTCGCTCAATCACATGCTGTTGAACCCAGAATCCCCACTCCTGATGTGTTTTCTGGGGATCGGTCTAAATTTTTGAATTTTAAGAATTGTAAATTATTTCTTGCCTTGAAGCCTAACTCATCGGGAAGCTCTGTGCAGCAGGTCAAAATTGTCATCTCCTTGCTGCGCGGCGATCCCCAGGATTGGGCGTTTTTTCTGACACCTGAAAATCCTATTCTGACTAATGTGGATGCATTTTTTCAGGCCTTGGGGTTGTTGTATGATGAATCTAATTTCGTTGATCAAGCTGAGAGAACGCTGTTGGCACTAAACCACGGTCAGGATCCTGCAGAGTTATATTGTCAAAAATTCCGAAAGTGGGCAGTCCTTACTACATGGAATGATAGTGCATTGTCAGCCCTCTTTCGGAAAGGTTTATCAGAGACCGTAAAAGATGTTATGGTGAGATTTCCTGTTCCCTCTTGTCTGGATGGCTCTATGGCATTAGCCATTCAAGTTGATCGGCGTTTACGTGAACGTAAAAATACACGGGAGGCGCTGCCACCTTTTGAACAAATGTCTGAACCTATGCAATGTGATGGGGCTTTGTCTAGGGCGCAACGTCGGGCGTTTTGAAGGCGTAATAAGCTGTGTTTTTTCTGTGGAGACGCCTCTCATACTATTTCTGTCTGCCCTAAACGAGAGAAACGTTTTGCACACACATTTGCTGTGGGCAGTATACAACCTAAGTTCCTTTTGGCAATTACTCTGATCTGCTCCTTGTCCACATTTTCCACTAAGGCTTTTGTGGATTCAGGAGCAGCTCTGAATCTGATGGATTTGGACTTTGCTAAACATTGTGGGTTGTCCATGATGCCTCTGCAGACGCCTATTCCTTTGAGAGGTATTGATGCCACTCCGTTGGCGGAGAATAAACCTCAGTTTTGGACCCAGGTGATAATGCGAGTTGCCCCTGACCACCAGGAAAATTGAAAATTTTTGGTGCTGCATAATTTGCATGACACTATTGTTCTTGGGTTCCCCTGGTTGCATGCTCATAACCCAGTTTTGGATTGGAAATCTGTGTCTGTGGTGAGTTGGGGTTGTCAATGTGTTCTTAGGGACGCTCCTGTTTTCTCCACCTCTCCTCAGTCTCATGATATTCCTGATTATCTGGCTGAATTCTCTGATGTATTTAGTGAGAGTAAGTCTGCGTCTTTGCCCCCTCATAGGAGTTATGACTGTGCAATTGAGTTGATGCCTGGGTGTAAATTTCCCAAGGGTCGGCTTTTTAACTTATCTGTACCCGAACATGATGCTATGCGATCCTATATTAAGGAGCCGTTGGAGAAGGGTCATATTAGACCATCCTCGTCACCTTTAGGTGCTGGGGGGTTTTTTGTGGCCAAGAAAGATGGTTCATTAAGACCGTGTATTGATTATCGTTCCCTTAATAAGATGACGGTTAAATATCAGTACCCGTTACCTCTGATGTCTGATTTATTCTCCAGAGTTAAGAGTGCCTGCTGATTTACTAAGCTTGACCTCAGGGGGCATATAATCTTATTCGCATCAAGCACGGGGATGAATGGAAGACGGAGTTTAATACTCCGGAGGGACATTTTGAGTACCTGGTGATGCCTTTTGGGCTCTCCGATGCCCCTTCTGTCTTCCAGTCCTTTATGAATTATATTTTCTGAGACTTTGTGGATAAGTTTTTGATCATCTATCTGGATGATATTTTGATCTTTTCTAATGATTGGGATTCCCATGTATAACATGTCCGGACTGTGTTTCGGATTTTGAGGGAGAATTCCCTGTTTGTTAAGGGATCGAAATGTCTCTTTGGTGTACAGTGGATTTCATTTTTGGGATTTATCTTATATCTCCATCGACTATGGAGATGGACCCGGCCAAGGTGCAGGCCATTTATGATTGGGTTCAGCCTACTTCTTTGAAGGCTCTTCAGAAGTTTTTGGGTTTTGCTAATTTCTATCGTAAATTTATAGGTAATTTTTCTAGTATTGTCAAACCACTGACTGATCTGACCAAGAAGGGAGCTGATGTGCTGAATTGGTCTCCTGAGGCTGTCTCAGCATTTCAGGAGCTTAAGCGTAGGTTTACTTCAGCTCCAGTTTTACGGCAACCTGATGTCTCACTTCCATTTCAAGTGGACGTAGACGCTTCTGAGGTTGGTGCAGGAGCTGTTTTGTCCCAAAAAGACCCTGTGACTTCTAAGATGAATCCCTGTGCCTTCTTTTCTCGAAAGTTCTCCCCATCTGAACGCAACTATGACGTAGGGAATCGGGAATTGTTGGTCATGAAATGGGCATTTGAGGAGTGGAGACATTGGTTGGAGGGAGCTAGATATCAATTTGTGGTCCTCACCGATCACAAGAATCTGACTTATCTGGAGTCGGCTAAACGCTTGAATCCTAGACAGGCTAGATGGGCCTTGTTTTTCACACGTTTTAATTTTGTGGTCTCTTTTCTTCCGGGCACTAAGAATGTTAAGGCAGACGCCCTTTCTAGGAGTTTCTTTGCTGATTCTCTTAATGTGACCGAGCCTACTACTATCCTAGGTGAGGGGGTAGTTCTTTCTGCCATTTCGCCCGATTTGAGATGTGCCCTGGAGGAATTTCAGGAGGATAAACCTGAGCATTGCCCTATGGGAAGATAGTATGTTCCGGACCAGTGGAGAAAGAGAGTGATGTCTGAAGTCCATTGCTCCGCATTGGCTGGTCATCCAGGTATTTTTGGTACCAGAGATTTGGTGAGTCGGTCATTTTGGTGGCCTGCCTTATCTTGTGATGTCTGGAATTTTGTACAGTCCTGTGGGACTTGTTCTCGGTCTAAACCCTGTTCTCGTTCTAGTGGGTTGCAGATGCCTCTGCCGGTGCCCAAGAGGCCATGGACCAATATCTCAATGGATTTTATTTCTGATCTTCCTGTCTCTATAAATGACTGTTATCTGGGTAATTTGTGATAGATTTTCGAAGATGGTCCATCTTGTACCACTCCCAAAGTTGCCATCTTCTGCTGAGTTGGTACCCTTGTTTTTACAACAGGTGGTTCGGTTACACGGGATTCCTGAGAACATTGTGTCTGATAGAGGGGTCCAGTTTGTTTCCAGATTTTGGAAAGCCTTTTGTTCCAATCTGGGAATTCAGTTATCCTTCTCCACGTTTCATCCCCAGACCAATGGGCAGACTGAGAGAACAAACCAGACCTTGGAGTCTTATTTAAGATGTTTTATATCTGCTGATCAAGATGATTGGGTCTCATTTTTGCCCTTCGCCGAATTTGTGCTGAACAATAGAGCTAGTTCTGCCTCCTTGATGTCACCCTTCTTCTGTAATTTTGGGTTTCATCCTCGATTCTCTTCAGGGCAAGTAGAATCTTCGTCCTACCCAGGTGTGGACACTGTGGTTGTGAGGATGCAGCAGATATGGGACCAAGTGGTGGATAAATTGTCTCTCTCTCAGGAAAAGGCCCAGCTTTTTTCCAACCAGCATAGGACCATTGGTCCCCGATTTAAAGTGGGTGATATGGTTTGGTTGTCGTCTAAGAATATTCCTATGAAGGTTGCATCTCCAAAATTTAAGCCAAGATTTATTGGCCCTTATAAGATTTTGGAGATTCTTAATCCTGTTTCTTTTCGATTGGCTCTTCCAGTTACGTTCAAAATCCATAACGTATTTCACAAATCACTGTTGAAGAGGTTGGTTGAGCCAGTAGTTCCTGTGGCGGCACCTCCTGACCCTGTCTTGGTTAAAGGCAATATGGAATATGAGGTAGAGAAAATATTGGATTCTCGTTTGGTTAGACGGAGACACTAGTATTTGGTCAAATGGAAGGGTTATGGCCAGGAGGATAATTCTTGGGTCTCTGCCTCTGATATTCATGCCAATAAATTGGTTCGTGCTTTTCACCGGGCCCATCCTGATCGGCCTGGTGGCATGGATGAGGGTTCGGTGACCCCTCCTCAAGGGGGAGGTACTGTTATGAGCTCATTTTCTGCTCCACCAGTTGAGAGTTCCCCTTACATTCTCCCTCTGGTGGTGACGGGAGGTAGTGAGGTTGGTTTAAGTGGTAGTGATCTGCCACCTGATGAGGAAGATAATGATTGGATCTCTGGAGTATCAGACTGGATATGAAGGACCCTGGAGGAAGATCTGGCTAGTCCCGTGTTTGAGACTCTTAAATGAGGCTCCACGGACTTTATTTGCATATTTGTATTTCCCAGGGAGCAATGCACCTGGGATTTCACTGATTGAGCGCCTTTGCCGGCTGCCGCAGTGTTTTCTTTGACTAGTCTCCCTGAGGTCAGTGATTGTTTTGTGATGTTGGTCTACTAGGCATTGCTCCCTCCTAGCCAGAATCCTACTCCATACTGATGAGGGGCAACACCCCAAAACAGCTGTCAATGGATGTATACCTGGCCTTGGTATTTCCCTTGTCATATCTGTAAACTCGTAAAGAGCTGGATATTGACTTAAAGGGCCACTTAATATGGTGGTAATGGTGGTTTCCGAAAAGAGCCACTCCTTGGCTGGGTCCTTCCCTGGAGGAAGATCTGGCTAGTCCCGTGTTTGAAACTCTTAAATGAGGCTCCACAGACTTTATTTGCATATTCGTATTTCCCAGGGAGCAATGCACCTAGGATTTCACTGATTGAGCGCCTTTGCCGGCTGCCACAGTGTTTTCTATGACTGGTCTCCCTGAGGTCAGTGATTGTTTTGTAATAGTGTATTGTAGGCTGGAACCAGTTTGCTGACTTTGAAAGTAGATAGGGAAAGGCAGTGAATGTGGACTGAAGGACACTGGGTAATTCTAAAAATAGCTGACATGCCTTGGGTATAAAAAAGTGCCAAGAGACAGAGAGAGCAGATCTCATCGCACAGAGCTACCAGTCGGACATTCTGCAAAACACTCAGACGAGAGGACTGCAGCCAATTCATCCTGGCACCGTCACAAGGGACACGGATCTATGATTCTATAGCAATCAATCCAGGGGTTGTCGGCTCTGTTTGGAAGGACACATATCTGATCCAGTGACCATCTCTTAACCATGGATATGTTTCGAGAAAGCCGGTTTTTGGACCCTCTGGTTGCCTTTTTCCATGGAGATGGTCGGATAAGCCAGGTGGTGACTCTAGTGTCAACTGGCTTTGGACCTGGTACTGACTCTATGGACTGTTCTCGGTCATCTCACTATGCTTTTCGATATCTCTTCTCTGTGTGTATATCAGAGGTGGAATAGCTACCCTGGGAGGTCTGACGTAACATCTACCATTATCCCAGCGAGACAGCGGAAGGGTGAGATCCTGTAATGTGCAACATCTTTGGGTAATTGCTGGGATTGTTCTGTTT
Organism: Dendrobates tinctorius; assembly: GCF_039654945.1. NCBI lineage: Eukaryota > Metazoa > Chordata > Amphibia > Anura > Dendrobatidae > Dendrobates > Dendrobates tinctorius. The sequence continues at coordinate 7,860,296 of NW_027361881.1, read as the reverse complement.
GCTATTGCGTGTTGTGGTTCAATAAAGTATTGCCCCACTGTTTTACTCTAACCCTGTGTTGTCTGTGTAGTGTATTGTCCACCGGGAGATAGAGCGGGCGTTCAGTGGTATGACCCTGGTCCTTGCAGTCTTCTTAAAGTCAGCCGGGCTAGTGGACGAGAGCACCCACTGACCCTGTTTGTCCACAATGACCTTTTGGAAGGGGATCAATATCAGATTGGAGGATGTCCAGCCCACTAATCAATCAGCTATTGTTAGCCCCAATGGATATTGGATGTAAACAATAGGAGGTGTTTTTCAGTACCTGGCTACGATTACCATGCATTGAGTGGAGCAGTTCAATTCTCACTGCTGTCAGAGCAAATAACAGCTGATTTTTAGGGGTGCAGGGAGTCTGATGTCCGTTGATCTGATAAGGATGAATAATTCTGAGGATAGGTCATAGATTGCAGAAGAGGACTGTGGTCCTGTAGTAACATAAATTAGAAAGTAAGCCCGGTTTAGAAAAAAAGGTTTATCCTTTTTTTTTTATTACGGTTTTCTAATTAATCAAAATAAGTTGCAAAATTTGTGCTGTTTTTGGGAGCAAAACCATATGCGTAATAAAATGGGTCCATTTTTAATTTTCCTTCACGAGCTCCCACCCATTGTGCATTATGCTACCTTTTATGGTTACACCTAAAGGGGTTAGTCTCCAAGATGTGACAGTTTCCATTATTAGCAATGGAAAAAAAGGGAATAGTCATTAATTCTTTTCCTGAATATTGTTAGGTCCAAACATAACCAGTTCATAGTCTTGAGTTTGCTAAATTAGACATTGTTGATTGCGGATGGAAGACCACATTTTATTTCATCCAAATTGTAAGTACAGTACTTCATACATGTCCGTCTGCTATAATGTCGCTGTGAAACCCCTGATATAAGAAATATAATACACGCATATTAAAAAAGAAAAACCCTTTAGCATATAGATAAGTCAATTTATCATCAGTTTTCTGCCAGAATAAGCACTAATATTTGTGCCACTGACCCTGACAACTGTTTCTGCAGAGTATTCTCTAAGTGTGGTCACCTCGATGTCCGTTCATTCGCGTGTGTATTTTTTTTCCTCCTCGTTTCATCTTGAGCCTAATAAACGGTCTGTGTCATGTTGGATGGCAGTAGATTTTTTGCTTGTTGGTTTATCTAGCCTCCCAAATAAAACCCATCGTGGCGATGAGGTTTGACTGAGATAACTCTGCTGACATTATTGATTTCTATCCACAGTGCACTTCGTCAAAAAATCAAATACGAGGCCTTTTGAGCCCTTTCACCTTTACCAAACACACAGCAAATAGACCTTTTTATATCAAGCGTGAAAACCCGGGCACATATTTCTTTGTCGTTTTATATATTTTTTTTTTTTCTTTTACTTAAGTCACTTGCTTCACTGATTTTGAAGCAAACAATAACCTATTCTACTTATAATGATAAATGCATTTTATACTACGTCCGACCCAACAATAGCTGAAACGTAACAATGTGTTACACGATGTTTATGACTTTCACGTACATGAAAAAAAGAAATACATCGGTGGCGTTAATTGTGTGCTCACTATCCCTTTAAATTTCTCGGCTACAAATCAGCCATGCAAACACCCAATAAAGCACGTTACTGGTCAGATCCGGGCATTAAGTATGCTATAAAGCGTTCAAGTGGCCACAGACTCCACTCCTTTCTCGTTCTCTCCTGACACAGAGAAAATATTATGCGGCGACTCGTTTGTAGTGAATCCGTGTGATTCATTGCCCAATTTTAAACTGCCAAGCTGCTAAATTGCATCAGGTCTGCCAAAATTCATTCCACGACTTCGAAGAGATATGAAAAATTAAATGTCATCTTGGTACAGTAGAAAACTTTTACCTTTCAGAGTACAGAATATGTTACATTCAGTAATGATGGATGGTTGCCCATGGCTATACTTAACCTACTTAGTAATGTCATGTAGTGAAAAGCATGTTTACCTTAAAAAATGGCAGCCGACATAAACTGTATCAAGGTCTGACATCAATGCATTTTCCTTCCAAATAAAGTGACTTTTTATGTTGATTCGCTGATATAAAATAATTTTTCCTCATCAGCGTGTGCGAGCAGCGCATTATGTTGTGAGGTGAAGGAAGAAAGACCGTGACGAGCACTTAACTCCTCTATTTTCTTTAATAACAGTCAGTTTTTCTATTTTTTTTTTTTCCTGACGAGAGAGGGAGAAAGAGGAAAAGAGAGGGTGGAATTTGAATACAGCTTAATCTTGTGTGAGAGTGGTAGGTTAAGGAGAGTGTTGACACCGTACAAGGATTGTGGTAGCCACAATCCTATCGCCACAGCGTGTGCAGGAACGATACGTTATACAAGACGTCAGCTTTTCAACTAGCTTTGGTAATTTTTCTCTGGAGCTTTCCCTGCCAGTGACAGCTTCATTTGTTTAACACACAGCTACAGGCACTCTTAGTTTTAGATTATGATATTGCTCTTTCTGTATTGTTATAGTGCAGCAAATTTGGGAATACCTGAGCAGAGCTGCTATCTTTAAAATGTCTGGACACACAAGGGGGATGGAAGGAGGGCTCAATCTTCATGGTTAACGCTCGCCGCCACGGAAAGACGCAAGTCTGTGATATCAGCACAGGATACTCCCAACTTGGCCCAATATGGTTCACATTTGATATTTACTGTTATGAATACCATTTGTATTAATCATTACGATAAATGACTGCTAGCCCTATCTGAATGCCTCCTTTAGAGAAACTTTTCTCCTATGTCATTGTTAGAAATTACCCACAAACATAAAGAGGTTTTTTTCTTTTCACCCAAGGCAAATTTCTTGTTATTATTTTTTTCTGTTGTCCGATACATATTGTTCCAATCAAAGTAGCTGTCGGACAAGTCTTATCATTGCCTGCTTGTCCAGTGGCAACAAACGGCATTATCTTTCTCTTCTCCCAGGTGAAAGACACGTCTCACTTTGATTAAATTATGCACCCCTGCAAACTACAATCAGGCTTTATTAAAAATGAGTACAAATTTGTGCCAGTGCAAAGATGTGGAAGAATTTATCCCTCGCTGCTGTTTCTCATTTGCATCATTGATTTTGAAGGGAAGGGCTAAAGAAAAGCAAAAAAAAAAAATAGAAAGCAATCTTTATTGCATAGATTTTAAGCAGATAACGCTGTGCGGAGTCACATATGATTCATGATTTGCTTGATGTCAAATTTGATTTAATCTGAAAAGGAGCAAAACATGGTGTAATTTCTATTTGTGAAACAAAATGTAATAAATAAAGGAGTTATCTAGGTTTTTTTTACATTTATGGCATATTTTTAGGGTAGACTACCGTTATTATATTGCTTATCCAAGTCTCCGGACCCCTGACAATTAGCAACTCCAATGTGCCGTGGTGCGCATGCAGCCACCTCTTTGGTTTTACATTGACTTGCAGGTTGGTTAGCATTCGTCTGTGCCATGCTTTCTATAGTTGTAAAGGCATTGCTGCTTTGTTTTATTCAAGTGAATGGGACAACATTGCAATACCTTGCACCAACACTAAGAATAGTACAACACAGGACAGTACAAGAAGTCTGCAAAGTGATATAAGCAATAAAGAGGCTTCAGAGCTTATACGAGTGCAATGGGCAGTATCAGACTGGACTGCAAAGGGCCCACCAGTAACATTGAGTCTGGGTCCAACTGTTCAGCTACATCCAAACATTACATTTCCCTCATTCACAAATTTGCCTATACTTGGGTAGTTTGTTAAATGAATGATGAGATGCTACCGTTGTCTGTACATAGTGAATCAAATGTATTGTGCCAACTACTGCCCAAATAAGGGAGATGGGGGCCCAATACTTCAACAGGGGACTCAACTATTCCCCTGGGGGTCATTAGTTTCAACCAAAGAACAATCAATGAATATTTGTAGTCATTTGTATTCCCGGCTGGGCAGGTTGGCTTTTTTCCACCAATGTACTAAAAAGTTGCAATGTGGGCGACTAACAAATAATCGTTCTGCAAGGCTATGTGCACACAATGCGTTTTTTATGCATTTTCGCATCTTTTATTACGCATGTAAATGGTCCAACAATGCAATGGAATACTTATGCAATCCTGAAGTGTTGTGCACATGATCAGTAAATTTCCGTTCGTATTTGCAGCGTTTTATTTTCTGCAGCATGTCAATTCTTTTTGCGTTTCTGCAGTGTTTTTGACTCATTGACTTCAATTGAGTCAGTCAAATCTGCAGCAAAAACGCAGGTGAAAAAAGGTTTTCTTATTTGCTGCAGATTTGCTGCCAAAAGCATTGCGAATTGTCAAAGGAAATTGTGTCAGAAGGAGGAAGAGTGTGTGGGAGGAGAATGTGTGTGGGCAGAGACTATGTGTGTGAGCGGAGAATATGTGGGTGTGTCTGCGTGTGTCTGTCTCTGTGTGTGTTCCCATGCGACAAACAGCCCATAGTGATTGTACTTGGGCATCGTCTGATGGGACTACTACTCCCATCTGGCTACATTTTTTGTCACATATAACAGAGACCGCATGAACCTATGATGGGAGAATAGTCTCATCATCAGGCACCTGTGTTCAATTGTAAAAAAAAGATCAAAACACTTACATAATGACATACATATTCACATACAAAATACATATTCACCGAACGCCTAATCACCGATGCTCTCGTCTACTGCAAACAATCAAAAATAATAAACCAACATATACCTTTCTACCGTAGTCAATTTAATACCGAGTGTCCCATGGCAATCTCACGTGCAGAACAGTCACATCGGGAGATGTAAACATTCTTCTCGTCCTTCGGCGATACACTGACAGGAGGTGATCGCTCCCACAGTGTATCACTGAGCTGCCATGAGAGGTCACCGGAGTTCATCAGCTCCAGTGCTTTGTGGGTCAGTATTTGTGTGGGGTGGCATTTTTTTGGAGGGCTGCACAGCCCTCCATGTGCTCGCCAGAGGTAGCCTGACTGCCATTTTGTACCAAGATGAGATTCTCAGACCCCTTGTGAGACCATATGCTGGTGCGGTTGGCCCTGGGTTCCTCCTAATGCAGGACAATGCCAGACCTCATGTGGCTGGAGTGTGTCAGCAGTTCTTGTAAGATGAAGGCATTGAAGCTATGGACTGGCCCACCCGTTCCCCAGATCTGAATCCGATTGAGCACATCTGGGACATGTCTCACTCCATCCATCAACGTCACGTTGCACCACAGTCTTTCCAGGAGTTGGCGGATGGTTTAGTCCCGGTCTGGGAGGAGATCCCTCAGGAGACCATCTGCTGCCTCATCAGGAGCATGCCCAGGCATTGTACAGTAGGGAGGTCATACAGGCACGTGGAATCCACACATAATACGGAACATCTTTTCCTTGTCATGAGACATTTCCACTGAGGTTGGATCAGCCTGTAATTTGATTTTCAACTGAGAGTTTGAGTATCATTCCAAATCCAGACCTCCATGGGATATTCATTTTGATTTATATTGATAATTGTTATGTTTTATTGTTCTGAACACATTCCACTATGCAATGAATAAAAATTTGCAACTGGAGTATTTCATGTGTTTCATTCAGAGATATTTAGGATGTGGTATTTTAGTGTTCCCTTTATTTTTTTGAGCAGTGTATGTATGTGTGTGTGTGTGTATATATATATATATATATATATATATATATATATATAATATAGTACAGACCAAAAGTTTGGACACACTTCATTCAAAGAGTTTTCTTTATTTTCATAATTGTATGAATTGTAGATTCACTCTGAAGGCATCAAAACTATGAATTAACACATGTGGAATTATATAATTAACAAAAAAGTGTGAAACAACTGAAAATACTGTGTGTCTTATATTCTAGGTTCTTCAAAGTAGCCATTCTCCAAAGTAGCTTTTGCATTGATTTACTGCTTTGCACACTATGGGCATTCTCTTGATGAGCTTCAAGAGGTAGTCACTGGAAATGGCTTTCACTTCACAGGTGTGACCTCTCAGGCTTAATAAGTGGGATTTCTTGCCTTCTAAATGAGGATGGGACCATCAGTTGTGTTGTACAGCAGTCTGCTGGATACACATCTGATAGTCCTACTGAATAGACTGTTAGAATTTGTATTATGGCAAGAAAAAAGCAGCTAAGTAAAGAAAAACGAGTGGCCATCATTACTTTAAGAAATGAAGGTCAGTCAGTCCGAAAAATTGTGAAAACTTTGAAAGTGTCCCCAAGTGCAGTGGCAAAAACCATCAAGCGCTACAAAGAATCTGGCTCACATGAGGACCACCCCAGGAAAGGAAGACCGAGAGTCACCTCTGCTGCGGAGGATAAGTTCATCCGAGTCACCAGCCTCAGAAATCGTGGGTTAACAGCAGCTCAGATTAGAGACCAGGTCAATGCCACACAGAGTTCTAGCAGCAGACACATCTCTACAACAACTGTAAAGAGGAGACTTTGTGCAGCAGGCCTTCATGGTAAAATAGCTGCTAGGAAGCCACTGCTAAGGACAGGCAACAAGCAGAAGAGACTTGTTTGGATTAAAGAACACAAGGAATGGACATTTGACAAGTGGAAATCTGTGCTTTGGTCTGATGAGTCTGAGTCCAAATTTGAGATCTTTGGTTCCAACCACCATGTCTTTGTTTGACGCAGAAAATGTGAACGGATAGACTCTACATGCCTGGTTCCCACCATGAAGCATGGAGGAGGAGGTGTGATGGTGTGGGGGTGCTTTGCTGGTGACACTGTTGGGGATTTATGCAAAATTGAAGGCATACTGAACTAGCATGGCTACCACAGCATCTTGCAGCGTCATGCTATTCCATCCGGTTTGCGTTTAGTTAGACCATCATTCATTTTTCAACAGGACAATGACCCCAAACACACCTCCAGGCTGTGTAAGGGCTATTTGACCAAGAAGGAGAGTGATGGGGTGCTACGCCAGATGACCTGGCCTCCACAGTCACCAGACCTGAACCTGATCGAGATAGTTTGGGGTGAGCTGGACCGCAGAGTGAAGGCAAAAGGGCCAACAAGTGCTAAGCATGTCTGGGAACTCCTTCAAGACTGTTGGAAGACCATTTCCGGTGACTACCTCTTAAAGCTCATCAAGAGAATGCCAAGAGTGTGCAAAGCAGTAATCAAAGCAAAAGGTGGCTACTTTGAAGAACCTAGAATATAAGACATCTTTTCAGTTGTTTCGCACTTTTTTGTTAATCATATAATTCCACATGTGTTAATTCATAGTTTTGATGCCTTCAGAGTGAATCTACAATTTTCATAGTCATGAAAATAAAGAAAACTTTGAATGAGAAGGTGTGTCCAAACTTTTGGTCTGTACTGTATATATATATGTATATATATATTGTAAGGTAGCGCTGTCATTCACATAGAGGATCACTCGCTTGGCAGCCAAATTATCACGTCCGGCACGGGTTTTCCACAAAACAATTATAGCCCATGCGGTTTATTAGGCATCATAAACCTACAGCAGCAACATAAAGTTCATATCAGCAGCATAGCGTCCATGACAGAGCTTCACTGTGGTCACACAGGTTGTGCACTGTTCAATGCGCAGGCTCTCAAGCCTCATCACAGTTAGGCTTGCTGTCAGGGTTACCTCATGGCTGTTTCTCACTGCAGACGTTCATTCCCTCCTCTGGGAACTCTCAGGCACGTGCAGCCATTACTCACAGCATTCACAGTTATCAGGCAGGAAGCCCCATCTTCCCAGCGGGACCTTCCACAACGGACCAACCGGGTCCAAGCATTCACCCATGTGACCTACCCTGGCCACCTTATATGGTCCGTAGCCATGCCCACCGGGTCACATGGCCATGACCTCATCACAGGTCCTTGAACCATTCTGATACTCTTTACAATATCGTTCTTAACCACACCCCTGGGTGGATTTGTAGGTAACTGGTCCCACCATCTCCCCAGCTACCTGGAGACTTCTCCCGGACACATTGAAACAGCACCTCAGCAGTATCACTGCTGATCAACACACACATAAGTCTCCACCTCAAGGCCACCCACCTTGAGATACACAATGGTCATTCAGTATTCTGCCATTCATCCTCTCTCCTAGGACATCCACACAGCGCCCCCTAGCGGACACAGTGGTCACTACACCACAAAATATATAATGGGAAGAGGTGAATAGAGGCAATTTATTATGCTTTGCTTATTTATTATGCTTTACTTGTATATTGCCTTCTTATTCAGTGGCGCTTTACATACATTATCGCTGTCCCCATTGGGGCTCCTAGTCTAGATTCCCTATCAGTATGTCTTTGAAGTGTGGGAGGAAACTGGAGAACCCAGAGGAAAACCACGTAAACACAGGGAGCACATACAAACTCCTTGCATATGTTGTCCTTGGTGGGATTTGAACCCAGGACCCCAGCGCTGTGCTAACCACTGAGCCACCATGCTGCCCTAGTTGCAAATTATAGGCTGTTTTTTTTTTTTTTTGTTTGTTTTTTTAAAAGAGCAGTATCCCCACCATCACATAGGATTTCAGAAAAAGTCTTTATTTTTTTGGAAGAAAAGAAAGAAAGAAAATTCACTGATTCTGTCAAATATTACGGTACACCGCGTAGGCTCCTGTAGACCCGACCCTGACAGAAAGGCTTCTGGGAAATTGTTGTGTTCACCTAATCAATGAAGGTTACATAGTGTTATAACCAATTTATAAACATGTATTGTGCATATTTAATGAGCACTTAACGTTTTAATTTAATATACAAGGTAGAGCATGTAGTCTTCGTGTGTGTGCGCTTCCTATCTCTCCCATGAATGATTAAACACAAGATGTAATATTCCCATTTCAATCTTTGTTCCAAACGGCCATCTCCACAATTTCTAAAGTGTGCTTACCACTGAATTCTGAGCAATGACTGGCTACTTTAGCAATTAAAATCCAGGGCAAAGACACAGCAGCATCGTTTGGCTGAGAGACTTCACCATTCATCATTTCAGCTGCCATAAAATAGCACTAGATGGAATCTTTGATTTTAGCTTTAGAGGAACATAAATCAAAATCTAAAGCATTGCTGTCAGGAGCATCACTGGAATTATCCATTTGAGAGAGGGTTGGAGTGCAGGGCACTTTCTTTCATTGTTCACACCAAGCTTAGCTCTCGGTGCATGGAGAAAGGACCCTTCTTAAACATTCGCTATTGTGTAAGCAGTGTATTCTAAGTGACCCATACCAAGACTCTCAAACAAGACGATCAGAACTTTAAAGTAATTATATGCTTGGTATGTCTGAATGCAGAATCGATGGAGAGCCGTATGCAATGAGAAGCACGCTCTTCCGTCCTATTGGTTTGAGTTCAATGAGTTTTATACAGAAAGGGAATCGTGTTTTAATGAAGGCAGATTGGTTTTCTGTGTTGTCAATGTAGTCATGCAGATAGTAAGTGCACAAAGTCATATATTCATAGGAAGAGGAATTATTGATAGTCATTAAAGAGATTGAAAGCCAACTGCATTGCAGAGATTATACGGATGGAATGGAAAACCAGACACGGTGGGATGTAGCAATATGAATATGGTCTTCCAAGATTGGATATTCAAGGACTCACTTCTCTATAGCATCAACATATTCCTCAGAACTTTACAATTCAAAGGGTACTTGTACAAACAAGATAAGACTTTATAGAGTAAAACATAGTTCAACCCTTACCAAGAGGAGGAGAGCCCTGCTCTTAAACTTAACCATGTACGAGGAAACAAGGGTAGCATGAAAAGTAAAAAATAAAGTTCTTGTGTAAGGTCGAGCCATCAGTATAATAAATAAGGTCATTCAAATAATGCTGCATGAACCAGTCACCAGCCAGTATCTGTACAGGTATAAATTGCTATAGAGTGTGTAGAAGGGAGAACAGGGGATAGTTAGGTTAGTGAGATGAGATGAGGTGATAAGTTAGTCTTAAAAGTGTGTTTTTAGGTTGCGTTTGTAACTAGATACTGGGAATTTACCAGTTTGTCTGTTCTGGGGTAGTGCATTCCATAAAATTGGTGCATCACAAGAGAAGTCATGGAGATGAAAGTAAGGAGGTTTGGATTATAGAGAATGTTAGTCTTTGGTCATTAGCAGAATGGGGAGGACGGGTAGTAGGCAAATGACACAACATTTTTCTCTGCCATTAAAGCTTTTAGGATTGCGGGCCTATAGATGTAATACGCTGTCCTTACAGAGGGTATTGTATCAGTGTTGATAGCCAAAAGCAGGTTTTTTTGTCAAAACGTGATGATTGGATCCATATACTGTGTTAAAAACCTGCATAATTGTTGAAATGGAAGGTCCATCCAATACGTTAGCGCAGTTTTGGGCTCTGTTTGCATAATGAACCTCAATAGATTCCAGCTGAGTAGGCTCCTTAACCCCTTCACGACCCTTACATCATAAGTTTTGTCTCGGAATTTGATGCAGGCTCCAGCACTGAGTCCTCATGTTTTCAGGCGCATTACAGCTGATCTGATCAGCTGTCATGTGCCCCTAACAGCCAGCGTTCAATTGAAGTAAACGAATAGTTAAAAAAATGTGTTTTTAAAAATATAAAAGTACAAATTACTGCCTTTTGCCCTATTCAAAATAAAACAATAAAAAAATCCAAAATGCACATATTTGGTATCGCCACATTCAGAAATTACTGATCTATCAAAATATGAAAAGAATTAATCCGATCATTAAACTGCGTATTGAGAGAAAGAATCAAATTGCTAGAATTATGTTTGGGTTTTTTTGGGTCGCCACAACATTGCAATAAAATGCAATAACAGGACATCAAAACATCGCATCTACTCCAAAATGGTATCAATAAAAGCATCAGATCGGCGCAAAAAATAAGCTTTGCTCAGCCCCAGAACCCAAAAGTTGGAGATGCTGCTGTTCTCGTAAAATGGCACCATTTGTTATGGGATTTTTTTTTTCACAAACTTTGGAATTTTTCACCACTTAAGTAAAAAAAGAACTTGTACATGTTTGGTATTTCCAAACTCATAATGCCCCAGAGAATCATAATGCCAGGTCAGTTTTAGCATTTCCTAAGAAAAAAGAATTGTGGAATTACACTTTTTTTTAAATTTCACCGCATTTGAATTTTTTTTCCCGTTTTCCAATACACTCTATGGTAAAATCAATGGTCTGGTTCAAAAATACAACAAATTATGGCTCTGAGAAGAAGGGGAGCAAAAACAAATATGCAAAAACAGAAAATCGCAAGTTAAAGGAGAATTCAGACATGTACAGATTGATGTATGGACTGGCCACGAGTATACTGACCCAACCTTGACAACATCATAGGCATATATTAGGCTGTTGAATTTGAGTCAGGAGACCCATGGACAGTCCATGTACAAACCAATTTTCATGGACATCTGAATTCGGCCTGACTAAGCCAGGTTTTGATGACAGTATGAAAATTGCGGATGTGATTAGCTCAACAGTCCGTTCCATGTCCTCATCCATATAGCGGATCGGTTACTGGAGCTGCCTTCAATTGCACATAATATGATCTGTAAAATATATTACATTATATTATATTATTACAATGTTATGGTCTGCATGGAGATTGGCCCATGTGCACTAGAACACTGGCTATATTTGGTCAATGTACAGACAAGAAATTGACCAAATACCCACTCTCTGAATGAGGCCTCAGTCATACATGGCGCATAGCCATGAAAAGTAAGTAATATTAACCCCTTCACTACCAAGGGTGGTTTGCACATTAACTCCCGGGCCAATTTTTACAATTCTGACCACTGTACCTTTATGAGGTCATAACTCTGGAACTCTTTCATGGATCCTGGTGATTCTGACATTGTTTTCTCGTGACATATTGTACTTCATGGTAGTGGTAAAATTGCATTCAAATAACTTGCGTTTATTTGTGAAAAAAACGGAAATTTGGCGAAAATTTTGAAAATTTCGCAATTTTCCAACTTTGAATTTTTATGCCCTTAAATCACAGCGATACGGCACACAAAAAACTTAATACATAACATTTCCCACATGTTTACTTTACATCAGCACAATTTTGGAACCAAAATTTTTTTTGTTAGGAAGTTATAAGGGTTAAAAATTGACCAGCGATTTCTCATTTTTGCAACACCATTTTATTTTTAGGGACCACTTCACATTTGAAGCCACTTTGAGGGGTCTATATGATAGAAAATACCCAAAAGTGACACCATTCTAAAAACTGCACCCCTTAAGGTGCTTAAAACCACATTCAAGAAGTTTATTAACCCTTTAGGTGCGTCACAGGAATTTTTTGAATATTAAAAAAAAAATGAACATTTAACTTTTTTTCACAAAAAAAATACTTCAGGTTCAAGGGTAACAGGAGAAATTGGACTGCAAAAGTTATTGTGCAATTTGTCCTGAGTACGCTGATACCTGATATGTGGGGGGGAACCACTGTTTCGGCGCATGGCAGACCTCAGTAGGGAAGGAGCGCTGTTTGACTTTTTCAATGCAAAATTGGCTGGAATTCAGATTGGACGCCATGTCGCGTTTGGAGAGCCCCTGATGTACCTAAACAGTGGAAACCCCCCAAGTGACCCCATTTTGGAAACTAGACCCCCCAAGGAACTTATCTAGATATGTGGTGAGAACTTTGAACCCACAAGGGCTTCACAGAAGTTTATAACGTACAGCGGTACAATTAAAAAATCATATTTTTTCCACAAAAATGATCTTTTCACCCCCAATTTTTATTTTTCCAAGGGTAACAGGACCCTAAAAGTTATTGTGCAATTTGTCCTGAGTACGCTGATACCCCATATGTGGGTGTAAATGACTATTTGGGCGCATAGCAGAGCTCGGAAGAGAAGCAGCGCCATTTGACGTTTTTGGCTAGAATTGAGATTGGACACCATGTCGCGATTGGAAAACCCCTGATGTACCAAAACAGTGGAAACCCCCCACAAATGACACCATTTTGGAATCTAGACCCCCCAAGGAACTTATCTAGATGTGTGGTGAGAACTTTGAACCCCCAAGGGCTTCACAGAAGTTTATAACGTACAGCAGTACAATTAAAAAATCAGATTTTTTCCACAAAAATGATCTTTTCACCCTCAATTCTTATTTTTCCAAAAGTAACAGGACCCTAAAAGATATTGTGCAATTTATCCTGAGTACGCTGATACCCCACATGTGGGTGTAAACCACTATTTGGGCGCATGGCAGAGCTCGGAAGGGAAGCAGCGCCATTTGACGTTTTTGGCTGGAATTGAGATCAGACACCATGTCGCGTTAGGAAAGCCCCTGATGTACCAAAACAGTAGAAACCCCCCACAAATGACACCATTTTGGAAACTATTCCCCCCAAGGAACTTATCTAGATGTGTGGTGAGCACTTTGAACCCCCCAGTGCTTCACTGAAGTTTATAACGTCCGGGCGTGAAAATAAAAAAATCGTATTTTTTCCACAAACATGATCTTTTAGTCCCCATTTTTTTATTTTCCCAAGGGTAACAGGAGAAATTGGACCCCAAAAGTTGTTGTCCAATTTGTCCTGAGTACGCTGATACCTCATATGTGGGAGAAAACTACTGTATGGGCACACGTCGGGGCTCGGAAGGGAAGTAGTGACGTTTTGGAATGCAGACTTTGATGGATTGGTCTGCGGGTGTCATGTGCGTTTGGAGAGCCCCTGATGTACCTAAACAGTGGAAACCCCCCACAAGTGACCCCATTTTGGAAACTAGACCCCCCACGGAGCTTATCTAGATGTGTGGAGAGCACTTTGAACCCCCAAGTGCTTCACAGAAGTTTATAACGCCTGGGCGTGAAAATAAAAAAAAACATTTTTTTCCGCAAAATTATATTTTTGCCCCCAATTTTTTATTTTCCTAAGGGTAACAGGAGAAATTGGACCCCAAAAGTTGTTTTGTAATTTGTCCTGAGTAGGCTGATACCCTACATGTGGGGGTAAAACACTCTTTGGGCACATGGCAGAGCTTGGAAGGGAAGGAGCACCATTTGACTTTTTCAACGCAGAATTGGCTGGAATTGAGATCAGACGCCATGTTGCCTTTGGAGAGCACCTGATGTGCCCAAACAGTGGAAACCCCCAATTATAACTCCAACCCTAACCTCAACACACCCCTAACCCTAATCTGAGCCCTAACCCTAACCCTAACCCTACCGTAACCCTAGCCCTAACCCAACCCTAACCCTAGCGGGAAAATGGAAATAAATACATTTTCTTTTAGTTTTATTATTTTTCCCTAACTAAGGGGGTGATAACGGGGGGTTTGATTTACGATTTATGGCGGTTTTTATGTTTGGCGGCTGTCGCACGCTAAAAGACGCTTTTTATTGTAAAAATAGTTTTTGCATCACCACATATTGTGAGCTATAATTTTTCCGTATTTTGACCCACCGAGTCATGTGAGGTCTTATTTTTTGCGGGACGAGTTGACATTTTTATTGGTACCATTTTCGGGCACGTGACATTTTTTGATCGCTTTTTATTCCGATTTTTGGGGCGCAGAATGAACAAAAACCAGCGTTTCATGAATTTCTTTTGGGGGGGTGCGTTTACACCGTTCCGCGTGTGGTAAAATTGATAACGCGTTTTTATTCTTCGGGTCAGTACGGTTACAGCGATACCTCATTTAGGTCGTTTTTTTATGTTTTGTCGGTTTTTTGCAATGAAAACAATTTTATATAAAAAATAATTATTTTTGTATCGCTTTATTCTGCGAGCTATAACTTTTTTATTTTTTTGCGGATGATGCTGTATGGCGGCTCGTTTTTTGCGGGACAAGATGACGTTTTCAGCGGTACCATGCATACTTATATGCGTCTTTTTGATCGCGCGTTATTGAACTTTTTGTTCGGTGGTATGATAATAAATCATTATTTTTTGCTTCGTTTTTTATTTTTATTTTTTAAGGGGTTCGCTAAAGGGGTTAACTAATGGGACAGTTTTATAGGGCAGGTCATTACGGACGCGGCGATACCAAATATGTGTACTTTTATTGTTTTTTGTTTTTTTTTTATTTTGAAAAAATGGATTTATTGGGGAATATATATATTTTTTTTTACTAATTTATTTAGCGATTTTTTTTTAAATTATTTTTAACACTTTTTTTTTTTTTTTTTACTTTATTACCTTGTCCCAGGTGGGACATCACTGTCCTGTGACAGATCGCTGATCTGTCACATCACAGATCACTGTGACAGATCAGCGATCTGACACAGGCACTGCTGAAGGCTTCCTCATGCCTGCGCTTTGCAGGCACTGAGGAAGCCAGCTTCCTCAGGCCCCCGAAGGCCCCCGTCGCCATCTTGGATTCGGGGGCCTGGAGGAAAGGAGCCCCCCGCAGCAGCGCTGCACATTGCGCTGCCGTGGGGGGCTCAGGGAAGCACGGAGGGAGCCCCCTCCCTGCCGATGCTTCCCTTTAACCCCCGGTACACCGCGATCGCGTTTGATCGTGGTGTGCAAGGGGTTAACGTGTCGGGGGCGGTCCGTGACCGCCCCTGACACATTGTGCCGGGTGTCAGCTATGATAATTAGCTGACACTCGGCCGCGATCAGCGGCGCTCACCACGTGGGCGCCGCTAATCGCGATGACGTAATATTCCGTCCATGGTAATTAGGTCCATGGTCACATGGACGGAATATTACGTCAATTGTAGGTAAGGGGTTAATCTGCAGGAGTATTTAGTGTTCAAATCGCAGAGGTTTTTATTTACTCTCCAATGTGAACTTGTGTCTGAAAAGAGAATAAATATGGTTGAAGTCAAATTCAAACAAAAATCTTTGGCATTAGAGGGAACTTACTGGATACCTTTTTGCTATAGAGAAAAATAAAAATCCAAAAAGACATCTCCGGATGGGGACATACCACGCTCACATTGAACATACCGGATTAATTATAATTGGGGAAGCGAGAAAGAGCTGACACTTCAACATCCATTGAAGTAGGGTCTTCATTCCATGGACAGGTAATTACAGCAGATATCTGCTTTGATAACCAGCCACCATGACTCAGATTTGTGCATTCAGAGGAGCAGAGCTTCCTCTGTTCAAAGCACGGGTCCCAGATTTTTTGGAGTTAGTTGTTAGCGATGAATATTGGGATTTACATTAAGCCGATATTTATGGGATATATATTTTCGATGTTGTAGCGAAAGGACAAGCATAACACATTCACTCACATCACCGTAAGGCCCTTGTAACCCCTCCAACTTAATATAAGTCTGATGGATGATGCTATCCATGCCATGTTTCATCCCTATATAAAGGTAAAATCGCAGTATGAAATATGACTACAATATTTACTGCCTGGGACCTCCAGGTACGAAGATATCTTGAAAGTTGGGGATCTCGTAACCTTCTAAAAGGCTTAGCACATTCCACGACTAGCCCCCATATGAGCACACCAAGGGGAGGTGTGTGGGTGTAACCTTGACCTAATAAAAAGCAGAATCTGGGTTTTTGTATTTTGTCAGTCCTGGAAGGTACAACTTGCTATGGGTTCTGTCCATTTTCCTAAGGCGTTCCTCCCTCCGTTAAGCTCTGAACAGGTTAGTACTTTTTTGCTATCCCTTTTATTTTATGTGTCCAATCGGCTTGTGTAAATGATTGATGGTTACAGATAGTAGTTCCTTTTGTTATTGTGGAGCTGGCAGTGACTGGACTGAAGGTATTTATGTATATAACATGCGTTGGAATCGAAGGTGTTTTTACCTTAGGGCCCCGTCACACATTGCGACTTACCAGCGATCCCGACGATATCACCTTGTCAGGATCGTTGGTGAGTCGCTACATGATCGCTGGTGAGCTGTCAAACAGACAGCTTCACCAGCGATCAGCACCAGCGACGCCGAGTGCGGACGTCACTGTGTACTTAGTTACCAGTGTGCTGATGCAGAGAGCTGGTAACTAAGGTACACATCGGATTTCTAAGGGGCGTGCGTCACTTAGAAACCCGACGTGTACCAGCTCCCTGCATCAGCGCGCTGGTAACTAAGGTACACATCGGGTTTCTAAGCACTGCCCGGTGCTTAGAAACCAGGGCTGTGGAGGCAGAGTCGTGGAGTCAGAGTCGGTGCTCATTTTGGTCGAGTCGGAGTCGGTATAAAATGGACCGACTCCGACTCCTAAAATATATAATAAACTGGGTACAGTAATTCAATGCAGAATGTGCTGAATATTTTTTCATAGGAATTTGGGAAAGTTATGAAATGTCCTATAAATGGCTGTTCTATTCCTGATCTAAGGCTACATTCACACACAACGTTTTTCCTGCGTTTTTTTGAGGATACGTTTTTTCAGCTGCAAAAATAGCATCACCTGATAGGTTTTTGAGCTCATAGATAATGTTTTCAATAGCAAAAGCAGATTAGAAATCTGCTCTATTTATCCATATCTGTCTATCCATAACTTATCTGTACCAAAAAGAGTGAAAGCCGGGTAGCACACAGACTAACACTCCTTTTTTTTTTTTTTTTTAGCATCACTCAGGTACACCTCATAGCTGCCCAAAAGGACGCCCAGGACAGGCATTGCTCGTCTTAAATAACACATCAACATCAATTGATAGTTGGAATAAATAGACTGCATTCATCACCACATCTTCTTAAGGTGCAGGCTTTATTTTCAAGTGTAGGGGTGTGCAGTATGAGGTTATGCAGCAGCTGAGATGTGGACTATGGGATGGAGGATGTGTATGATGGGTATATGGGCACTGGACTATGGGATGGCGAATATGTATGATGGGTATATAGGCATGGGACTAAGGGATGGAGGATGTGTGATGGGTATATGGGCATGGGACTATGGGATGGAGGATGTGTGATGGGTATATGGGCACTTGACTATGGGATGGAGGATATGTATGATGGGTATATGGGCACGGGCCTATGGGATCGTGGATATGTATGATGGGTATATGAGCTCGGGACTATGGTATGGAGGCTAATTATAATTTGCTATAACTAACCACTGTTAGTTACTATGCCCGGTCAGCGCCGGGCTCTTCAGCTAGTGTGTATATATATATATATATATATATATACTAGCTGAAGAGCCCGGCGCTGCCCGTGCATAGTAACAGTGGTTAGTTATAATAATTTATAATTATCCTCCATCCCATAGTCCCGTGCCCATATACCCATCATACATATCCACGATCCCATAGGCCCGTGCCCATATACCCATCATACATATAGTCCATCCCATAGTCCAATGCCCATATACCCATCACCCATCCTCCATCCCATAGGCCCGTGTCCATATACCCATCATACATATCCTCCATCCCATAGTCGAGTGCCCATATACCCATCACACATCCTCCATCCCATAGTTCCATGCCCATATACCCATCACATATCCTCCATCCCATAGTCCCATGCCCATATACCCATCATACATATTCGCCATCCCATAGTCGAGTGCCCATATACACATCACACATCCTTCATCTCATAGTCCCATGCCCATATACCCATCATACATATCCTCCATCCCATAGTCCTGTGCCCATATACCCATCATACATATCCGCCATCCCATAGTCCCGTGCCCATATACCCGTCATACATATCCTCCATCCCATAGTTCAGTGCCCATATACCCATCACACATCCTCCATCCCATAGTCCCGTGCCCATATACCCATCATACATATCCTCCATCCCATAGTCCAGTGCCCATATACCCATCACACATCCTCCATTCCATAGTCAACCATTATGACATCATAATGAGCGGCGGGGCTTGCAACCTATGATGACATCAGCGTCGCCATGGCAACCATTGTGACATCATAATGAGGGGCGGGGCTTGATACGCACACACTGTGTGACGTATACTGTGACGTCGGGTAGGTTACGTCCGAGAGTGGACCCTCTGGATCACGACACTAGAGCTCCCGGGGGTGAGCGCGCCAGGTGGTGCCGACCCCTATACAGGGGCCGTTAGGGGCAGGCCCTCGGAAGACGGATGCCGCGACTGCTAGAACCAAGAGGGGCGGCTCAAAGGACTGAGTGAGGGGTGCAGGACTGAGAACGGAATGCAGAAGGGAGTAGGAAGCACAGAGTGGAGTGCAGGACGGAAACGAGGAGTATAGGACTAGGCACAGAGAGGGGAGTACGGGACGGAGACACGGAGTACAGGACTGGGCACTGGGGTACAGGACGGAGACACGGAGTACAGGACTGGACACGGGTGCAGGACGGAGACACGGAGTACAGGACTGGGCAATGGAGTACAGGACGGAGACATGGAGTACAGGACTGGGCACTGGAGTACAGGACGGAGACACGGAGTACAGGACTGGGTACTGGAGTACAAGACGGAGACATAGAGTACAGGACTGGGCACGGGAGTACAGGACTGAGGAGAGAGAGTGAGAAGGGGGAAACCCCTAAACACTTGGCCAGGATACCGTAAGGAAAGGCACACGATAATCAGGCGTCTCCACCATGTTGGAGACGCCTGATATACCCTGTGCTGTCAGCTGATTGGGCGCTCAGGCTTGTGGGCGGGCGCTGCAGGGTTAAGAGACCTGCAGAGCGCGCGCCCGCACGAAGCAGGCACGCGCCGGACAGAGGGGAACGAGGAGGAGGCGGGCACAGTGCGGCGTGGCGAGCGCCGGTGAGTATAGGCGGCGGTGGGCCCTGCCGCTGCTGGGAGGGCGGCGGCTACCACCACCGACGTAACAGTACCCCCCCTTTACGTCTCCCTCTCCTGAGGTTGGACAAAAACCTCCTTAAGAGAAGAGGAGCATTAACATTCTCCTTGGGTTCCCAGGACCTGTCTTCGGGGCCGAAACCCTTCCAATCAATGAGGTAGAGGGTACGCCCCCGAACTTTTTTCACGGCAAGAATTTCTTTCACCTCAAAGACGTCATTGGCCCCTACTGGCAGAGGGGAATGAAGTGGGACTGAGCGGTACCGATTCAGAACAACAGGTTTGAGGAGCGAGACATGGAAGGCGTTAGGGACCCGAAGCGAAGCCGACAACTTCAATTTATAAGCCACGTTGTTAATGCGTCCCAAAACCTCAAAGGACCGATATACCGAGGACACAGTTTGTAAGAAGGTATCTTCAAGCGGATATACTTAGTTGACAGCCAAACTTTGTCGCCCGGTTGATATGGCGGAAGATCCCTGCGCCTCTTGTCTGCATGTCTCTTAATCTGGATACTGGATCTTTCAAGTGCCTCTCTGGTCTCCTTCCAGACTTGAGAAAATTCGGTAGCGAGGGCATCTGCTGCGGGAACACCAGAAGGCGTAGAGAGAGGTAGTGGAACACCAGGGTTCTGGCCGGAAACCACGAAGAACAGCGTTTTGGTGGTGGACTCATTAGGATGGATGTTGTGGGCGAACTCTGCCCAGGGCAGAAGAGACACCCAGTTGTCTTGATGGGCGGTAGAGAAGTGACGCAGGTAGACTGTTAATACCTGATTGATCCGGTCCACTTGCCCATTGGACTGAGGGTGATAAGCAGAGGAGAAGTCCAGAGATATACCCATGAGCTTGCTGAGTGCCCTCCAGAAACGGGAGGTAAACTGGACCCCTCGATCGGAGACAATTCGTTGAGGGAGTCCGTGAAGCCTAAAGATCTGGTGTATGAAGACCTTGGCCAGCTCAGATGCCGTAGGTAACCCGGGCAGCGGGATGAAATGGGCCATTTTGGAGAAGTGATCGACCACTACTAAGATGGTAGTACACCCAGAAGAGCGTGGTAGATCGGTAACGAAATCCATACCAATCTGTCGCCAAGGAGCTTCAGGAAGAGGCAGAGGGTGGAGCAGACCGGACGGCAGACTTCTTGGTACCTTGTTCAGAGCACAAGACGTGCAGAAGGCTATAAAATCGGTCACATCTTGGCGAAGGGATGGCCACCAGTAGTAGCGCCAAAGAAGGCTGAGGGTTTTCTTGACCCCGACGTGACCCGCAACCTTGGTGGAATACCCCCAATCCAGGACTTCCGACCTCTTATTCTGTGGGACGAAGGTCTTGCCTGGCGGAATGAGAGAGAGCGTCACGGCCGCCACGGTGATAACTTTGGCAGGTTTAATGATGTGAGGCGAACCCTCCTCAACCTCAGGTGACTGTAGGGACCTGGATAGAGCGTCTGCCTTGATGTTTCTGTCCCCAGGTCGAAAATGAAGTTTGAAGTCAAACCGGGAGAAATATAGCGACCACCTGGCTTGCCTGGAATTGAGCCTTTGCGCGGACTGAAGATACGCCAAATTCTTGTGGTCCGTGAAGATTATGAATGGATGAACTGCCCATTCTAAAAGATACCGCCATTCCTCCAGAGCCATCTTAATGGCCAGTAATTCCCGGTCTCCAATTGCATAATTGCATTCTGCGGGAGAGAATGATTTAGAGAAGTTCCCACAAGGCACCACTAGACCAGAAGTTGCCCGCTGAGAAAGGACTGCTCCCGCACCAGTAGAGGAGGCATCCACCTCTAGGATGAAAGGCCTATCGACTAACGGCCGATGTAAAATCGGAGCGGTAGCAAAGGACTG
Organism: Dendrobates tinctorius; assembly: GCF_039654945.1. Taxonomy (NCBI): domain Eukaryota; kingdom Metazoa; phylum Chordata; class Amphibia; order Anura; family Dendrobatidae; genus Dendrobates; species Dendrobates tinctorius. The sequence goes on along the minus strand of NW_027361881.1, from coordinate 7,838,739 downwards.
TTTCAAGGCGAGAAAGGCCTCTTCAGCCTCTGGAGTCCAGGCATTTGGTTTGGTCCCTTTCCGGGTCAAAGCAGAGATGGGCTTGGTCACCGAGGAGAAGGGAACGAATTGTATGTAATAGTTCGCAAAACCCAGGAACCGTTGGATGGCTTTCACTCCAACCGGACGTGGCCATTTGAGCACAGCAGACAATTTTTCGGGATCCATCTTTACTCCGGAGTCCGTGATGATATACCCTAGGAAGGGCAGCGAGGTTTGCTCGAACAGACGTTTTTCTAGTTTAGCGTAGAGTCTGTCCTCCCGTAGACGTTGCAGAACCAGCCGAACACTCCTTCTGTGAGTGAATAAGTCAGGGGAAAAGATGAGTATGTCATCTAGGTATACGACGACACATGAGTAGAGTAGGTCTCGAAAGATCTCATTAACGAATTCCTGGAAAACCGCCGGGGCATTACAGAGACCAAAAGGCATAACCAAATACTCGTAATGGCCGTCCCAAGTATTGAAGGCCGTCTTCCATTCATCCCCGGCACGGATACGGATCAAGTTATAGGCTCCCCGCAGATCCTGTTTGGTAAAGATCCGGGCCCCTCTCAAGCGGTCAAAGAGTTCTGGGATCAACGAAAGGGGATACCTATTTTTGACCGTGATACTGTTCATGGCTCGGTAGTCAATACATGGCCGAAGGGATCCGTCTTTCTTCCGGACGAAAAAGAACCGTGCTCCAGCAGGAGAAGATGACTTCCGAATAAAACCCCGAGCCAAGTTTTCCTGGACATATTCAGACATGGCTGCGGTTTCTGCCGGAGATAGAGGATAAATTCTTCCCCTGGGAGGAATCGCTCCTGGCAACAGCTCAATTGGGCAGTCGTAGGCACGATGCGGCGGTAGTGTCTCAGCCTCCTTCTTACTGAAGACGTCGGCGTACAAGTGGTAAGCTGCAGGAAGCCCAGGAAGATCAATAGGAGCTTGCTGCAGACTTGGGCGAGATACCGGCAACAGACAGCGTTCATGGCAGAAGTGTCCCTAGCGGAGGATCTTCCCGGAACGCCAGTCTAGAACGGGCTCATGTAGACGAAGCCAGGGTAAGCCGAGGACCACGGCGTGGGACAAACTGGGCAAAACATAAAAGGTGATTTTTTTTCTCGGTGAAGAGCTCCAACTTGTATATCCACCTCGACAGTGACCATGGTGATGGGTTCAGGTAGTGGTTTGCCATCCACGGAGGCGATGGAGTGTGGATTCTCTAACGTAACAACCGGAATTCGGAGCTGGTCCACTTCTTTGAGCCGGATGAAGTTACGAGCCGCACCCGAGTCCACATACGCCACATACATCAGGGCAGCACAGTGGCTCAGTGGTTAGCGCTGCAGCCTTGCAGCGCTGGGGTCCTGGGTTCGAATCCCACCAAGGACAACATCTGCAAGGAGTTTGTATGTTCTCCCCGTGTTTGCGTGGGTTTCCTCCGGGCACTCCGGTTTCCTCCCACACTCCAAAGACATACTGATAGGGAATTTAGATTGTGAGCCCCATCGGGGACAGTGATGAAAATGTGTGCAAACTGTAAAGCGCTGCGGAATATGTTAGCGCTATACAAAAATAAAGATTATTATTATATTATTATACGCCTCCACAGATCTGCGCTCCCCACCTAAAACAATTAAAGCTGAAATAGTAAGGGGCAGAGAGGAATCGGTGTCACCTAGGAAGGCCTCTCTTACCTGGCCTAGGCAGAGGCGTTTCCCGGCCGCACTGGGCAAGTACGCACAAAATGATTAGCCCCACCACAATAAAGGCATAGGCCCTGCGTCCTTCTCTCTCTGCGTTCTTGCTCGGACAACCTTACTTGGTCTACTTGCTTTGGCTCAGGAGAAGAATTACTGGAAGACGCCGGAGAGCGGGGAATGGGTGCTTGGTATAGCCTAAAAGATCTCTTCTCCCTAACTGACTCCCGGGTGCGTTCCTGAAACCGTAAATCTATACGGGTAGCTAGGGATATAAGATCTTCCAGAGTGGTGGGAGTGTCTCGGCCGGCAAGCTAATCCTTTATTTTTCCGGAGAGTCCCCTCCAAAAGGCCCCAACTAAAGCCTCATTATTCCACCCCAGTTCAGTGGACAGTGTCTGGAAGCGGCTAGCATACTGTCCTACGGTGAGAGAGCCTTGGCGAAGATTGAAAAGAGCCTCAGTGGTGGAGGCCACACGGCCAGGCTCATCAAATACCCTGCGAAAAGTATCCAAAAAGTTGTGGATGCTTGATACCACCGGGTCATCTCTCTCCCACACTAAGGCCTCCCCCTCAAGATGGGACACAATGAAAGCTACCTTGGCCCGATCAGAGGGGTATTGCTGAGGCAGGAGCTCAAAGTGCAAGCGGCACTGGTTTAAAAACCCCCGACACAACTTAGGGTCGCCACTAAACCTGGGAGGTTTTCCCAAGCGTGGTGGTGGATGGGATAGGGGGTCCCGAGGTAGGGCTGAAGCGGCAGCAGAGGACTGTAGAGACTGGAGTCGGTCGTCCACGGACACAATGTAGCTCAGAATATGGGACTGGGCGTCACGCTGCTGCGCGAGCTCCTGCTGGAGTCCCGCTAGTAACGGGGCATTCCCCGGATCGGTAGTTTGTAAGGCGGAAATGCGGGTGTCCATGGATTTCATAAAGGACATTATTCTAGTTTGATTTTCACGCAAAAAGCGCAATTCTTTCTGGGTGGTCGCCGAGGCGCTAGCAGGGTCCATGGCCTGATTATACTGTGACGTATACTGTGACGTCGGGTAGGTTACGTCTGAGAGTGGACCCTCTGGATCGCGACACTGGAGCTCCCGGGGGTGAGCGCGCCAGGTGGTGTCGACCCCTATACAGGGGCCGTTAGGGGCAGACCCTCGGAAAACAGATGCCGCGACTGCTAGAACCAAGAGGGGCGACTCAAAGGACTGAGTGAGGGGTGCAGGACTGAGAACGGAATGCAGAAGGGAGTAGGAAGCACAGAGTGGAGTGCAGGACGGAAACGCGGAGTATAGGACCAGGCACAGAGAGGGGAGTACGGGATGGAGACACGGAGTACAGGACTGGACACTGGGGTGCAAGACGGAGACACGGAGTACAGGACTGGGCACTGGAGTACAGGACTGGGCACTGGAGTACAGGACGGAGACACGGAGTACAGGACTGGGCACGGGGGTACAAGACGGAGACACGGAGTACAGGACTGGGCACGGGAGTACAGGACTGAGGAGAGAGAGTGAGAAGGGGGAAACCCCTAAACACTGGGCCAGGATACCGTAAGGAAAGGCACACGATAATGAGGCGTCTCCACCATGTTGGTGACGCCTGATATACCCTGTGCTGTCAGCTGATTTGGCTCTCAGGCTTCTGGGCGGGCGCTGCAGGGTTAAGAGACCAGAGTGCGCGCCCACGGCCTAAGGCGCCCGCACGAAGCAGGCACGCACCGGACAGAGGGGAACGAGGAGGAGGCGGGCACAGTGCGGCGTGGCGAGCGCCGATGAGTATAGGCGGCGGCGGGCCCCGCCGCTGCTGGGACAGCGGTGGCTACCACCGCCGACGTAACACACTGTTTCCCCAGTATGTAGATAGGGGCATTATGACATCATAATTAGAGGCGGGGCTTGACACACACACACTTTTTCCCCATTATGTAGACCGGGGAAAAATTGTTTGGTGAATTGGAACGCGCGGGGTTAAAATTTCGTCTCACAACATAGCCTAGGACGCTCTCGGGGTCCAGACGTGTGACTGTGCCAAATTTTGTGGCTGTAGCTGCGACGGTGCGGATGCCTATCCCGGACATACACACATACATACATACACACTTATATACAGTACAGACCAAAAGTTTGGACACACCTCATTCATAGAGTTTTCTTTATTTTCATGACTATGAAAATTGTAGATTCACTCTGAAGGCATCAAAACTATGAATTAACACATGTGGAATTAGATAATTAACAAAAAAGTGTGCAACAATTGAAAATACTGTAAGTCTTATATTCTAGGTTCTTCAAAGTAGCCACCTTTTGCATTGATTACTGATTTGCACACTCTTGGCATTCTCTTGATGAGCTTCAAGAGGTAGTCACTGGAAATGCTTTTCACTTCACAGGTGTGCCCTGTCAGGTTTAATAAGTGGGATTTCTTGCCTTCTAAATGGGATTGGGGCCATCAGTTGTGTTGTGCAGAAGTCTGGTGGATACACAGCTGATAGTCCTACTGAATAGACTGTTAGAATTTGTATTATGGCAAGAAAAAAGCAGCTAAGTAAAGAAAAACGAGTGGCCATGATTACTTTGAGAAATGAAGGTCAGTCAGTCAGAAAAATTGGGAAAACTTTGAAAGTGTCCCCAAGTGCAGTGGCAAAAACCATCAAGCGCTACAAAGAAACTTGCTCTCATGAGGACTGCCCCAGGAAATGAAGACCAAGAGTCACCTCTGCTGCGGAGGATAAGTTCATCCGAGTCACCAGCCTCAGAAATCGCAGGTTAACAGCAGCTCAGATTAGAGACCAGGTCAATGCCACACAGAGTTCTAGCAGCAGACACATCTCTACAACAACTGTTAAGAGGAGACTTTGTGCAGCAGGCTTTCATGGTAAAATAGCTGCTAGGAAACCACTGCTAAGGACAGGCAACAAGCAGAAGAGACTTGTTTGAGCTAAAGAACACAAGGAATGGACATTAGACCAGTGGAAATCTGTGCTTTAGTCTGATGAGTCTAAATTTGAGATCTTTGGTTCCAACCACCGTGTCTTTGTGCAACGCAGAAAAGGTGAACGGATGAGCTCTACATGTCTGGTTCCCACAGTGAAGCATGGAGGAGGAGGTGTGATGGTGTGGGGCTGCTTTGTTGGTGGCACTGTTGGGGATTTATTCAAAATTGAAGGCATACTGAACCAGCATGGCTACCACTGCATCTTGCAGCGGCATGCTATTCCATCCGGTTTGTGTTTAGTTGGATCATCATTTATTTTTCAACAGGACAATGGCCTCAAACACACCTCCAGGCTGTGTAAGGGCTATTTGACCAAGAAGGAGAGTGATGGGGTTCTACGCCAGATGACCTGGCCTCCACAGTCACCAGACCTGAACCCAATCGAGATGGTTTGTGGTGAGCTGAACCGCAGAGTGAAGGCAAAAGGGCCAACAAGTGCTAAGCATCTCTGGGAACTCCTTCAAGACTGTTGGAAGACGATTTCCGGTGACTACCTCTTGACGCTCATTAAGAGAATTCCAAGAGTGTGCAAAGCAGTAATCAAAGCAAAAGGTGGCTACTTTGAAGAACCTAGAATATAAGACATATTTTCAGTTTCACACTTTTTTGTTAATTATATAATTCCACATGTGTTAATTCATAGTTTTGATGCCTTCAGAGTGAATCTACAATTTTCATAGTCATGAAAATAAAGAAAACTCTTTGAATGAGGTGTGTCCAAACTTTTGGTCTGTACTTATACAGTATTTGTAATCGATATTATACAGTGTATTACATATTTACAATTTATTACAGTATTTTGGGTTCTAAAGTTGTATTCCAATAAATATATATTATGTTCTATCTAAATATCTTGATTGTTGGATCATAAAAATGATTAAATGTCTGATGTTGACATTGTACTACAATAAATTTTTCACTTAAATATAAGCAATATATGTCGGAGTCGTGGAGTCGGAGTCCCAGGTTTGGCTTACCGACTCCACAGCCCATACCCTGCGTTTACCTTTGTTACCAGCACGCTGATTGCTGGTCTCCCGTCTGTCACACGCAGCGATGTGTGCTGGCCAGCTGGAGACCAGCGATCAAAAAAATGTCCTGGCTATTCCAGGATGATCAGCGATAACCGGCAGGGGGGCCGGTCGCTGGTCAGTGTCACACACAGCGATCTCGCTGGTGAGATCGCTGTTGCTTCACAAAACTTGTGACTCAGCAGCTATCTCGCTAGCGAGATCGCTAATTGTGACGGGGGGCTTTACACTCACTGTGAGTTCCCTAATAACTGGCCTAGAATTGAAACAGCGGTTTCATCGCCCATTGTGTAATTGTTGTAATTAGTGCAGCGGAGTTACATGTCCGAGACGAACTAGTGGCAGCGGTGGGATCTGTGCGATTTCCCCTACTGTTCTCCCTGACCAACTGGTGGCAGCAATGAAATCTGTGTGATCTCTCCTGTGTTCTCTGTGACAAACTGGTGCCAGAGGTGAAATCTGCATGATTCCCACTGCTGTTACCTTAACACATGTAAATGAAAAAAAAAAACAGCCATGCATACCACCAAATTCTGCCCCCCAATCCAACGCTGCTGGACCAAAAGTGAGGGCTTCCCATCCACCAGTCATCTGACTGCAGCCAGTCAGTGAGTTCAGCAGGTAGGTCTTCTAGTGGTCTGTACACCATCACTTCCAAGACCATTAGAGCAGCAGGCAGAACCGGTGATTAGAATGGCTTGTTTCTCTCTTTTATAAGCACCACGTCTATCTATAAACTTTTTTTAAAAAACTATAATAAAACCCCTTTAAATATGTAAAGTCTTCAGCCAAACAGACTGCACATTTTCCATCAGAAAAGAATCATATGAAGATATTGTGGATTTTTTTTTCAAAGACCTGAAATAGAAATTAAACTGCTGCAAGTATCGACAGTGTCAATGCCTTTAGGAGTCCAGCATATCCAAGTAACATCACCGGGAAAAAATCGGGCTAGATCTGTTCTGTGTGCTTCCCGTGCTGTTTACTCCATCATTATTAAATATTGCACAAGTTCATGTTGTCTATTGAGCCCAAAATGTGTTCCCCCAGCTGGATTAATTAATGCCTACTGGTCATTGACCCTTAGGTATGAGTATGGACAGCTCCGGCCAGAAGACTGATGGTCCTTTCACAGACATTATGCAGTTTACTGTGGGTGGTGTGTGTAAGTCCTCCGGTGGGAGGACACAGATTGCTACAAGCGGGGGGGGGATAGTGTGGGCTTTGTCACAAAACCTATTTACATAAATTCAGAGCATTATATACCTAATGATGCAGTTGACAGTTTCATGTGTAAAACATCCAAGGACTGTACAAATAAATTTTTTACTTTGGCGCTTAAAATGTTAAAGCAAAAAGGACATTTATATCATTATTCTAAAGAAGCACCCTATTAATGAAGAATATATTTATATTGTATCTCTTTTGTTGTATGCAGTGCACCTCTGATGGATAAGACAGGTATACACATAGAGACATGAGACCTCCAGATGTAAAAATTCAAAAAATAGGCAACACTACAGACCACGTCAGTGACAATTGTGGACTTGTATTAGCTCACATACAGTCATATGTTAAAGTTTTAGCACCCCTATTAATGTTAACCTTTTTTCTTTATAACAATTTTGGTTTTTGCAACAGCTATTTCAGTTTCATATATCTAATAACTGATGGACTCAGTTATATTTCTGGATTTAAATGAGGTTTATTGTACTAACAGAAAATGTGCAATCGGCATTTAAACAAAATTTGACCGGTGCAAAAGTATGGGCACCTCAACATAAAAGTGACATTAATATTTCGTAGATCCTCCTTTTGCAAAAATAACAGCCTCTAGTCGCTTCCTGTAGCTATTAATGAGTTCCTGGATCCTGGATGAAGGTATTTGTGACCATTCCTGTTTACAAAACAATTCCAGTTCAGTTAAGTTTGATTGTCGCCGAGCATGGACAGCCCGCTTCAAATCATCCCACAGATGTTCAATGATATTCAGGTCTGGGGACTGGGATGGCCATTACAGAACATTTTAATTGTTCCTCTGCATGAATGCCTGAGTAGATTTGGAGCGGTGTTTTGGATCATTGTCTTGCTGAAATATCCATCCCCTGCGTAACTTCAACTTCGTCACTGATTATTGCACATTATTGTCAAGAATCTGCTGATACTGAGTTGAATCTATGCGACCCTCAACTTTAACAAGATTCCCGGTGTCGGCATTGGCCACACAGCCCCAAAGCATGATGGAACCTCCACCAAATTTTACTGTGGGTAGCAAGTGTTTTTCTTGGAATGCTGTGTTTTTTAGCCTCCATGCATAACGCCTTTTTGTATGACCAAACAACTCAATCTTTGTTTCATCAGTCCACAGGAATTTCTTCCAAAATGTAACTGGCTTGTCCAAATGTGCTTTGCATACCTCAGGCGACTCTGTTTGTGGCGTGCTTGCAGAAACGGCTTCTTTATTCGGTCGTCCATGACAGCACCACCTGAGAGAGGGGATCCACCCCTTAGGAACAGGAAACCTACAGATACAAAAGGGTGGCACATCTCCCACGCATCAGTTGGTTTCCTGTTCCTAGAGGACAGGACTCTCTACAGATCGTCCGTCATGGAGTCGTCGTTGAGTACCCAGGCCGGCTGACCGACCCAGGTAGCGAGGGGGTCTCCTACCTCGGTCAGTGCGGGGTCCCTGGAAGCGCCACGGTGGGGCCGGGTAGGTCACCACGGCAGTGGACGGAGCAGGTGGAGCAGGGGTCCGGTGGATGCCGTCTCCAAAAAACGCCAGCACCTGGTACGTATGCCCCGGCTGCGCTTCCCCAGGCCCGGTCCTCCCGGTCAGTGCTGGCCCCTGGCGGGCTCATGGCGGCGTGCGCAGTGGGGCAGTGGGGCATTCCGGCCAGGAGGCGCTGCGCGGCTCCTTCGCGCGCGCTCCCGCAGGGCTCTGATGAGTGGCGGAAGTGACGCGGCGGAAGGGGCGGAGCGATAGCGCCGATACCGGAAGTCGGGTGCCGGCCTCCGGCGCGCGCCGCGGGTGCATGCCCGTCCGGGGGTCGCGCGGCGACCCGGGTAAGGCGAGGGGGCCGGAGCATGGGGGAGGGAGTGCGGAAAGCCGGGTGGGTGGTGCTATGGCAGGATACCTGCTGACCCGGACACCAGGAGGCCATATAAGGCAGATGGGGATGCCGCTGGGGTGCTTCTGAAGGCCCCAGCAATGGATTCAACGGAAGCCCCCTTGGACCGGCAGGACGAGGCGCAGGAGCGCCCGCAAAAACAGGCCACGACAAAACCGCTTGCGAGTGGCCAGCAGAAAAAACAGAGACGAACTAGCGACCAGAGCCGCGAAAGTTCCTCCAGAAAGGACCCCCCTGCCTCCCTCCGTGATCCGGTACCTGCTTTATCTGCATGGGTAAGAGATCTCCGTGAATGTACCCTGATGCAGTGTTCCCTTATGTTTTTTTTCAGGGGAAGAAGGCTACGGGAAAACAGAAGCACAGGGAATGTGCCCTCTGTAGTTCCCCCCTACTAGATGGCCACCCTAAAAAATTATGCCAACCATGCATTCGGCAAACGGTAGGGGTTATTAAAGACAGGGAGTCCAGGGGTAGATTGTCAGGCCCTTATACTCTCCCCCGTTTATGCAGGTAGCGGAAGAGACACCTGACTTCACTTCGAACCTGAGAGAGATGATCAGGGCAGAAATGAAAGTCTTACCTCAAAGAGAACCTTCTAGGAGAAGAGAGGCTAGTGGTTCAGGCTCGGAGACCTCAGTCGCCCCTAGGAAAGGTGACAATTCCTCGGACTCCTCGGCCTCCTCGTCGTCTTCCTCGGATGAAGACTCTAGCCGGTTCTGCTTCCCCTTAGACCAGATGGACAGATTAGTGAAAGCAATACGGTCCACCATGGGGGTAGCGGAAAAAAAACGGGAACTCTCAGCACAGGACATAATGTTCGGGGGTCTAGACCCCAAAAAACGCAGAGCCTTTCCATTAAACGATAAGGTTCAAAACCTAATTGACAGAGAATGGAAGAGACCGGAAAAAAGGGGCTCCATGCCACCAGCCTTTAAGCGGAGATACCCCTTTGATAACCCGGTAGTAAACAGATGGGATAAAGCCCCGAAACTAGACGCAGCAGTAGCCAAAGCATCTAAAAAATCTGCCATACCATTTGACGATATGGCCTCCTTGAAAGATCCGCTAGATAAAAAAGCGGATTCTTTTCTTAAAGGGACATGGGAGATGTCAGCAGGCGCGTTAAGACCAGCGGTAGCTGCCACCTGTACAGCCAGATCGATGATGGTCTGGCTAGATCAGCTGGATTCCGAGCTAAAAGACGGAGCCTCAAGATCATCTATTCGGAAAAGTTTGCCGATCATTCAGAATGCCGCGGCATTTTTAGCCGATGCGTCTGCAGACTCTGCAAGAATGGCGGCTAAAGCCGCGGGTCTATCTAATGCAGCGCGAAGAGCGCTCTGGTTAAAATGTTGGCCAGGAGATATTCAAGCCCGGTCCCGTCTCTGTTCCATTCCCTGCGAGGGGGAGTACCTATTCGGCCCTGTCTTGGACGAATTGTTAGAGAAAGCTGGAGATGACAAAAAGAAATTTCCCAGTCTCCCGAACCCCTCGTACAGACGTCCTTTTACCAGAAAAGGTTTTTTCCGGAGAAGGCCGTCCAGAGATCAGGGCAGATGGGAGGAGAAAAAAAGGAAAGGTACAGGATTCATGTTTGGAGGGGGGCGCCAGGAAGGTCCAGCTCGAGATACGAAAAAGCCGCCCCAATGACTAGTTACCCCGGTGGGAGGGAGACTAGCTGCCTTCTACCCATCCTGGTCTCTGATCTCTAATAGCAGCTGGATATTGGGGATAATAGCCGTGGGACTACGACTAGAGTTTTCTAGGGTTCCCCTTGATCAATTTAAAATCACCCCACTCAGGTCGTCTGCTTCAGAGCAAGCTGCCCTGGAGGCCGAGGTTCATGACCTGTGCGCCAAAAAAGTCCTGATAGAGGTTCCAGAGACAGAATGGGGGAAGGGATTCTACTCCCCTCTGTTCCTGGTCCGCAAACCAGACAGCTCCTTTAGGACAATAATAAACCTTAAGGCCCTCAACAAGTTTTTGGTCATACCTCCTTTTAAAATGGATACAATTAAATCTGCAATAAAATTGCTGTTCCAAAACTGCTTTATGGTGGTGTTAGATCTGAAAGACGCATACTACCATATACCCATCCATGCAGACCATCAGCGGTTTCTCAGAGTGGCGGTTCAGTTGGATGGGTCAATTCGACATTTCCAATATGCGGCCCTCCCTTTTGGAGTGGCAGTCGCTCCCCGAGTATTTACTAAAGTAATAGCGGAGGTCATGGCCCATCTACGTGAATCGAACATTCTGGTGATCCCCTACCTGGACGATTTTCTTATTGTAGGTAAAACGGCGAATCATTGTTCACAACAGCTACAAAAGGCAATGTCCGCCCTAGAACGGTTAGGATGGTTGCTGAACGTCAAAAAGTCTCGGTTGCAAACAATGAAAGTCCAACAATTCTTGGGCCTAACCCTGGATTCTGAAAAACAGGAATGCCGTCTGCCCCCGGAGAAGCTTGTTCGCCTCCGTTATCAGATCCTGAACGCCTCCAATAACCCCACCATGTCCCTCAGGAAAGCCATGTCCCTTCTAGGCTCTCTTTCGGCCTGTATCCCGGCAGTCCAGTGGGCCCAGTTTCATGCAAGGAAACTACAGAGCGAGGTCTTATTACATCAAAAGGTCATTGGGGGTTACTTGGAGGGTCAGCTAACCTTGTCCCGTAACACAAGGGAGTCCCTAGAGTGGTGGTTAGACAAGGATAACTTGTCTAAAGGGGTGCCCTGGGAGTATAACGTAACCCGCATAGTCACCACGGATGCTAGTCCTTACGGTTGGGGAGCTCATATGGGTGAAATATTAGTCCAGGACCAATGGCAACATGATCAGTTAGGAATGTCATCTAACCTAAAAGAATTGACAGCGGTAGAACAGGCGGCTAAAAAGCTCCTTGTGTATCTACAGGGCCATCACGTGTGGGTGTTCTCCGACAATCAGGTCGCCGTGGCATATATCAATCACCAAGGCGGGACCCGTTCCAGACCCCTGATGATTGTAGCAGAGCGGTTGTTCCATCTAGCAGAAAAATACTTTCTATCTTTAACAGCGTTGCATATAAAAGGAAGAGACAACATCACGGCAGACTTTTTAAGCCGCAATCAGCTAAAACAGGGGGAATGGTCCCTAAACTCCTCCATATTCAATCTGATTGTTCAAAAGTGGGGATATCCAGAGGTAGACCTCTTCGCCACCAGAGACAACAGACAATTGAAACAATTCTGCTCCCTAAATCCCAGAGAGAATCCTCTGGCGGTAGATGCCTTCCTGATAAAGTGGGACTTCAAACTAGCCTACGCCTTCCCTCCCCTATCTCTTCTACCCCTGGTGATGAGGAAAATCAGGAAAGACAGAGCAAGGGTTATAGTCATCGCTCCATTTTGGCCCAGGAGAGCATGGTTCTCATGCCTCAGGACCATGTCGGTATCCGATCCTTGGGTTCTGCCGGACATCCCGGATCTCCTGTCCCAGGGCCCAGTCTTCCATCCTCAGGTAGCTGGCCTTCATCTGACGGCGTGGAGTTTGAACGGTCATTATTAGAAGAGAAGGGCTTCTCCGCAGACCTAGTTAACACCCTACTTAAGAGTAGGAAAATCATTACCACAAAAATTTATGTCAGAATTTGGAAGAAATTCCTTCAAAACTCAGGAGTAGTCGCTGGGGATTCAGCGCCTATAATGCAGATATTAGAGTTCCTACAAAAAGGTCTGGACATGGGGCTCTCTACCAGTACCCTTAAAGTACAAGTGTCAGCCTTGGGGGCTCTGTTTAGCTGTAACATCGCTGGTAATTATTGGATAAGCAGGTTCATTAAGGCGGCAGGTAGATCCAGGCCAATAATGAAGGATAGGTTCATGCCGTGGGACTTAAACCTAGTCCTCACTGCTATGACAGAGACCCCATTCGAACCTATCTCGTCGGCTTCCCTAAAAAACCTGTCCCTCAAGGTAGCCTTCCTGGTAGCTCTAACATCAGCCCGCAGAATAAGCGATATCCAGGCTTTATCTAGGTGTCCTCCTTATTTACAGTTCAAAGAGGATAGGGTAATACTTAGACCTGACCCAGCGTACTTGCCGAAGGTAGTGTCTAGTTTCCATAGGACACAGGAAATAGTTCTTCCATCCTTCCTCCCTAATCCAACTAACGAGAAGGAAAAGAAACTACACACCCTGGATGTCAGGAGAGGCCTCATAGAATATCTGACAGTCACCGATCCCTGGAAGAAAGATAATGCCCTATTTATCTCTCATCAAGGCCCCAGGAAAGGTTGTAGAGCATCAAAAAATACACTAGCCAGATGGATTAGAGAGGCGATTTCAATAGCATACACCTCAAAGGGCAGGTCGCCACCCGGGAAGCTGAGGGCGCATTCCACCAGAGCCATGGCAACCTCATGGGCCGAAAGATCAGAAGTCTCCATTGACCAGATTTGTAAGGCGGCTACTTGGTCCTCTCCGAGCACCTTTTATAGTCATTATAGGCTAGACCTGGGTGCTTCCACAGACCTCTCTTTTGGTATAAGGGTGCTGCAGGCTGTAGTCCCTCCCTAAAGCTGATATTACTCTCTGTAAATCTCTCAGGTGGTGCTGTCATGGACGACCGAATAAAGTCTTAGTTACTCACCGGTTAACGGTATTTTTCGGAGTCCATGACAGCACCCGTATATTCCCTCCCTTATAGTTGATTGGGGTGTGCACGTCTATTTCTTGTATATGCTCACTGGTGGTAAAAGTTTATAATTGTAAAGAATACTGTACATAAATCATGCATTAACCTTGGAAGTCCTCTTGTGCTCTGTAATCCAACTGATGCGTGGGAGAGGTGCCACCCTTTTGTATCTGTAGGTTTCCTGTTCCTAAGGGGTGGATCCCCTTTCTCAGGTGGTGCTGTCATGGACTCCGAAAAATACCGTTAACCGGTGAGTAACTAAGACTTTCGCATCACTCTCCCATACAGCTTCTCCTTGTGCAAAGTGCGCTGTATTGTTGCCCGATGCACAGTGACACCATCTGCAGCAAGATGATGCTGCCGGTCTTTGGAGGTGGTCTGTGGATTGTCCGTGACTGTTCTCACCATTCTTCTTCTCTGCCTTTCTGATATTTTTCTTGGCCTGCCACTTCTGGGCTTAACAAGAACTGTACCTGTGTTCTTCCATTTCCTTACTATGTTCCTCACAGTGGAAACTGACAGGTTAAATCTCTAAGACAACTTTTTGTATCCTTCCCCTGAAAAGCTATGTTGAATAATCTTTGTTTTCAGATCATTTGAGAGTTGTTTTGGGAGCCCATGATGCCACTCTTCATAGGAGAATCAAATAGGAGAACTACTTGCAAGTGGCCACCGTAAATACCTCTTCTCATGATTTGATACACCTGGCTATGAAGTTCAAAGCTCACTGAGGTTACAAAACCAATTTAGTGCTTCAGGAAGTCAGTAAAAAGTAGTTAGGAGTGTTCAAATCAAGAAAATGATAAGGGTGCCCATACTTTTGCACTGGTCAAATTTTGTTTAAATGCAGATTGCACATTTTCTGTTAGTACAATAAACCTCATTTGAATCCAGAAATATAACTGAGTCCATCAGTTATTAGATATATGAAACTGAAATAGCTGTTGCAAAAACCAAAATTGTTATAAAGAAAAAAGGTTAACATTAATAGGGGTGCCCAAACTTTTACATATGACTGTACATCACTCACAATGCACCCACAACTGCACTCCATCGTCACTCCACCATTGTTTTTTGTGCAAAACCACATTGGCGATTATATGTCCTTAGGGTTCGTGTACATGACCGTATTATTAATCTGAGTGCAATCACTGCACTCAAATCAATGTTAATCCATGTGGCTGTGCAGATGTCTGATTTTTTTTCGACTGTCTGAGGAGGAAATTGCTGCATGACCGACTATTATCCGATATTCGTATCACACTCGGCCATGCAAGTTCAATGAGTGTGTGGGAAATATCAGACTGCACTCAGATGACATCTGAGTGCAGTCCAATTTCTGGGCACTCACTCAAAGAATGAATAAGATGAAGGCATTTTATTCTCATCCACTCATCCCAGAGAGTCGGATCAGAGTTTGATCAGAGTGTAGTTTGCATAATTGGCCCGATTCTTTCTGGTGAAACAATCTACAGTTGTCTGCATCTAACCTTAGAATTTTCTGGTACAGATTTGAAATCTGTTTATAGGAAAAAAGTGACATGAAACCGTTTCTTTGTGGAAACCAGGATGGGTAACCACAGGCAGATGCGCCCCATTAAATGAGGCACATCCTTTTGCAGACTCTTGGCAGCTCACACTGCAAATCCATGGCAGAAATTTGATGATCGTTTTTCAATTTCTGCTGAAAATTTCACAGCAAATTTAATTTGGATTTTTCCAGTGGTAAAATCTCCCATGTGACTGTCCCCCTTAATAGTAGTTGTACTTTGCTTCTTTGTAGGGGTGCTGGCTGATAACACAGCCACGTAAGCTGATATATAGGTAGCTGGCAGTATACACGGTATCAACAGTGTCAGAATTACAATTCTGTTTCCAAAATGACGTTACAATGTAGAAATGATATAACATGCAAGAAGAATGTGTTATTCTGTACCACATTGCACTATATATGGCATCTATCCAGAACTTGTAGTAAAAAAAAATTTGCAATAATAAAACCTAAAAAAATTTTTTTCTAGATAATGATGTTCCTGTTATTGACAAAGTCTCCCAGCGATGCAGTTCCTAAATGCAGAGCAGTTTGTACAGATTTTAATATCATATTTTCAGTTATTACTATAAGCTACTAATTAGGTAATAAATTACAGTGTTAATATTCACTCTCTACAAATAAGTGTTTGTGGTAGGAATTGTGCCTAGATATGATAGCACAGGGACCTATTCACCAGCGGTGTCAAGGACCTTATTCATAAATGGAAGTCTCCAGTTTTCTAACTTTCTCAGTAAAATGAATATTGCCTCCTAAAGATTCTGACGTATGGATAATATACAGGCTCATTTAAATGCACCCGGAGCACATTGCCTATAGGGCAAGACGTTTTGTGGGTCTTAAAGGAAAACTATTTACTCTGTTTATCTCCTCAGATATTAATTTTACTTTCGCTACATAAAAAAGTATAAATGTTATTATTTCAGATGGGAAGAAAGATTTTAGTAAATTAAACTTAGTTTGACGTACACTCGATATTGCATCTATGAAACTCATTTGTAATACATAGGTGGATAGAGATGACTAATCATGGTGCAGATTGCAGTTATATGATGGATATTGTGAATAAATGCCAACATGAGACATCAGATAAAAGGAAGCCAGTATCTATCCATTGTACACTCGGATGTGTTGTCTGTTTTAGTAAATACTTGTGTTTCCCATAAAATAACAATTGATGCATTGGATAGAGCCAACATCGGAGCCTTTGAATGTCTTGCTTGTACAAAATGACTCTGAAACTATTGGCTGAATAACACTGCCAGGGAAAATCAATTTGTCACTACAGTGGAAATGTATATAAAAAATGTCCACAAAATTAAAAAAAAAAAGACAAGTCCGAGTTAAGACATGTCAATCAAGCTGCCAGATAATGATGCTTGATTTTTCTCTCCACAATTTCCACTGCTCCAGCATCCAGTGGTGGCGGCTTTACTCCACTCTATCCGAGGCTTGGCTTTGTGCTTGGTGATGTATGGCTTGAACGCAACTGTGCAGAGCCATTCTATCGTAAGTGTTGGGAAAGGCAGACTGCACGGCTGTGTGCTTGATTTGATTTACCTGCGATTGAATGGAAAACTTGAGTTCAGTGTTTAAGATGTGTGTTTGTCTTTCTCATACCTGTCTACTGTATCCCCTATCTATCTATCTATCTATCTATCTATCTATCTATCTATCTATCTATCAGAAAGTGGAGTTGGACCCGTGATGTTGCTGCAGTCCTCCAAATCCACTGGCAAAAGCTTAATGAAAGAGAGGTCACACTCTAAACATAGCAAACAAAACTTGAAAAAACTGTATTCCAGGGCAGAGGTACACAAGGTTTCAGCTCAAGGTGTGAAAGGCTCACATCTTGAGCCGAGATGTTACGTACCTTTTGGCACGGAATAAATGTTTTTCACATTTTTTTCTGTGTGACCTCTTTGTCTCCTGTATCTATCTGTCTCTATATCTACAGTATATATCTCCTTTTATTGACTCAGTAATATTCTTCTAGTATCAGAATTGAGCTATAGCCAGTGGTGATGGTTCCCTTCACATTTTCAGCACACATGCGTCATTTGTAGAGTTGAGCGATACCGTCCGATACTTCAAAGTATCGGATCGGAATGGATCGGCCGATCTTTAAAAAAAGTATCGGTATCGCCGATTCCGATACCGGAAGTCCCATTCAAGTCTATGGGACTTCCGGTATCGGAATAAGAAAAACCCTGTTTTTGCCTTGTACAGCCTCTCTGGGGTCTGTACGGGCCTTTCGGGGGGCTGTGCCGGCCTGCCAGGGGGTCTGTGCAGGCTCCGGTGGTCTGTGCCGGCCTGCCGGGGGGCTGTGCCGGCCTGCCGGTGGTCTGTGCAGGCTCCGGTGGGCTGTGCCGGCCTGCCGGGGGGCTGTACCGGCCTGCCGGTGGTCTGTGCAGGCTCCGGGGGGCTGTGCCGGCCTGCCGGGGGGCTGTGCCGGCCTGCCGGTGGTCTGTGCAGGCTCCGGGGGGCTGTGCCGGCCTGCCGGTGGTCTGTGCAGGCTTCGGGGGTCTGTGCAGGCATCGTCCGATGGGACTACAAGTCCCATCGGGCGATGCCTGCTACCATGACAGTGATTGACACATTAGCCAATGATGGGACAGTAGTAGTCCCATCATCCGGCTAATGTGTTGAATGTAAAAAAAAACAAAAAAAAAACAATTACATGCTACATACATGCTACATACATACAACATGCATACTACATACATACTACATACATGCTACATTCATACTACATACTACATACATGCTACATTCATACTACATAAATACTACATGCAACATACATACTACATATATACTACATACATACTACATGCATGCTACATACATACTGCATGCTACATACATACTACATGCTACATACATACCACATATATACTACATACATACTACATGCATGCTACATACATACCACATACATACTACATACATACTACATACATACTACATGCATGCTACATGCTACATACATACTACATACATGCTACATACATGCTACATGCTACATACATAACACATATATACTACATGCATGCTACATACATACTACATGCTACATACATACCACATACATACTACATGCATGCTACATACATACTACATGCATGCTACATACATACTACATGCTACATACTACATATATACTACATGCATGCTACATACATACTACATGCTACATACTACATATATACTACATACATACTACATACATGCTACATACATACTACATATATACTACATGCATGCTACATACATGCTACATACATACTACATATATACTACATGCATGCTACATATATACTGCATGCTACATGCATGCTACATACATACTACATGCTACATACATACCACATATATACTACATACATACAATACATTCATACAATACATACATAGACATACAGTACATATAACATAGAGTAACATACTTACCAATACTTGTCACATTGTTCCCCGAAGCCATTGTCTTTTCCGGAATAAATATTAACATAACAAACCACAAAAATACTCACCCACGATCCGAAGCAGTCCACGAGTGTGTCCCACGACGATCTTGGGTAGAGAACTGCAGCATCAGCTGATGCTGCCGTTCTCTACGGGCTGTAGGAATCCAATGACGGAAGGTAGGTATCCTTCCGCACTGTATTCCTCCGCCACTTAAAAAAAAAAAAAGTCCCTAGTCTCACTTTATGCCATTGCTGTGTGGGAATTTCCCACGCAGCAATGGCATAAAGTGAGACTAGGGACTTTTTTTTTTTTTAAGTGGCGGAGGAATACAGTGCGGAAGGATACCTACCTTCCGTCATTGGATTCCTGCAGCCCGTAGAGAACGGCAGCATCATCTGATGCTGCAGTTCTCTACCCAAGATCGTCGTGGGACACACTCGGGGACTGCTTCGGATCGTGGGTGAGTATTTTTGTGGTTTGTTATGTTAATATTTATTCCGGAAAAGACAATGGCTTCGGGGAACAATGTGACAAGTATTGGTAAGTATGTTACTCTATGTTATATGTACTGTATGTCTATGTATGTATTGTATGAATGTATTGTATGTATGTAGTATATATGTGGTATGTATGTAGCATGTAGTATGTATGTAGTATGTATGTAGCATGCATGTAGCATGCAGTATGTATGTAGCATGCATGTAGTATATATGTAGTATGTATGTAGCATGCATGTAGTATATATGTAGTATGTATGTAGTATGTATGTAGTATGTATGTAGCATGTAGCATGTATGTAGTATATATGTGGTATGTATGTAGCATGTATGTAGTATATATGTGGTATGTATGTAGTATGTATGTGGTATGTATGTAGCATGTATGTAGTATGTATGTAGCATGCATGTAGTATGTATGTAGTATGTATGTAGCATGCATGTAGCATGCAGTATGTATGTAGCATGCATGTAGTATATATGTAGTATGTATGTAGCATGCATGTAGTATATATGTAGTATGTATGTAGCATGTATGTAGTATGTATGTAGTATGTATGTAGCATGTATGTAGCATGTATGTAGTATATATGTGGTATGTATGTAGCATGTATGTAGTATGTATGTAGCATGCATGTAGTATGTATGTAGCATGTATGTAGCATGTATGTAGCTTGTATGTAGTATGTATGTAGTATATATGTAGTATGTATGTAGCATGTAGTATGTATGTAGCATGTAGTATGTATGTAGCATGCATGTAGTATATATGTAGTATGTATGTAGCATGTATGTAGTATGTATGTAGTATGTATGTAGCATGTATGTAGTATATATGTGGTATGTATGTAGCATGTATGTAGCATGCATGTAGTATGTATGTAGTATGTATGTAGCATGTATGTAGCATGTATGTAGCATGTATGTAGTATGTATGTAGTATATATGTAGTATGTATGTAGCATGTAGTATGTATGTAGCATGTAGTATGTATGTAGCATGCATGTAGTATATATGTAGTATGTATATAGCATGTAGTATGTATGTAGCATGCATGTAGTATATATGTAGTATGTATGTAGCATGTAGTATGTATGTAGCATGTAGTATGTATGTAGCATGCATGTAGTATGTATGTAGTATGTATGTAGTATTTTTTTTTTTTTTTTTTTTAACATTTAACACATTAGCCGGATGATGGGACTACTACTGTCCCATCATTGGCTAATGTGTCAATCACTGTCATGGTAGCAGGCATCGCCAGATGGGACTTGTAGTCCCATCGGACGACGCTTGCACAGACCCCCGGACATCAGCACAGCCCCCCGGCAGGCCGGCACAGCCCCCCGGCAGGCCGGTACAGACCCCCACAGGGTGCACAGACCACCGGCAGGCCGGCACAGCCCCCCGGCAGGCCGGCACAGACCCCCACAGGGTGCACAGACCACCGGCAGGCCGGCACAGCCCCCCGGCAGGCCGGTACAGACCCCGGGCAGTCCACACAGCGCCCCGGCAGGCCGGCAGAGACCCCCGGAAGGCCCGAAATGACGGCGCATCATGATGCGCACACACCGCGCATCATGATGACGTCAGGCTGTCAATCAACTTTGAACTTCCGATTCCGATGCCGAATTCCGATATTGAAAAAATATCGGAAGTCGGTATCGGAATTCCGATACAGCAAGTATCGGCCGATACCCGATACTTGCGGTATCGGAATGCTCAACACTAGTCATTTGCTTATAGAAATGGCTACAGGAAATTACGATTAGCTTGAAATCACATGACAAGCACAGGCGTTGTAGAACATTCCTTTCCACCCTGTGTGACATGATTTTTTTTGTTTTATTTTTGATTGATTTTAATCATCTACTTTAATTAACATCTACCCGCTGCGCTGCATCTCTGTCAGCAGCCGCTGACTGACATCAGTTCCTTAATTTAATCATATGACTGTGGGCTCTCACATTAACCATTTTATGGCTATTTAGGGTGACTGATATGATATTGTTTCCGGGGGAAGATTCCATCCCAAACTAAATAAAATAGTGGTGTGAATAGTAATGCTCACAATTGCAACTGGACTGCACGACTCAAGGCTTATCATGTAGCTTCAGTCATTGTCCAGACATAGTTTGTGTTATCATTAGCTTACTCATTTATGAAATGTGTAGAATAGACGGAGATTTGGCTATCGAGTTTGCTGTAGGAACTGGTCCCTAATATTTGGAGGCTCACAAGCCTTCTGGTGCAGCAGTTCTAATGTGCACTGTATAAAAGGGATTTTTTTTCAGGATTTTATTAATTTGCCTGAGAATAATAATATAAACTGTGTTCCAAATTATTATGCAAAAAGAGTTTAGGAGTGATAAGGTTAGAATTATTTTGTTTGTCATTTAAACTCATTGATGGTGATGTGTGTCAGGGCTCTTTATATCACTGAAAGCAATTGCAGATACCTGTGCAAATTAGTTTGACAGGTGTGTCCAAATAAAGGCAAGACTACTTAAGAAGGCTGTTCCACATTATTAAGCAGCCTACATTTTTTGCCAAAATGGGAAAGAAAAAGGATGTGTCTGCTGCTGATAAGCAACAAATTGTGGAGTATTTAGGTCAAGGCATGACTACAATTAACATTGCCAAGACTGTTATGAATGAGTCACCAAGGAGAAAAAACAAAAAGCAAGCTAAGCCCAGAAAACCGGAGAGGTTGGTAACTAGCAGATTGCAGACCCCTGATCCTATACACACAACTAGCAGTAGCCGTGGAGCGTGCCTACGGTGGTCCTAGATGCCTCGTCACGGTCGGAGAACTAAATAAGCCTAAAGAAAGAAAGGGAAAATCTAAACTGCCCCAGAGCAGACCCCAAAGCAATAGACAGCCCCAAACATGTATTGTCGGTGAAACAAGATGAAAACACTAACACAGATAGAAAGATAGGCTGAGCAAACGATGGGGCCCTCACTAACTAGAAAGGACAGGAAAGAAAAGCTGCTGTCTGCAATCACGCAAAAAACTCTGCCAAAAAATGTCCAACACGTCTGATAGAAAAAGGCCCTGAAGTCGCTAGACTTCAATTCCCTATATCAGCACTCAGGTATATTCTGAAGACAGAGCAAAAGAGAGCAACTGATCAGAGACAAAATGGGAATTCAGCCCAGTCCCAGCCAGGGCTGGCTGAACACAAAAACTAAGTAAACCAGACGAAAACTCATATGAACAGTAGCAGAGAAAACTTAGCTTTAAGAAGGCAGGAACCAAACTGGAAACCAGAAGCCACAGTCAGGAGAAATCACCAGCAAGAAACTAGGGAGTCGGCTGCCTTAAATCCAATCAGAAATTCCTGATGTCCAATCACAGTCCTCTTCCTCAGGTGACCGGTCTCTGCCATTTAGATCAGCTTCATTACCTACCTTCACCATCAGAGGGAGTCCAGATAGAGAACTCACTACTCCTCTGTCAGCACAGCCAGCTCCATAACCCTCACCAGAAGCCAGAGGCAAACCCGAAAATGAGCTCACAACACAAGACACTTCATCGTGATCATCGCACAATCAAGAAGTATGTAGCTGATTCCCACCACACATGTGTGCGTGCTGATAAGTAAAAATTGAGGACTCTTTCCAACAGGCAATTGCGTCAGGTTAAAAGAGCAGCTGCAAAAATGCCTTGTCATAGCAGCAGACACGTTTTTGAAGCTGCTGGTGCCTCCAACGTCCCCCAAACAACAAGATGCAGGGTCCTTCAGAGGTTTGCAGCTGTGCGTAAGCCATCCTGTCGACCACCTCTATCCACTGCACACAAGCAGAAACGGCTCCAGTGGGCCAAACGATACATGAAGACCGACTTCCAAACTGTTTTGTTCACCGATGAGTGCGTGCAACGCTCGATGGTCCAGATGGATGGAGTGGAGGATGGCTGGTTGATGGACACCCCATGAAAACACGGCTAAGTTGCCAACAAGGAGGAGGTGGAGTAATGTTTTGGGCTGGAATCATGGGGAGAGAGATTGTCGGCCCCTTTAGGATCCCTGAAGGGGTAAAGATGAACTCCATAATCTATGTGGAGTTTCTAAAACAGCACTTCCTGCCATGGTTCAAGAGGAAGAACCGTGCTTTCCGCTGCAAGATCATTTTCATGCCTGATAATGCACCGTCTCATGCTGCAAATAACACATCTGCATCTCTGGCTGCTATGGGCATAAAAGAGGACAAACTTATGGTGTGGCCACCATCTTCCCCTGACCTCAACCCCATTGACAACCTCTGGAGCATCATCAAAAGGAGGCAGTTCACATCTAAGCAACAGCTCTGGGAGGGGATTCTGTCCACATGCAAAACAACTGAAGCACAAACCGTCCAAAAACTGACAAATTCAATGGACAAGAGAGTTCAGAAGCTTCTTTCGAACAAAGGACCTATGTGCAAATGTAACATCACCGAGAAGAAAGTTTTGACTTGAAAACTGTTTGATTTCATTTTGTAATAAGCTGATAATGCGTATAATTTCACAATTCACCATTTTTTTGTTCAAAATAAAAAGGTTGAAAACTCTGCTGTGCATAATAATTTGGAACATGCATTTTGAGTGTTTCTTATTTTTAAAAATTTACTGTTTTCATAGGCAGTTTGTTCAAAAACATTGCAATTATACTAAAATATTAGATGACTGGAAAATAACAATGACTGCAATTCATATAGGTAATTTAGATAAAATATGAGGAAAAATTTTTTGCATAATAATTTGGATCACAGTGTAATAATAATACATTTTATTTCTATATCACCGACATATTCCGCAGCACTTTACATTATAGAATAAAGGATGATCTAAAATAAAGAAGCCAGCATTACTTATCCATGCAATCTCCTATCGTTCTAGCACATCCGCTTTCGTCTGTAACAGAAGTGATATCATTTCATACATCACATGATTGATGCAGCCTCTGCGGTGATGTTTGCATGCACGGCACTTGACCACTAAGGCCATTTATTGGCTGCAGTAATCACATGATTAATGTACAGGATGTCATCACTCCCGATAACAGTGGGGTCCACTGGAGTGGTGGTGCTAGAGAGTTGAGGAATTCAAAGGATAAGAAATGGGTACTGTTACATATATTTATGCCATATTCATAAGATTTTTATGATTGGCTGGGGCCCATATTATTGAGAACAGAGCTACTCCGCACATCACTGTCAATGGAAAGTGGCTGCACATTCTCTGCTTTCTCCATTAGTTTCTGAAAATTAGAATTCATGTGACAAGGGTTGTTAAAGGGTTGCTATTAACTTTTAGATTTGCTACTTCCAATAGGTGGCACTAGAGTTCAAGTCCTCTGAAGAGACAGTTTGCATATTTAATTTTGCAGAGCAAAATTGCATAAGTCTCCTTAGGCTATGTGCACACGCTGTGGATTCTGCTGCGTTTTTGGCCCTGCGGAACTGCAGCAGTTTGCGGTTTGACCTGCGGTTTTCCCCTGCGGTTTCACACCTCTACTATGTTAAAAGTGTGAAGCCGCAGCGGAATACGCAGAAACAATTGACATGCTGCAGCAGTTCCGCAGACATGGTACAGTACCATGTTACCCTATGGATTTTAAAAACCACTGTGCTCACGCTGCGGTTTTTTCCGCGCGGTTTTGCTGCGGTTTATAAACCGCAGCATGTCAATTGTTTCTGCGTATTCCGCTGCGGCTTCACACCTTTAACATTTTAGAGGTGTGAAACTGCAGGGGAAAACCGCAGGCCAAACCGCAGGTCACTTTAACTGCGGTTCCGCGCTGAAAAACCCGCAGGTGAATCCGCAGTGTGTGCACATAGCCTTAAACTGGCATGTCAGGCATGTCTCTCCAAAAGGAAAAACGTTACACTTTAGACACTAGTTAGAAGCTTCTCATGCAGCTAAATCGGAACTCTTGTTTTTCACTAAGGAGGGGCAATACCCAGAAACATGTGTCTGCAAATTGAGATTTTGGTTTGGGTTTTATCCAAAGCCATTGTGGCAAGACTCATTAGAGGGTCGATATTGACTTTTAGGATTGCTACTTCCAATAGGTGGTACTAGAGATCCTCTACCTCTCTGAAGAGGCAATTAGCATTTCTGAAAATTGTGCTGTGCACTCACTCGGAAATTATGTCAGCGGGAGCTGCATCTATCATAGCATACTGGCACACATGGCATATTTGGATATTCCATAATTTTAGAAGATAGGAATAACCCTTTATTATTAATATCAGGTATGTACAGAATATATAACACGCAGAGATGATATCACACATATGATATCATCTTGCAATGGGCCTCGGGTCCTCAAATACAGAGAGATGATAAACTGTTCCCTGTTCATAGATGACTGAGATGTGAGGGTCCACCTGTAAATCATAGTGCATTTAGTTCTCACCCAATATAACTCTCACGTACCTTTACACTGCTAAAACAAGAGATCTTGTATCTAGCAGAAAGCTTTTACATATAGACTTGTAAGTGCTAGAAGTATTGACTTCAACAAAGTAGCCACAAGAAGTGCCCTTAGAGATACAAAATCTCAGAAAAATAATACTGGCATCTAATTACGCGAGCACAGTTTGCTAGTTTTATCTGTAATTGGACTGTATAGTCTTTCATTCTAATTTACTCTACATCTAAAGTGTGGTAATCAAGACAAGCAGGACAGAATGGGCCGTTACTGGCTCTACCACTGACACCAGTTAATGCCTAATTATAACAACTAAATTAAAGATGTGACGGCAGAAAGGTTGAGCATCAGTTTGAAGCATTTAATTCTATGGAAAGAAGTCGGGCTTTTAAATTGTAAGTGAGGAAATCAATATTATGGCTCATTATATTGGTATTGCTAAAGAGATTAATGAAATTAACTATTTTTTTAAGTTTTATCTTGATGTAATGCAGTCTGTGATAAAGTAATGTCCTGAGAATGAGAAATAATAATTAACCCTTAACTCATTGAAGGTAGAAGCTTCCCCTTTACAGTAGGAGAGAAGTGTGTTAAGTTCTAAAAGGCTATAGACCACTTTGACTTGGAAAAAAAATATTTTACATATGTCAGTGGTTACCTTTAGTTAATAAAATTGCAGAAGTCTTCAACCTTCATTCATTTTCAGACCACCTAATATGAAGTTTGCAGCCTTATCCAAGTTTCAGGTGTTTCTCTTCTGGGAGTGTCTCTCTCAGTAGTATAGGCTGGATGTGAAACCTTTGTGCATAAACGGTGCAGATGTTTTCATTAACTCATACCAGCACAGCTTCTATCCTGCACTTATTTTCTTTTCTTGTTTTTTCTACTTTATCTACAGTTTGTTTTCTCTGTTCACCTTGGGACTGAACATGCTTCCTCCACCATCCATAATGTGGATATCTGTGTACAACCCCACACTATCTTTCTCTAATAAGATCGCAAGCACACATGCCGAGCCTTATGTGTTTGAAAGGTCAGCCGGAATAGCTGTCCACCAAACTGACAGCTATCCAAGTGGTGTGGCAACCTTTTCTACTGTCATAGCCAAAAGTTTTGAGACTGACACAAATTTAGGTTTTCGGAAATTTTGCTGAGTCAGTGCTTTTTGATTTTCTAGTGAAATGTGTTTATTGAACTGAAATAAGTATAGTTATAAACATTTCATACATTTTGAAACTTTTATTGATAAATACGACAAGTTTATGCAAAGATTCAATATTTATAGTGTTGACCCTTTTTTTTCCAATTTGCTCTAGCAGCCAGATATCAGATTCTGGAAATCCTGATTAATGTCCCATTTTTGCCTAGTCAGTATTTAGAGTTTATTATTAAGAGTTTTTTATTTGTCCACCTCTTTTTTGGAGATTTATCAGGTTCTCAATGGAGTTAAGATTCTGCTCACTGATCCCCTTAATTATCACTTTTGCCTTGTGACATGGTGTCCGTTATGCTGGAAAAAGCATTGTTCATTACCAAATGTTCCTGAATCATTGGGAGAAGTTGCTTTGAAGGATGTTTAGATATGTGTAGAACATGGTAAATAGGTATGTAATACAACTGGCTCACAGAAACACTAATACCTTTAAAATATAACTTTTAATTATTTTAGAATAAAATACACAGTGAGCAAATCAGCTAAAATACACCTAGCCAGGCTGGAAACTTTGGTCAAATACTGTTGCAATCGGTACCTTTAGGGCTATTGCACCCTATCATTACCTAATGCACCCCTTCCTGACAGCAGAGGTTGGCATCCTAAATTTGGTCGCAAACTGGCGCTCCCGCTCACCAAAGGCTGACCCTAGATATACCCTGCTAACCCCCTAACTGCCCAGAAACAATATCTAGTCAAATCAGCCGGATCAATACCATAGGATTACCTAAATCCAACCGAATACCATATAAAGGGGTTGTAATTAAAGGGATAGAGGGCAAAAGGGAATGGAGTTTAGCGGAAACAAACAGGGGTGATTGTAACCATGAATGATAAAGGATCCCTGTCCCCCCAAAAAAAAATTGTATATCTCAAATACAAATCAGTGCCATACAATGAATGACCACAGGCAAACTTTTGCCACAAAAAATTATTGATATCATCTTCTTCATGAATAAAATAGACAAGTCATTACAGGGATTGTCTATGGTCTATTAATCTATTGTAACTTTCCCTCTGACATCCCTCTTCAGTTGTCCCTTCCTTGCTGCGGAGGTTGGCACCCGAACTTTTACGCAATATGGCGCCCCTGCTCAATGTAGGCTCACCCTCGTTTCCCCTATATGCTCTCCCTCCACCTGTCTACCAGATCAAAACCAAGAGGGGAGTAGGGGAGAATTTAGAGGAAAGAAAGGGGTCAACAAGAACATGAAGAACAATAAACAAAAGCATTGCGTTTCACAAAAAATATTATCTGAAAGTGCATAGGTTAGTCAGTATGAAAGAACAATAATCATCTTAATTGTGGTATTGCACTATTCTCTGCAGGGTCACACCACTGATATTCTAGTATCTGACACAGTGTTAATTGCCACATTGCAACTATCCTTTTGTCGCACACTATTTTAAGTTATAGGGATGATGCACATAAACTCAAAGCGATAATTCATCACCTATTGCACTATTCCCAGAGAAAACACCATATCACAGATTCTAAATTCAGAGATAAAAGACTTATCTGTCATTCATCAAAGATGTCACAGCAGCCTCAACGCGTTTCACTCCCACCGTATGAGTTCATCAGGAGACAAATGGAACCATCATTGTCAATAGATTCAAAACATTTGATAAGACAGCCTGTTTGTGGGTGTGACCGCCTTGAATGAAGTGTTCCCCACACAGGAATAGTTTCAGGGTGCTTTACGGTTGGCATGACCTGGTAATGCTTGACTTTTTTCCTTCGGACAATCACTCTTCCAGGTGTCCCAAGGCTGTCTTAAGGGTCTCCATTATAGAAAATAACTTTACTTCAGTCCTCTGCAGTCCAATCCCTGTACTTTACAAAATGTCTCACTTAACTTGATATGTTTCTTGGAGAGAAGTGGCTTTTGCTGTCTTTTTGACACCTGGCCAACCTCCAAAATCCTATTTTATTTATTTTACTCACTCACTTTTATAGCGCCATTAATTCCACAGCGCTTTACATATATTATCAGCACTGTCACCATTGGGGCTCACAATCTAGATAGATTCCCTATCACTATGTATTTGGAGTGTGGGAGGAAACTGGAGAGCCCGGAGGAAACCCATGCAAACACGGGGAGAACATACAAACTCCTTGCAGATGTTGTCCCTGGTGGAATTTGAACCCAGGACCCCAGTGCTTCAAAACTGCAGTGCTATCCACTGAGCCACTGTGTTGCCTATGCTCTACAGTTTGTCCAGATGCAGTTACCCTGCCTGCTACCATTCCTGAGCAAGCTTTGCACTGATGTCTTTAGGAGATGGTCCTGGCACTTGCTGGACTTTTTTGGGCATCTTGAAGCCTTCTTCACAGCAATTAAACCTCTTTCTTTGAATTTCTTGATAATTTGATAAATTGTTGAAGTAGGTGCAATCATAATTGAAGCAATGTCCTTGTCTGTAAAGCCTTTTTGATGTTAAGCAATGATGACTGCACGAGGATTTCAAGGACTAGACCCCTTTTAAAGCAACCAATCTGCTCTTATAATTCAATCATCATGACTTAAGCCCCCGTTACACACTGCGATATCGCTAGCAATATCGCTGAAAAGTCACCGATTTTGTGACGTAGCAGCGATATTGCTAGCGATATCGCTACATGTGATACTTACCTCCGACCGGCTCCCCCGCTGGTCGCGCGAGAAGGTCCTGGATCATTTCTCGTCGTCAGCTTCCTGCGGCGCTTCCTGCTGTGACGACGAGCGACGCGTGTACGCGAGCGGGAGGACGTCAGGATCGCCGTGTCTGACAGGTAAGTAGCGACCCCCGACCCCTGCTATGTCGCTGGTGAGATCTGCCTGTGTGGCAGCTCACTAGCGACCACGTAGCGATGCACCAGCGATCCATATCGTTGTCGGGATCGCTGGTGCATCGCTATGTGTAACGGTACCCTTAGGGATGTCAGCTAGATTGTGAGCCCTCGCGGGCAGGGTCCTCTTTCCTCCTGTACCAGTCGTTACTTCTATTGTTCAAGATTATTGTACTTGTTTTTTATTATGTATACCCCTTTTCTCATGTAAAGAGCCATGGAATAAATGGCGCTATAATAATGATAATCAGCTGCTTTGTCCTCATTAATGCTTTTTCCAGAGCTAACAAGAGGATCACTACCATTTTTTAAGGTCATTATGTGTAATGGCTAGGGACTAATTTTTAGGGCTCATGTAGATAACTGCTTTATCAGTCCGAGTGCGATCCGACAAAACATTGGCTCGCACTCGGATCAATGTTTTTCTGTGTGGCTATGCATGTGTTCGATTTTTTACTTGAACCTCGATATTCGGATCTCACTCAGCCATGCAAGCCAGTGAGTCTGTGGAAAGCATAAGACTTCACTGCAAGGAATGATACTGTGTGGAATAATGCTTTATACTGTAAAGGAAATGTCCATAAGACTTTACCCGCTATCACTTGTATACATAACCCTTACCAAGTTACCGTTCAGTAAAATGTTTATTTTGGAAAAGTTGTCTTCCTCATTGAACTGTGAAACACCTGGTCCTGGCCAGCCCGCAACAACGACTACATGTGGTCTGCACGGGTGTGAGGCCCTCATAACAAAAGTCCACACACTCATCCAGGACCCACACTTTCATGTAAAGTGCCAGGGAGCTGAAGACGAGTGTCTTGCACATGGTTATTGCCCGGCGCCACGTTATTTGTGCATGAATTGCTCATTTTTTGCATAGTTTGAAAAAAGACCTAGATCCATCAAGTTCAACATTTCTCCAACAATTATAAATTTATTAGTTATGATCAATCTTACTTGAGTTGATAAGGTACTGTCACACTTAGCGATGTACCAGCGATCCCGACCAGCGATATGACGCGGTCAGGATCGCTGGTACATAGCTAAGTGGTCGCTAGTGAGCTGCCACACAGGCTGATCTCACCAGCGACATCGCTGGGGACGGGGATCGCTACTTACCTGTCACACCAGGCGATCCTGCGTCCTCCCGCCCGGCTCCACGCGTCGCTCGTCGTCACAGCAGGAAGCGCTGCAGGAAGCTGACGACGAGAAACAGTCCAGGACGTTCTCGCGCGATCAGCGATAACCAGCGGGGGAGCCGGTCGTAGGTAAGTATCAGACACAGAGATATCGCTAGCAATATCGCTATAACGTCACTAGTTATAGCGATATTGCTAGCGATATCTCTTAGTGTGACAGGCCCTATAGTCTTGGTGAACTATAAATACAGATACATTTCAACTACATAATGAGCATAGTGCAGATATGAAAATCCCAGACATATACTACCATGCACGCATATTCTTTTTTTTTTTTGACCGTTATAAAAGCCCCATATTTCATTTGTTGCAAAAATTCTCCAAAAAGTAACATCTAAAAATGTCCAGTGTCATTCAAGTGTGTTGAAGTCAAGTTTACAATTTACACTCGTAGACCGGTGCGACTGGCACAATTGCTTAAAGCCATGGAGAATTGGTCACCCTACATTGGTTTCAACATTGTGTGGCTCATTGTATTCTTATAGTTATCCGAAATATCATAGACATTTAAACATATTCTGGGACTTCATTAGTTCAGGAACAGCTTGTAGAAGTAATACCAGTTGGTTATTTTCTATGCCAACCTAAACTCCGCATTGACAATCCAGTAACCTTGTGATATTCATCATTTAGGCCCCCTGATTACACTCATTTCCTTCAGTGAGAAAACTTGAACTTACTCAGGTAACTGTAGAGTGTGACCTTCCCTTCTAATGGGGAAGAAGTGCTGAGAATCCGTAATATATGTTCTGTATTGATCCACTCTCCCGTTTTATTTCAGTCTTCTGTACGTTCTATTTCAATCTATACCGCCATGATCATTTTCCTCAGTTCTGTAGTGCCGCTTTTAATGAGCACATATTACAGAAGTGCATATGTAGTAGAAGCACTTAATGATCATTGGTAACTTAATTCTAATGTCCGCCTATCATTCATTCCTTACAAAATGTAATTGCAGGCCAGAAGTTGTCAAGCAAAGCATTTCAGTCTTATTAGAGCTTGCAGAATTGGGCTGCGTGAAATGACAGGTAGTGAGTTTTAAACACAGACTGTACCGTGCTGCATCTCAATGACAGCACTGTGATCATGGTGCAATAGACTCTTATTGGTTTGCCCTTGAGCAAATCTGCATGGAAAGCCCCGTGCCTACTACTCAGAATGTGATGGTAAAAATAATCACTTGGACTCTTTATAATCTGATTTAAACTTTCCATGTCATTTTATATCTCGTAACACCAATGCATCTCACATTCCGGTTCAACTGGGCTACATAAACGCTGTTCTTAGATGATAATAATAGGGTGATGGGCCTTACCAGCCGACTGGATGAGTCCTAGCAGTTTTGATCGGCAAATCGGAAGGAGGTTTTCTCTTTAGGGATCGTGGGTTTTTGTCAAATCAGTAGCTGCTGATTGGCTGCAGGGGTCTCATGATGTCCCCCAACAAAAGCGGAAGAGACTTGTGGGAGGGCAAACCCAGCAGTGCGGAGGTTATGGTGGTGTCCAATTGATAAGAATCTGTTGTTTTGTTGTTTTTTTTTTACCACTATGAGTTCTTTTGTACCATTTGTAGTGGACAACTGTTACACTCCCGGCGGGTGCCCTGTCCTCCGTCACACACCCAACTGCTGCCTGACCCTCCGCGACTCACCTGACCACTGCCCGACCCTCCACCACTCACCCGACTGCTGCCCAACACTCCGCCACTCACTCGGCTGCTGCCCGGTCCTCCGCCACTCACTCGGGTGCTGTCCAGTACTCAGCCACTCACTCGGCTGCTGCCATGTCCTCCGTCACTCGGCTGCTGCCCGGTCCTCCGTCACTCACCCGGCGGCTGTACCGCTCCCTGTCGCGGGTCCCGTTGTTCTGGCGTGCCCGCACTCTTGTAATTCCGGACTTGCACCCGGCCACGAGACTCCGGGATTTGGCGCACATTCTCTACATTTTATGAAATCGATGCGCCGTGACCCGGAAGCACTGTCCTGGACAATGGGGGTACGTACAGGGGTATTTTAAGCTGCAATCTCTTTCCGGAGGCGCCTGATTATTGCGTTAATCTGTGGTATTAACTCAGGCTCCCTTGCGCCTGTTTCCTCGTAGCTCGCCTCTGCTCTGCCTTACCCTGTTTTTGTTCTCGTTACCTCCACAGTCCCGATCCTGGCTCGTCCCTGGTGGTTCCCATGTCCGGAGTGTTTTCCCCTTGGTTCTTCTCCAGCTGCCTTCACTCATCCTCTGCCCTCCCAGTACCCATCGTCTTCAGTCCCATCTGGAACCACGTGCTAGTTTTTCCTCAGGCTCCTGCTTCCCTACGAGCCGCCCTCTTGGTACCGGCTGTCGGGGTATTTGAATCCCCTGGGTCTGCCCCTGACGATCCCTGTATAGGGGTTGCTTCCACTAGGTTTTGCTCACCCGGGGGGGGGGGGGGGGGGTTCGGTACCTCGGCCCAGAGGGTCCACTCTAGGAAATTTGTCTCCCCTTTGCGTGACAACAACTCCTTTAAAGTCTTTAGTAGATTATTATTTTCTCGCGGCCCGACCTGCTCGATCCTGCTGTCCCTTGCTTTATGGAAGGGTTCAATGCGCTTAGTATCATGAGCTAGTTCGATTGCGAGTTCTCCCAACTTTTACGTTATGGATATGACCAGATGAACATCTTGTAGTCTATTATGTTCTTGATCATTTATACTGTTTTTATTGTCTTAGTGATTGAAAGAGAGGAATGTACATTATGTTCATGAGGGTCAATCAATCTCCTATCCCCTCGACTGTCGCTCTATAAAAGCAGCTGCAGCGTCCTCCACCTACTGGGGAATAGGCTATTTTTACACCAAGGCAGATGTGACTCGTCCCTCTCATCCTGTTGAGCGTATGGTAGACTCACCTGTGGAACAGGAAATCCCCAGTGAGCAATTTTAATTCTATATCCACATTTACATTCATCTGAATAACAAATGCTGGCTAATTAGGCCCAGCAGATTGTAATCATTGGGGGTTATGAGGGACAATTGCTGGGGACCATGTTTGTGTTTATTTTTATGAGCACTCTCCTTCTAATCGTTAATATTGTGTACCACACACGCACACGGGCAGATATAGATAGACCAATGGGAATTTTGTCATCTCTCCTGTGTTGTCATAATTAACAGCGTTATTAATGATTTTACCATTCAGTCGTGCACACTCTATTTCTTGTTTTGCTCACGCTTATGCAGCATTGTATACAGAATATCCACTATATTCCTACACAATATCATGACATGGGTAAGACGAAATTGCACTCAGTGCATAGAGAGCTGAGGTCAAGGGTCCGATTCCAGTTAAGGTATCATCCTTGGCATTTTTTTTTGTTCTCTTGGGTAACCTGCAGCAACATCGTGATAGGTTAATTGGTTCCTTATTGAGTTGACCATACTGTCTGTGGGTAATTTGGATTGTAAACTCCACTGAGGCAGGTACAAATGTGAATAAAAGTGTCATATGTGCAGTTTTGTAGAATTTACTGAAGAAGAATAATAGGATAAAAATATAAAAGGATTTGTCCCAATAGTAAATATTATATTCATTGGATGGAACATGAACTATTAGTAATATTTTCTTTACAAGCATTAAGAAAATGGTCTAGTAAACATTTTGGACACTTTCATCGTATGACGCCACCTGGTGATCAGAGTGAAATGTGCATGTCCGTCTATTGAGCTGAGTGGTGGTAGTCACACACGACCCGTCACGTCCTCCTCATGAGCTGAATACTGGTGGTCACACACGCTCAGTCATGTCCACCTCATGAGCTGAATACTGGTGGTCACACACAGTCACATGTACCTTATGAGCTGAATACTGGTGGTCACACATGCTCAGTCACTTCCACCTCATGAGCTGATTTTTGGTGGTCACATGGTCAGTCACATCTACCTCATGAGCTGAATTTTGGTGGTCACACATGCTCAGTCACATCCACCTTATGAGCTGAATTTTGGTGGTCACATGGTCAGTCACGTCTCCCTCATGAGCTGAATACTGGTGGTCACAGACGCCCTGTCACTTTTATTATAGCCAAGTCTTTGCATAGAGATCCAATAGCAACTGTTATCCCTCTGCTTGTCAGGATAGTAGCAAAGCCTCTAGCAACACAGCAATGTACACCAAAGTTGAGAAGAACTTCTGAAAATTAAGTTGTCATCAAATAGATTAATATTCAAAGCAATTTGTAGTTGCCCAAAAATGTTGGAACTTTTGGTGTCTTTCTGACAACTTTGCCAAACTTTTAAAAAGTGAAAAGAGCTTACGTTGTACGTCCATCCGAGTGCATCTGACATTCATCATGTTATTTCACATATTATGACAGTTACCTACTCCAGTCCATGATCAGAGTAAATTTCATACACAACTGAAAAATTTCTCAAATTTAGTAAGCTACGTCTTACTCAAGCGGGCACTTCATCAAGGCTGGTGTACTTTCCACTGCCCTAGTGTCTGTGTAATTTTTCTTAAATGGAGTCTAGTAGGAACTATATTGACATCTGTCAGAGAGCAAGGGACACAGGAGGTGACTGACTAGGGAACTTATTGGGGTCGAGTCACAAGCTGGGTGAAATTTACACAACCATTAATGGCACTAGGGAGTAATCCAGCCACAATATTTAGGTTGGGTTCGGTGCTGTGCCATTGGCCATAGAAGGGTGCTGATTGCTCCCGCTGGGCAGCACCACACTCAGGCTGACTGGGTGGAACCACAGGTCCCAGTTATATCAGTATCTCTGGCAACACAACATCTGCGCCACCCAAAGATACTGGCTGTGACGTCTACATCAGCAGCGCCGCCCACAGAGTGAAAACGGCGCCTGGCAGAAGTCACTAGAACAGATTTGGGCAGAGATGTGACAGGAGCAAAGTAGCTAATAGCATTTTGGGACTTTTTATATGAACTTGATTTGTGGGGTAAGCTGGATAACTTAATTAGACTTTTGATATCTAAGTGTACATCTAAAGTTTAGAAGGCTTTCAGATGATCTTCCGTTAATAGAAACCTTTCTGCTGATTCATGCTGTAGAAACTATGGGCAGTATAAATCAGAGGCTCGCTGTAGGATGGCAGCCATATATATTGTACTCTGGCAGTTTAGAAAATCTTTAGTTTTGTCCCTGACTATGGTCCTAGCCCTGATTTTCAAACTAACCTGGTACCACCCTGACCAGCTTCTCCCGGCAACACTCCAGGTAAGTGATACACCTGTCAATAACCTGGTGGGGGGAGAAGCCAGCCAGAGTCTGGGGCGGCACCAGACTACAGTCACCTCTGACTATGGTCCCCGGACTGTAGCTTGGGCATCATGAATCAGCTGAAATGTTTCCTTTTAACTTTTCAGTGATCTTGATTTATTCTCAGAGCTGAATTATAACAACCCTAGTCATCTCTGTTCTGCCTGTCATTTAAGTCGGGAAGCGAATGATCTTGCTCACTTATCCATTAGTCTGATTTAGCTGCAATTCTTTACTAATGTAGTACCTACTGCTATAGTACTGACTTTATGGACAAAAAAATGCATTTTAATGGATAAGTGCATGTTTTTTTTAGTCTGGATGTCTTATCTGTGTATCTGTGTGAGGTATGGGGAAAAACTCATATAAATCTCTAGGTGCTGATTCATATTTTGCCGGGTTTCTTTTAATTCACTTCTCCTTTTTGTATTCTGATATGCATTGCCGTTTGCAGCACCAAATTATTCCAAATACTTATTTCTACAGCAAAAGTCGCATGATCTTTTAAAATGTTGCATGCAACTCTAGCATTTGTGGTAAACTTTGCCGCAAACATCTGGACAACAAAAACCACAATGACATACATTTATTTACACAAATCCTGCATCATACACAGTTGGTGTCAATATGCATCGTCAGTTAAGACGTGGAGTCTGTAACATCTATCCTTAAAAGAACTGACTCATTTAGGGTACAGTATAAAAGCTTACAGTTTACGTTTTCTTGCAGGAAACATTGACTGATTCTGTTACAATCCAGATGGCTTATAGCAGAAAATCTAGAAAGAAGTATGATAGCCTTGCCTGGCATCAGTCTCTCTAAATCATTCCGCAGATATGGTAATGACTTGTCATAGTAGTTTCCTCTTTGGCAATCTGAAAGTTTCCATATGTATGCAGTGATGAGGACAAATTAAACACTAAATAAAAAAAAAGAAGGTATTTCTGCCGACAGTGCACTTTTCTAAAACTTCTTTTGCTTCAAAACTTTTTTTTTTCTCCTAAGTAGAAAGTAGCGTAACCAGAATGTCAGGCTGAGAGGCGCAGGTTTCTCTCTTCAGGTTAGTGATAGATTTCATTTTGTCTCTCGGCGGTGCATACCATTTGTATGGTTTCTTGTGTCACACTGATTTTGTCAGCTTTGTGACCAAAATAGCTGGATGCGTTCTAAGAATTTCTATGAGCGCAGAGGTGACGAATGGCGTGCAGGTGCCAGGACAGATATAATACTTGTAGCCAAATGTAAAGACTTTTCTTATCTGGGACATTTGTGTTCTTTGTGTATTAGTGTAACTTATGAAATCCTAACAGTTTGTCATTTACTTACTGTTCGAGTTCTGCTCCTTTGACTGAATAGGAGGCCGCGTTACGTGACCTTCTTCATCTGCAAGTTTTTTTCCCCAGTTTCCAGTGACGAGCCTTCATCCACATTGCATGAGCATTGACATGGTGCCAGTGACTCAATTCTTGACATAATC
Organism: Dendrobates tinctorius; assembly: GCF_039654945.1. Lineage (NCBI taxonomy): Eukaryota > Metazoa > Chordata > Amphibia > Anura > Dendrobatidae > Dendrobates > Dendrobates tinctorius. The sequence continues at coordinate 7,801,265 of NW_027361881.1, read as the reverse complement.
TGCTGGCGTGGTTGACCATATAAATAAATGGGCTGCATTATACCCCATTATCATATTCTGGAAAACAACAAAACGCTTCAAAATTTCCACATTCGGATAAACTGGACAATCATCAGCAGAAAGTTTCCACTTCAGATTTTTCTCCCAGATTTCCAGGAAAAATTCACTTTTTGGCAGCAAATTTCAACTTGACCCATAGCATTAAATGATCTGAAAACTCGTGCATAGGAGTAATAGTAAGAAAAGTTATTTTTATATAACTTCCAGCAAAAAAAAATATGGTTTGTGTAAGTAAAAGATTATAAGGAGTTGTTCTAATTCCTTCAAGACAAAGCCATTTTTTGGCCATCAGGGGCATACAAAATGTTGGGAATTTTCATCCTACTAATAGTAGTTCTGATATCAATTTTGCTTAGATCTCATGTAAGTTTGGCATTACTATAAACCTCTAATTTAGGAGTCACGTGTGGTTCTCGGTCCTCCTATATCCTATATGTGGATGCCAGTTGTTGACAGCTTTAGGTTTTGCACTTGTGGCAACAGGAAAGTTTTAAAGTTTTACCATTAATAGGAATTGATACTTGGGTGACCATTAGGATAAACTAATGATTTGATTCCATGCATCCTGTGTTTCTTTAGATATCAAAGAGATACAGTGTTAGGTAACATACAGTTTGTAGATACGGTGTTATAACTTTTTTTCAAAAATCAAGAAAAAAAGTGTATTCTCGGTGACAAGTCATTAAGTAGGGAATACTCCAATCTTATTCTTGCATTGCAGTTTTTACTTGGAAAAACCACCATTTCCATCGTTCCCTCCCTATCAAGTCACTATTTACCAAACAAACATAAGGTAAACCATCCTGAGCCAGGTAATCCCATCAAAGCAGCTGAAAGGATCCTTTATCTTGTGCATTTGAGGCCCAAGGTTGATGACATAAAGTTAATTATTGAGATAAGACAGGTCAGTGGAAAGCAACAAACACTGGTAACTTGGCTGCACATTTCTCCTGATGGACACCTTGTAAATTAGCTGTAAGAGCTGATTTATGGAGTGTGTACATTTGCACTACGCCAGGCTATAGACTCCTAATTTATACCATGTTTTCATTAGGGTGGGTAATTTATTCAGATGAAGATTGTGTGACTAACACCCCATAAGATTGAGTTTAGTTGGTGTTTCGGAGCTCCTGATCACACACATCCAATTTTTTCTATATTTTTATAAATTAGTGCTTTGTGGTTATTATAGTTCTCTTTATACATAGAGGATAATTTTTACCAACAAGTATCGATCTACAAAGAAGGACATAATGTTTGCCTAATCATGGATCCATCAAAATTTTGATGGAATTTGTTGGTTGGCAAAACTTTTTTTCTTTTTTTTCATGCTCTTCTCCTAACAAACTTTTTTTAATGTTGACCTTGACCTCAGCAAAAAGTACAATCGGATGGCAGCTTGATCTTTAAAGCATTGTTACCAATATTAATGTCAGAGACACCGCACTGAACTTGCTCACTGAGCCAGTGCGCGTGCCCTGAGTAAAGCGAAAGTGTGCTCAAAGCTACCTGTGGAGCGGGCAGCAACCGAATAGATGCGTACTTCAGAGCCGCAGGACCTGAAGCACGTGACTGCTAGAGGCGTGGCCTAAACTCCACAGAGCTAGAAGCTGCAAGACAATTCCTAGCAGAGTAACTGCGAGACAAAGTTACCAAGGGGCATAGACAGGGAGAATAGTCAGGACGTAGCCAATGAGTCACAAACAGAGATAGCTGCAAGGTACCAGAGGGGCGAACAGAGAGTAGTCAGGTCACAGGCAATGAGTCATACACAGATAGCTGCAAGGTACAAGAGGGGCGAGCAGAGAGTAGTCAGGTCACAGGCAATGAGTCATACACAGATAGCTGCAAGGTACAAGAGGGGCGAGCAGAGAGTAGTCAGGTCACAGGCAATGAGTCATACACAGATAATAACGCAGTACAAAAACAACAGGCAAACTCACAACGGGAAACACAGCCGGGTCAGAACCATATAAACAAGCTATAGCAACAAACAGGCACACGGGGGTCAGCACACTAGGCCAAAGGCAAAAGTATAACTGGCAGGGATTGAAGCTACCCAGAGGTTTATGAAGCTCTCCCAGAACCAGAAAGAGGCCACAATCATTAACCCCAAGTGTGCAGGTCAAAACCTGCACAGAGCTCCAGACATTAACCCCCTGGTGTGCAGCTCAAAAACCTGCACTGGGATCATGACAGTACCCCCCTCTCAACGGGGGGCCTCTGGACCCCCAGGCTTCCCCGGGTACTTGGCATGGAACGCCTGAACCAGGCGATCTGCATGTACCGAACGAGCAGGGACCCATTAGTGCTCTTCTGGTCCATATCCCTTCCAATAGACCAGGTACTGCAAAGAGCGGCGCACCCGCCGAGAGTCCACAATATGTCCGACCTCATACTCCAATTGACCCTCCACCAGCACTGGAGGAACAACAGTCTCAGAGTTCTCTTTGACAGATCCTGCTAGTTTCAACAGAGACTTATGGAACACATTAGATATTTTTAAGGAGGCGGGGAGACGCAACCTATATGCCACAGGGTTGACTATCTCCATAATCTCGTACGGACCAATGAACTTTGGTCCCAACTTAACTGATGGTACCTTTAAGTTGATGTTACGCGTGGAGAGCCAAACCTTCTCTCCCACCTGAAACATGTCTCCCGAGGCTCTCTTTTTGTCCGCAAAATATTTGTATCTCCCCTGGGCCCGAGAGATATTACGCCGGACTTCCGCCCAGAGGTTTTTTAACCGTTGAACGGACCCCTCTGCTCCTGGACAACCGGAATCCACCCGAGAAAACTCCCCAAAATGCGGATTAAAGCCATAGTTAATCAGGAATGGGGACATGTTGTGTTGGTGGACTGACTCACCCGGTTGTTAAAAGCGAATTCAGCCAACGGTAACACATCACACCAATCCTCCTGTCTGGCAGAGGTCAGACACCTGAGAATTTGTTCCAGGGATTGATTGGTGAAAAATTGATGAAATTTTGGAAAATAGCGGGTGCATTAGTTAACCCAAATGGCATTACCAGGTTCTCAAAGAGTCCTTCTGATGTGAGGAATGCCGTTTTCCACTTGTCCCCTTCCCGAACCCTTATCAGATTGTAGGCCCCCCGCAGATCTAACTTGGAGAACCATTGGGCCCCAGCTAACTGGTTACATAAGTCTGGGATGAGGGGAAGCTGGTAAGGCTGTGTGCACACGCTGCGGATTATGTGCGGATTCATCCGCGCGGATTTTGTAAAATCCGCAGGTGAAACCGCAGGTCAAAAGACCTGCGGATTGCTCTGCGGTTTTGCCCTGCGGTTTTTCATCTCAATGGAGGAGATGGCAAACCGCAGGGGAATCCGCAGAAAGAATTGACATGTCAATTCTTTCTGCGGATTGAAAACCGCAGATAATCCGCGCGGAAAAATCCGCACCGTCTGCACTGCGGTTTTTGATTCCCATAGGGAATCATGGTACTGTACACCGCAGCAAAAACTGCTGCGGACCCGCAGCGGACAAAACCGCTGCGAAACCGCAGCAAAATCCGCAGCGTGTGCACACAGCCTAAGAGTTCCTAACCGTTATCTTGTTCAGTTCACGAAAGTCGAGGCACGGCCGCAAACCACCATCTTTTTTCTTCACAAAGAAGAACCCTGCTGCCACAGGTGACACAGAAGGCCTGATATGCCCTTTGCGGAGACTCTCAGTTATGTACTCCTTCATGGCTTGGCGCTCAGGCCCAGACAAATTGAACAATCGAGCCTTAGGTAACTTGGCTCCAGGTACTAAATCAATGGCACAATCATAGGGTCTATGTGGTGGCAGCGCCTCAGCCTCACTTTCGGAAAAAACGTCTTCGAAATCTTTCAGGTACTCCGGAATACCTTCCAGATCGACAGACGACACAGACACAGATTTAACAGCGTTAACAAGATGTCCCCGGTTACCACATTTACTATTGCATCCCCATTGAGTGATTTCCCCTGTAACCCAATCAATGGTAGGATTATGGCGTTGAAGCCAAGGCATCCCCAGTACCAGTCCTGCAGGCAAGTTATCTACCACCAGACAACTTAGTTTCTCCACATGAGTGGAACCCACTTTTAGAGAAAAAGTTCAGACCTGCAACAGATACCGTCTTGGGTAAGAGGAGATGAGTCAATTGCCACAAGTTTAACAGGATCGTGAAGCCTGACTGTCCCTATCTTATAAAGAGTCATAACCTTGGTAACAATCAGGTTCACAGCCGAACCGCAGTCAATAAAAGCAGTAGTCTGAACAGGACCATAACCAAGTTCCAGTTCCACCTGCAGCACCATTTTTGCACATGAGGAAAATTGTGCCTGAAGGTCTGGGTAGCCTCCTCGATTACTACCCAGACCTAGTCGTTTCCCGCCATCTTGGAGGATGACGGACAGGAGGGGCAGTCCTTCTTCCAATGTCCAGATTTCCCACAATAGAAGCACAACTGCTTTTCCCGGCGGCATCTTCTTTCCTTTCCCTCACAGGTGACAGCGCTCACCTCCATAGCCATAGGAAGAGTCTGGGTCTCATCTCCACTGACGAATAAGGGCGTTTCCCGTTGCATAATGCCTCTAGCCCGTAGCCTGCGATCCATGCGAACCGCTTGGACCATGGCATCCTCCAGGGAGTCAGGCGGAGGATGAAGTGCCAAAGCATCCTTCAGACTTTCACACAGGCCTCTGTGGAACAGCCCCTGCAGGGCGGCGTCACTCCAGGAAATCTCCGCTGCCCAACGTCTGAATTCAGTACAGAACCATTCGGCCGAGTGCTCCCCCTGACAGACACTCATCACTTTGTCCTCAGCCAACCGCACTCTATCAGGCTCATCATAAATAAGCCCTAAGGCTTCAAAAAATGCATCCACAGACATTCTCTCAGGGGCAGAAGAGGAAAGCGAGAATGCCCAGGCTTGTGGGGACCCCCTAAGCAGGGACATCACCACCCCCACCCTCTGTTTCTCATCCCCAGAGGAGCGGGGTCTCAAAGAAAAAAAAAGCTTACAGCCCTCCTTAAATGCCCTGAAATCATCCTTGTTACCAGAAAATATATCTGGCAATTTAACCGGGGATTCAGGTGGGACTAAAATGACATCTCTATTCCCCACCTGCTGGAAGCCAGCGGAGAGTACCCCCTGAACTGAGTCCTCAACCCGCCGTTGGGACTGGGCCAGAGTTTGGTGTTCCAAACTAAGCTTCTGCAGTGACTGAGTCAAGCTTTTCACCTGCTCAGATAAAGCACACATTGGGTCCATGCTGCAGAAGTGAGAAGAGAAAAAAAAATTGTAGGCCAGTTATAATGTCAGAGACACCGCACTGAACTTGCTCACTGAGATACTGCGCGAGGCCTGAGTAAAGCGAAAGCGTGCTCAAAGCTACCTGTGGAGCGGGCAGCAACCGAATAGATGCGTACTTCAGAGCCGCAGGACCTGAAGCACGTGACTGCTAGAGGCGTGGCCTAAACTCCACAGAGCTAGGAGCTGCAAGACAATTCCTAGCAGAGTAACTGCGAGACAAAGTTACCAAGGGGCATAGACAGGGAGAATAGTCAGGACGTAGCCAATGAGTCACACACAGAGATAGCTGCAAGGTACCAGAGGGGCGAACAGAGAGTAGTCAGGTCACAGGCAATGAGTCATACACAGATAGCTGCAAGGTACAAGAGGGGCGAGCAGAGAGTAGTCAGGTCACAGGCAATGAGTCATACACAGATAGCTGCAAGGTACAAGAGGGGCGAGCAGAGAGTAGTCAGGTCACAGGCAATGAGTCATACACAGATAATAACGCAGTACAAAAACAACAGGCAAACTCACAACGGGAAACACAGCCGGGTCAGAACCATATAAACAAGCTATAGCAACAAACAGGCACACGGGGGTCAGCACACTAGGCCAAAGGCAAAAGTATAACTGGCAGGGATTGAAGCTACCCAGAGGTTTATGAAGCTCTCCCAGAACCAGAAAGAGGCCACAATCATTAACCCCAAGTGTGCAGGTCAAAACCTGCACAGAGCTCCAGACATTAACCCACGGTGTGCAGCTCAAAAACCTGCACTGGGATCATGACAATTTATAGTTATGACAGCCCCAAAAGATGGTTAAAAACGCGCAGATCCTTGTGGCTTCTGTTGTGAATTCGCTTTCTGGCCTACCTCTGGTTACTAGTAAAGATAGTGGAGCTAGGTATATTGACAGAGGGGTCGCGAGTTCTTTTTCCGGGCTCCCTCTGGTGGTTACTGGAGGTAATGGAGCTGATCTAATTAACAGAGGCCTGCCACCTGATAATGAGGAGGATGACTGGAGATCTGGAGTTTCTGACTGGATTTAAGACAGCCGACTCCCTCTATCCCTGCTGGTGATTTTTTTCCTGCCTCCTGAGGTCTTAGTTTCCGGCTCAGTTCCTGCATGCTCAGCTAAGTGTTCTTTTGCTATTGTTCACATTTGATCTGGTTTTGTCTATTTCAGTTTTGTGTGGTCAGCCAGCTCCGGCTGGGGCTGTGCTGAGTTTCCATCCTCATGTTACTGCTTGTGCCAGTTTGTTTTTGTCCCTTATTAGATTGGCCTCTTTTTGCTCTGCTTTCAGAATATACCAGAGTGCTGATATAGTGGGCGAAGTCTAGTGACTTCAGTATTTTTTTTATCAGACGTGTTGGGCACATTTTGCAGGGTTTTTTGTGTGATTGCAGACAGAGTCTTTCCTTTTCTGTCCTGTCTAGTTAGTGTGGGCCCTATCGTTTGCTCAGCCTATTTTCCTACCTGCGTTTGTGTTCTCATCATGTCTCACTGACAATATATCTTTGGGGTCTGCTCTGAGGCAGTTTAGATTTCCCCTTTCTTGCTTTAGGCTTATTTAGTTCTCCGGCTGTGTCGAGGTGTCTAGGATCATCGTAGGCACGCTCCACGGCTACTGCTAGTTGTGTGGATAGGATCAGGGGTCTGCAATCCGCTTAGTTACCAACCTCTCTGGTTTTCTGTGGCTTAGCTTGGTCTTGATTTCCTCCTCGGTGACCCAATCATAACAGGCTTCAATATCTAGGACACCCATTAATGCTTTGAAATAATACCATCAGAGTGGAGTAACGGCTGCGCTTACCGCAATGCCTCTTTCATTTTTTTGTTGGTTTTCCAAAGATAGGTGAACTCTGTATTTGGCAATTTCCAGCAATCCTATAGAGACTAGAGCAGTGGCGTGCATTCTGACATAATAAGAATTTTTATTTCTATAGCACCAATGTATTCTGGACGTAATAATAATTTTTATTTCTATAGCACCGATGTATTCTGTATCACTTTACAATTCAGAGAGGACTTATTCAAGCAAGATAAGAAATTACAGAGTAAAGGGCCTGTCACACTAAGCGATATCGCTAGCAATATCGCTATAACGTCACTGTTTTTTGTGACGTTATAGCGATATTGCTAGCGATATCGCTATGTCTGATACTTCCCTCCGACCGCTCCCCCGCTGGTTATCGCTTATCGCGCGAGAACGTTCTGGACCGTTTCTCGTCGTCATCTTCCTGCTGGGATTCCTGCTGTGGAGATGAGCGACACGTGGACGCGGGCGGAAGGACATCAGGATCGCCTCGTTTGACAGGTAAGTAGCGACCCCCGACCCCTGCGATGTTGCTGGTGAGATCTGCCTGTGTGACAGCTCACTAGCGACCACTTAGCGATGCACCAGCGATCCTGACCGCGTCATGTTGCTGGTCGGGATCGCTGGTGCATCGCTAAGTGTGACAGTACCTTAACACATAGTTTAACCTGTACCCAGAGGAGTATCGGCCCTCTTTGCAAGCTTACAATCTTTGAGGAAATAGAGGTAACACAAAAGGTGAAAATAAAGTGCTTGTCGTGTAAGGTCCAGCCATCAGTATAAAAAATACGGGCATTAATTAGATTAGTGAGGTGATAGGTTTGAGTAAAGAAATGTGTTTTTAGGGCATGTTTGAAACTGTGGAAACTGAAAATTAACCGGATTGTCTGAGGTAGTGCATTCAAGAAACTGCTGCAGCTCAAGAGAAGTCCTGGAGACTGGACATTGCATATCTGTACCTTGGTGTCTAGATTAGTGAAGATGCCAGTGGTCCACAGTGGGCCGATCAACAGGTCATCATCTAGCAGTTGCTGATTCTCACTTGTTCCTTTGGAGTTTTGGCCAATGACTGCAATACAAAGATAGCAATTTCAAAAATAACAATTGCTTGGCCTTATTGATGCATTAGTCCATAATTGCAATTATCAAGGGTTTTTTTTTATTATTTGTATTATAATAACGCGTTTCAGTCCGTACAGGATGTTAGGATCTCAAATACCTAAAGCTTGCCATCATAATTAAACATTTATAGAAAAAGGGGAGTAAGAGGTCTCTGGCCATATTTAGGAAATTTACTCCAGCCTTTTTTGTCAAGTTTGCTAAGATTAAAACACATTATAGCCAGCACCATATTTAACTTTCTACATTGCATCTAAATCTCCATTTATGAAGTATGAAGCTAAAGTTTAATGTCTTCTGTAAGAGAGGCTTAATAAAAATGCACTGTTGAGCTTATCGAGCGGGACAATTAAACTCCACCTACTAAATAGTATCAGTCTAATTTCTATCTACAGCTTATTCAGCAAAGCAAAATGCCAATGCATTTCCTCAATTTCCACTTCTTTGAACTTGCTAATGTCGGAATAAAAAAGAGATTTATTTGTCTTATTAGGCTGACACAAGCTGTGGTGTAAGAGGTAGCTTTAAATACAAGATTCATGAAACAAATCGGAGACCACAAAAATTCTGAGAGATTATTCTGATCTCCTCTCAGCCAGGCTTGTTTGATTTACATCAATTAGGAATTTCACATAAGGTATCATATAACACTGAAGCTAATAACCCAGAAATAACCTCATTAAAACAGACAGCATATCGGTCTAAAGAGAATGAACTCTAAGCAGAAAAATTAGTGACCTGGAAACGATGGGGACGAGGTAATGGCAGGGAAAGGTGCAAAAATAAATTCTTTTTTTTTCATGGCCCAAAACAGTATTCCAGGATGTATTCTCTTTACCCATATTAACATAATGTAGAGTAAAAACGGGAAGATAACTGTAATCCAGCAATTAATAATCTGGAATTCCAACACATCTAATATATTTTTTAAACTTTTAATTGAACTTTACAGTGTTGATAAAAAAAAAAATTCTTCATATTTGTTATTGTGCGACATGTCCAAAGCTGGCTATGCACTGCATTTTAGTTCTTGATGATTGGATCCATGAACCCTTTTCATAAAAATCTGAAATCTTCAATATCAATGAAACTGATATCCAAACATATCACATTTTTTTCATTCTTGAATTGATAAGATATCTTGTAGTGAGTAGCCAGGCTGCATGTAAAGGTACTGTCACACTTAGCGATGTACCAGCGAACCGACCAGCGATATGACGCGGTCAGGATCTGCTGGTACATCGCTAAGTGGTCGCTAGTGAGCTGCCACACAGGCAGATCTCACCAGCAACATCGCTGGGGACGGGGGTCGCTACTTACCTGTCACACTAGGCGATCCTGCGTCCTCCCGCCCGGCTCCACGCTAGTCGCTCGTCTCTCCACAGGAAGCGCCACAGGAAGCTGACGACGAGAAACAGTCCTGAACGTTCTCGCGCGATCAGCGATAACCAGCGGGGGAGCCGGTCGTAGGTAAGTATCAGACACAGCGATATCGCTAGCAATATCGCTATAACGTCACAAGTTATAGCGATATTCCTAGCGATATCGCTTAGTGTGACAGTACCTTTAGGCCCCCCATCACAAGTCCTAATTTTTCCTGCACTGGAAAAAACAGTACGGTGTTATACTTGTCCATGTGTACGTGTGTGTCATATGTGTGTCATCCATGTGCAGTCCATGTGCCCCATTCATGTGACTCAGACTGCAATAGAATGCAGAATAGAAGTGACAGATGTTTTAGGTGTTGAAGAAGTGCAAAGATAGATATCCGTGAAGATATATGATTACTGTATAGTGTACTGTACTTGTATTAAGCTAATAAATGAAAAAAAATGTGGGGTCCCCCATATCTTTGACAACCAAAAAAATTAAACAGACAGGTATGGGTTGATATTATCAGGCTGGGAAGGCCCCTAGTTATTGGGTCCTTCCCAGCCTAAAAATACCAGCCCGCAGCCACGCCAGTGGCGCATCACATTATATGCACCAATTCTGGTGCTTTGCCCTGCTCCTCACGATTGCCCTGGTGCATTGGCAATTGGGGTAATGCTATTGGGTTGATGTCAGATGTGATTTGCCAAAAATCACAGCTAGCATCAAACCTGAAGTTAGAGACCTCTCCAGTACTATGAGACGCCCCAATTACTAACCCAGTACTAAAAAAATACACACACAAAAATCCCTTTATTTGAACAAAGACTAACCACCTTCTCCCTAGCTCACCAAGTTATTGGAAAAATAACTTTCTTATACCGTATTTTTCGGATTATAAGACGCACTTTTGTTCCCCCAAATTTTTGGGGAAAGTAGGGGGTGCGTCTTATAATCCGAATGTGTGCTGTAGAGGAGGGGGCTCTGGAGTGGTGTCAGGGGGCTGGGATGGGCTGGCTGCGGGCTGCAGAGATAGCAGGTGGTCAGTGCTCCCGCTCATTAGGCTCATGTAATATTCACTGCACCTGCTGTCCATCACCTCGGTGCTGAAGCCACGCCGAGTTGGTAGACAGGGGAGCAGAGCATAATGCATGTGCCTGCACTCTCCGCCCACCGCCCCGTCACTATAGTCACCTACTGATGATGGCTCCATGCTCCCAGCTCCCCCCTGGCTCTTCTTGTGTTTGTGCCAATAGGACCTGCGGTCACGTGACTTCCTGTGTGCAGCACTGCGTTCATGTAATGGAAGGTCCTGAAGCTACAATGAAATGCCTGTATGAGCAGCTCCTGGATGTCAGCCCAGACACAGGAAGAGCCGTGGGGGAGCTGGGAGCACGGAGCCATCATCGGAAGGTGAGTTAACTGTTTGTTATTTTTCATGTGCTTGCCAGCATGGGGGAATATAGAGACGGGGGGGCCGTGTCCATGCCACCAGGGGGGATTTAAGGGATGGGGGGGCCATGTCCATGCTAGCAAGGGGGAATATAGGGACAGGGGGGCTGTGTCCATGCCAGCTGGGGAGAATATAGGGACGGGGGGCTGTGTGCATACCAGCAGGGGAGAATATAGGGAACGGGGGGCCATGTGCATGCCAGCAGGGGGGAATATAGGGACGTGGGAGCCGTGTGCATGCCAGCAGGGGGGAATATAGGGACGGGGAGGCCGTGTCCATGCCAGCAGGGGAAAATATAGGGACAGGGGAGCTGTGTGCATGCCAGCAGGGGGGAATATAGGGACGGGGGGGCCATGTGCGTGTCAACATCGGCAGGGGGGCATAACACTTATGAGAGTGTTCATCAGCCCGTGACTGTGCTATAAATAAATAAAAATGACTATAATGACTATTCTTAGTAACCAGCACAGGCAAAACCGACTGCTACAGGCAAAACCAACTGCTGCAGGCTGCAACACTTAGCTGTCAGCTTTATCATGGCTGGTTATCAAGAATAGAGGGGTCCCATATCTTTTTTTTTAATTATTTAAATAAATAGTTTTAAAAAACAGCCTGCGGGTCCACCCCATTTTTGACAACCATCCAAGTTATAGCAGACATCTAGAGGCTGATATTCTCATACTGGTAAGGAGCCATGGATATTGTCCCCCTCCCAGACTAAAAATCGCAGCCGATAGCCACCGCAGAAAAGGTGCATCTATTAGATGCGCCAATTCTGGAATTTTTCCTGGCTCTTCTCACTTGCCCTGGTGCCGTGGCAAGTGGGATAATAAGTTCTAAGTTGATGTAAGCTGTTTTATGTCATCTGACATCAAGCCCAGGGGTTAGTAATGAAGAGGCATCTTAAAGACAACCCCTTTACTTACCTCATAGTTAGAATACAACAAAAGCCATTGATGCCCATGTCACCTGTAAAAGACAGAAAATAATAAACCACCATATTACTCACCTGTCTGACGTGAAAATAATCCTCCCATGCCCATGTCCCCTGTAAAAAGGTGACATGGGCATCAATGGATTAGGCGTAAAGGTGAGTATAACTTTGCTTTCTTATTTTTATTTCAAATAAAGGAGATCATGTATTTCAATTAAAGAACTTTTTTTCTGGCAGAGTTTTTTTACAATCTAGCTATGAGGTTAGTAATGGGGGTTCCTTATGGACACCTATCCAATACAAACACGTGGGCTTGATGTTAGCTGACAGTACAAAGCTGACATCAACCCCAAACCTTTTACCTCATTTGCCACTGTGACAGGGCAAGTGGCAAGAGTGAAGCTAAGCACCAGGTTGGCGCATCTTATGGATGCCCCATTTCTGGGGTAGATGAGAGCTAATGTTTTAGTCTGAGAGGGGGGCCAATCTCCATGGCCCTCTCCTAGGCTCTTAATATCGCTGCTACCAGCAACAGCAGGCATATACTGATGAGAATAATACTCTCTCTTCAGTCAACGCCTGTGACAGCTGCTGGCTCACACGCTGTCATCTGAACCGCAGCTCTCTGACTGGCGGTCCTATAGCCCATCCCAGTCTTGTGCAGGTCTACAGTTTTGTACATGGTGTCCTTAGACAGCTCTTTGGTCTTGGCCATGTTAGAGAGATTGAAATGTGATTGATTGAGTATATGAACAGGTGTCTTTTATATAGGTAACAAGTTCAAACAGGTGCAATTAATCCCGCTGAGTGCAGAGTAGGAGAGCTTCTGAAAGAAAAAATAACGGGTCTGTGAGAGCCAGAATTCTTACTGTTTGGTAGATGATCAAATACTTTTTTTGCAACAAAATGCAAAATAATCATGTTAAAATTCATACAATGTGATTTTCATGATTTGTTTTCAGATTCTGTTTCTCACACGTGAAGTTTACCTGCAATAAAATTACAGACCTCTCCATTATCTGTAGGTGGGAAAACATTCAAAATCAGCAGTGTATCAAATACTTATTTTCCCCCACTGTATATGTGGAGACCAATGAGCGTTCTAAAGTGTAAGGACACCTAAAACGGGATGTCCAGTGAAAACAAGTTACCACCTTTCGTACGGATTGGTGATAACTTATTATTAAATTCGTGTCGCACTGATGGGATCTCACAGATTGGCAGAATGTAGCGGCAGGTTGGACTCCAATCTCCTGCTCCATTCATTTTTTATGAGGCTGCTGGAAACCACTGAGCGCAGCCCCATGTGTAATGGATTGATTAGCGGTCGTGCATGCGCACTGACACATCATGAAAATTCCTCGTTCTGATTATCGGTGCCGATCCCAGGGTCGTACTCCCACCAATCATCAAGGTATCACTTACGCTGTGGATAGGTGATCATTTGTTTTCACCTCACACCTCACCACTTCCCCTAATTTACTTGTTTATCCACAATAACTACATACTTTCCTGTCCTTTCCTACTGGGCATTTTAAGTGTTTGTCTGCCGTGTCCTAACCATGTGTAACTCCATACTATTATCCATATCAAACAGAAATCCGCAGACTCTGGACATCACCTTTTTACCTGACTCTGCTGTAGATTTACTAGACTTCTGGATACAGAACTGTGTAGAGTCAAAGGCCAACAAGAGTGACTGATGAATATACAGCTCTGCATAGTCGGCTATTGCCTCAATGAGAAAATTGCCATGCTTCATAGCTCCTGGTGACAGCTGAGCTTTCTTTAAGAGCAGGTCAAACACTGCAACATGGACATTACCCCTTGATATTAGCATTCTGCTGCATTATTCATCTTAGTCCAATTTACTGATTGTTGCATCAGTTTGTGCCAGAAATGAGATATACTCCGCTGTTTTACTTTAGTTGCAAGGTCTGAACCTAGAGTTTAACTAATCGACTTCCTATAAGTCACTGAAGTACATGCCGGATCTGTGACCAGGGGACCATAAATGTGCCAGAAAAGAGAAAAAATAGGGTCGGAAACTGTATCTGGGATTGCCAAGGGGGTAATTGAATGTCATTCATGGTAGGTTTGTATAATAGTTTGGGGTAGTGATAAACAAACTTTTGTTCAACAAACTTCTGTTTTATATATGATAGTTATCCTGTTGTCTGAAATGCCAGAGCTTGGCTACATCTTAGGCTGTGTTCACACACAGCGTTTTTTTCGCGTTTTTTCCCACGGATTTGCCAAAAAATCTGTGGGAAAAACGCGAAAAAGAAGCCTCCCATTCATTTCTATGCATTTTGCACTTTTTGTGCACATTGATGCGTTTTTTTCAGCAAAAAAACGCATCGCTGTAAAAAAAAGCAGCATGCTCATTAATTTCGCGTTTTTTTCCACGTTTCTGGCTTTTTCCATGTGTCTAGAAACCGCACGGAAAAAAACGCGCAAAAATCACGGTAAAACCGCGTGGGAAACGTGCAGAAAAAAATGCGCGGTTTCTGGGAAGGGAGAGTCCTGTTTTTCAGCAGAAAATTTCTGCTATGTGTGCACTTAGCCTTACTCCAGTGAATGATTTTTTTTCCCTCTGCTGGCTCCGTCTCTGATTTTCAGAAGTCTCCTCCACATTTCTGGGTGTTGGCACACGACTGATTAATCTGACTATTTTTATCTTGTGACATTAGTATATATATTTATATTTGTTATGGATTTGGCAGATAGGGAGGCTGCGTGGCAGAGCCAGGCTGGTGGTCTCTTTGACGTTTGTCCTGTTATATCTACCAGTGGTAACACAGGGGATGCTGACTTTCAAAGCATCTCCAGAGAATTAGTTGGATTACATAAATCGCTTACCAAGACATGGTGGAACATAAAGACGTTGGGGGAATATAAAAAATCTGGATTAGTCCCTAGAGGACTTAGAATACAGATCTTTCCAGCCTGGGAAGCTGATGATGATTTTCGGAAAAGCTGGGAAGGTGGATTATTACGCTGTTCTAACATAATTATTGACATGCTCATAGAATATGATCAAGGCATTTTGTCTAATATTAAGGAGAAGATAAAAACTGCTGAAGCCAAAATTGAGAAATTTGACAAGAAAACTCTAGTGGAACCTTTTCAGATACAATTGAAATCCACCATTTACAAATTCGAAAAGGAAGTGATCGAGGGTAAAAGATCAAAATTCAAAAGAAATCAAGCTTATTTTAATAGTGGAAAAGCTTACAGATGGATTCATAGGGGCAATAAAAGAAGTAGTGGTCTAACTATGCCAGGAGATAGAAGTCAAGGCATCACTAAGAATACAGCATCTGCACATGAACTGTCATCAAGCGATTTTTTATCGTCCGAACAAAGCGATGTCGAAGGCGCAACAGGAGGGGCCGACGAAAAAGACACATTCCAAAAGAAGCGTACCCGGAATTACAGAATATGGTCTCCCAAACACAAACGGGAGACACGACAAAATCGGAGACGCTAATCCCCATTCGTGATCCCAATATTGTTGCCCCTCCTGATACAGGTAAGCTACAAATCATCAATCTCTCGTCCTATGTTTTAACGCATTTGGAAGTTTCTGTATTGGAAAAAGGACTTTCTTTTTGTCCAACCAACGGTTTGGACAAATTTACTGTGATTAAAGATGTTTATCTTTTTTGCCGACAGCTTACTTTTAAGTTATTATACCATCAGCTGTCTGTCATTGATGATTTACCAGTGATGGAGAGACAAGTCTTCAGGGATTTACTTGATTTACTAGAGGAGAATGAGAGTGAATGTACATCCAGAAGAAAATTTACTGGTAGGTTACCGTCTCAAGCTACCCCTTCCTTTTCACTGTTTCCATCAGTACAAAGCTTTCTTAATACGGTATGTCGTGATACACAGTCTTTACGAGTGGACAGGAATAGGGACAGAAATCTGAGCATGCAGGAACAAGCTATTATCAAAAAATTGGGGTCTAACCGTGACTTCGTCATTCGGGAGGCAGATAAAGGGGGAAACTTGGTGATTTGGCCAGTGGAGCTCTATGTTAATGAAGCAAAACGGCAGTTAACTAATGCTAATTGTTATCAGGTTTTACCCTCAGACCCCTCCTTTGTATTTAAAGCCAGATTGGATCGACTGTTGGATTCGGCATTTTCAAACAACATCATTAATAAACGTAAAAAGGAATTCCTGACATGCCATCACCCAAGGACACCAACGTTTTATATGATCCCTAAGGTCCACAAATCACTACAGGTACCTCCCGGCAGACCTATTGTGTCAGGAATTGGAAGTCTGTTGGAACGACCATGTATCTATGTAGATTATTTCTTACAGCCATTGGTTTTTTCTCTCAGGTCGTTTGTAAGGGATTCCACTTTATTGATCCAACAATTACGTGATCTTAAGGTCCCTCCTGGCGTCTGGCTTGTAACTCTGGATGTGGAGTCGCTTTACACGTGTATACAACATGACTTGGGAATACAGGCGGTTTCCTACTTTTTGGATCAAAATACAATAGTCGACAGGAAACATGATTCATTCCTGCTGGATTTGCTACACTTCATATTGGATAAAAATCATTTTATCTTTGACCAGACGCATTACAGGCAAGTGACGGGGACCGCGATGGGCGCACGTTGTGCGCCCGCGTATGCTAATTTGTTTTTGGGGTGGTGGGTGCTCACCAGGGTGTATTGTCTGGAGGCCTTTTCCAAACATGTCATCAAATGGTACCGCTACATTGACGACATTTTGTTTCTCTGGACAGGCACCCTGGATGAATGCCACCAGTTTGTAGAGTTGCTAAACAGCAATCCGTGGAATATACGACTAACCTCTCATGTCTCACAAATAGAGGTTGAATTCCTGGATTTAAAGCTTCGACCTGAGGATTCGGGTATATCTACTTCACTCTTTCGTAAACCCACCGCCACATCAGCCTGCTGCATTTCTCCAGTTTTCATCCTCAACACCTCAGAAATGGTATCCCGAAGGGTCAATTTTATCGTGTGAAGAGGAATTGCAGCACGCAGGAAGATTTCTTAATGCACGCACAGGATTTGACTGCAAGATTCAAGAGTAGAGGCTACCCCAGAAAGGTAATCTCGCGGGCCTTTAGGGCAGCTAGGGACGTTGATAGGGATAGCCTACTTGAAACACGTGTTAGGGGACCCCCAAGACCACTTGGGGTTATTACTACATTCAAGACGTCAGGGGTATTCTGTCCAAACATTGGGGAATCCTGTTAAGCGATCCTAGATTGAAACCCCATATCTGTGCTCGACTGAGTCTGGTGGCAAGAAGGGCTAAAAATTTGAATGACTGTTTGAGCCATAGTCATTTTAAACGTCCAGTCACCAGGCTCAATAGAGGTACACGGTTGATAGGCACCTTCCCTTGCGGTAATTGTAACATATGCCCTTTCATCATTTGTGACAATATTTTCACCTTGCCTTTTTTCCCATTTCAGATTGTCACACGGAATTATTTTAATTGCAAATCCCGCAATGTTGTGTATGCTCTGGCATGTCTGTGTCCAAAAATATATGTTGGACAAACAACACAAGAGTTAAGAAAAAGGATTCAGCATCACTTTTCCTGCATTATGACGGCTAAGAAGGACATGGAGAAAGGGAAAACTCTGACTACTGTTGCTTCACATTATTTGACGACACACAGTTCCCAAAGGAATGGCACCAAAATCATGGGACTTGAATCTGTCCAGTTGGACATTAGTGGGGGAGACATCACCCTTGAACTTCTTAGGAGGGAATCTAAGTGGATTTTTAAGCTCAACAGATTGATGCCATACACCTTAATGAGGACGTATTATTTACCGGATTCTACAAACAGACTTGATTCAAGTCCTTTAAATTAGCATGTTGTGTAACCATTTTTGTTCGTATCCAAGTCATTTTGATATGTGACTTGGTCACTTACAGAGCCAAGAACTGTGCTTTTGATCCTCAGTCACCATCGGGTTGGTGTGGTGATGTATTTAATCCATCTTTGGGCATCTGGATGGATGGCCTTGTCCTTAGTGACTCGTTTGTATGAATAGTATACCATATGTGTATCTTTATATTGACAACTGGGCATCTGGATAGATGTCCTTGTCTTTAGTGATTTCTTTATATAAATAGCATACCATATGTGTGTCTCTAAATTAATTGTCTTGTTCCTATAATGGATATTCTGTAGGAGTTATTTTGTTTAGTGCTTGTATAATTACATAATAAATGTACTCAGTTGTTTTCTGGGTAACATTAACACGCATATGAAGGCTGGGGTCGATGAGTAACTATCTATGGTTTGACCAATTGGACCATTTATATATTTTTTCGCCTGTCCTTATGACATCTAGTCCGACATCTATTGAAGTTATGACAATAGTATACTGTCTCTCCAATACTTTGACTGATGACGGCTTGAACTAGCATAATAGGAGGTAATATGTTCATTTTTCGAGCGTATCACCCTAAAACTCTAGTTAGAGACCTTAAGGTCTTTTTTGGTGAACTCATTCAATCAGTGAGTAATTGAGAGCCTAGTTAACCAGCTTTTGGCATCTTCTCCCTTTTTTTAGGACTTGACCTGTGTCCCCAACCATTTTTTGGCAGTAGATGTATAGTGAGATAAAGTCGAATGCGTGTGGGCCATCTGCGCCCACATGAGGATATGGTCTCTCATAACCCTCTGATTTTATATCTGAACATGGTTCTTTAAATCTAGTGATAACAATGTGTCTTTATTCTATTCTAGCAGGCACCAGGGGGTAATGAAAAAATGAAAATCTGGCACAATTTTTTATTCTCTTGTTGCCGAACACTTGCGTATTTGCGCTGCTTCAATATATAACATCATTTTCTAAATGTCTAAGCTCGTCAGTAGTGGGCAGGTCATACACCTTAGGCTAACATTAGTTAGCCTTTTATATATGTATATTTATTTTATGGCTGTCTGCAGGTACAACTACTGGAAGTTTATGGCCTACCTGATGGGAATCTGTGCATCAGGATTCTTAAATTCTATATAGGGTCATGTGTCTCTATATTTATATGCTGTTGATCTCTACATATTTTGATAAAATATTAACATACTATTAAGTTGGGGCAATGAAGCCCTGTTTATATAAGCTCACTAAATGATTATAAGGCATTGGCATTTATCGCTGATGTACTGGTATATATCAATAGTTTTGCACAGCTTTAATATTTGGGAATATGTCTACTGCGTTCATTATATATTATAATCTATAAATGTGAAGGTTGGATCTTTGCACACGCCTGTTTATTGGTTTATACCAGCTGGCATTCCATAAAAGCGCAATGCCGTGACCTTTTGTATGTATATCATGTTTTTCAGTGAGAGATCACGAATCTGGTGCTTGCGCTGTTTACTATGTACTTTAGTGAGTGGCCTGATTTAGCCGCTCCACCGGCGCATGCGCATTTGGCCGTTCTATGTGTGCCCACAGCTTTTCCAACACTGGCTGCTAGTCTGCGCGCAGACGCAGCATGGTCTTTTGGCGATGACCTTTCCTATACCAAGCTGGTCACTTCCGGGTCACATACGCCGGCGCCTCCGCAATATATTGTATCCACTCAGGACATTGATCTGCTTACGCCGCAATAGATCACATGCATTGTCTGTTCATCGCCGCTTCCTTGGTAAGCTTGCAAACAGCTGTGTTTCATTACCAATTTACTAAGTGTATTTATTGACACAAGTGACGGGCAGGTAGTACCCCTGACGAAGCCACTATGTGTGGCGCAACGCGTCGGGTCTCTGCCCTCCTTGGTTCCACTTCCATTCTTATATGGCGCCTGTGCGTTGAGCATCAGCAACCATACTGTACTTCATAGGTGACTATCACAGCCTGGGTTCGAGCTACTCATTTTGGTTCTGAATTGGTCACTTGAGGTGTGCAAAGGAGTTATTTTCCTTTTGTAGTTTATGGCCATGTATATATGGGATCTATACATAGGCAGTTTGGGGCTATGTTTTATTACCTTTGAGATGGTTATTTGAGCCTCTAATACTTCAACTATACATGCCCGGACTTGCTTGTTGTATATGAGGAAACTATAGGAGATACAGCGTTTGATACTTGGTCTTATTTCTATCTCACTTTTATATATTGATAATTGAGCTTACGTTTGATCCTCTATGTATTACGTCTCATATATTTGTGGGTCTTTTCTATTTTTTGATTGCACGCTTCAATGCCTATTGGCAATAAATTGCAATATTAAATTGTAGTTCAGGGCCATTGTATTGGGCTTTCATATCCATAACATCTGTATACTCACATGTAACAACTATTGACTTTGTATCTGTCTATAAACCCATGGTTTGTTGTGATTATATATGGTATGCTATTTAACTTAACATAGGGCCATTTATTTACATGCATATTTGGAGTGATTAGCCAAGGGTGTGTGGCTCTATTATGAGCCTGGGTTTGTGTGTATGTCACATGAGTGACGAATTTTAAAGTTTTAAAATTTTTGCATGTTTGTCATTTGTGTCTTAATAAAGATTACATGTTCTACTTTTTGCCAAATCCAGTCTTGGGTGATTCCCTTTTTGTGACCTATACTTTTCTCTTCTAGTATACATGCTCTTGTCTATAGGTCAGGTTGGATCCCTGTGTTTAGTCAGTGGTGCCCCCTTTAAGTTTGTCTTGTTCCACATTTTCAGAAGTCTCTGAGCAAGTAAGTGAAGACTCTCTGCTATCATGTCTTCAACACACAGCAAATACATACATAAGGAAATCTTGCCCTCCTGTCCCTGTATTGCACTTGTTCAAAACGGCAGTATAGAGGACATTATGAGTGAGCAGCAGAGGCGTAGCTAGGGTTTCGGTTCGGGGGGGCGAAACTTCTGAGTGGGCCCCTAACTAGGTAACTGTGATTACAACTCGGTGACGCACCCTAATAGTGGATGTAGGAGATGACTGTGCTGTTACTGAAAATAATCCCTATATAAAGACCAACATGGATATTACCGCAATATGATCAGTGGTAGATACCAGTCCTACAAAACATTTGTGATTACTGCACAGGTATAGTTGGTGTCTTACCGCTGACGTTCTTTCTGATGGAATCGGTCACTTTTCACGTCTTTTCCATCTGGCCCAGACCGACATGACAACTCCTCCAGCCACAGCTCTGCTACAGAGAATACAACAACGACACGTTTCACTTCTCATATTCCAGCCCCATCACCATGTATCCCCAACCTGCACAAACCACTTATCCTGCTGATACCCAAATGCTGAGCCGCTGCTGCCGTATGTGTCCCTATTACTGCACCTGATACCCCAATGATGAGCCGCCGCTGCCGTATATGTCCCTATTACTGCACCTGATATCCCAATACTGAGCCGCTGCTGCCGTATGTGTCCCTATTACTACACCTGATACCCCAATACTGAGCCTCTGCTGCTGCCGTATGTGTCCCTATTACTGCACCTGATACGACAGCAGCGGCTCAGCATTGGGGTATCAGGTGCAGTAATAGGGACACATACGGCAGCAGAGGCTCAGTATTGGGGTGTCAAGTGCAGTAATAGGGACACATACGGCAGCAGCGGCTCAGCATTGGGGTATCAAGTGCAGTAATAGGGACATATACGGCAGCAGCAGCTCAGTATTGGGGTATCAGGTGCAGTAATAGAGACACATACGGCAGCAGCAGCTCAGCATTGGGGTATCAGGTGCAGTAATAGAGACACATACGGCAGCAGCAGCTCAGCATTGGGGTATCAGGTGCAGTAATAGGGGCACATACGGCAGCAGCAGAGGCTCAGTATTGGGGTATCAGGTGTAGTAATAGGGACACATACGGCAGCAGCGGCTCAGCATTGGAGTATTTGTCCCTATTACTGCACCTGATACCCCAATACTGAGCCGCTGCTGCCGTATGTGTCCCTATTACTACACCTGATACCCCAATACTGAGCCGCTGCTGCCATATGTGTCCCTATTACTGCACCTGATACCCCAATACTGAGCCTCTGCTGCTGCCGTCTGTGTCCCTATTACTGCACCTGATACCCCAATGCTGAGCTGCTGCTGCCGTATGTGTCCCTATTACTACACCCGATACCCCAATACTGAGCCTCTGCTGCTGCCGCATGTGTCCCTATTACTGCACCTGATACCCCAATACTGAGCCGCTGCTGCCGTATATGTCCCTATTACTGCACTTGATACCCCAATGCTGAGCCGCTGCTGCCGTATGTGTCCCTATTACTGCACCTGATACCCCAATGCTGAGCCGCTTTTGCCGTATGTGTCCCTAATACTGCACCCGATACCCCAATACTGAGCCGCTGCTGCCGTATATGTCCCTATTACTGCACTTGATACCCCAATGCTGAGCCGCTGCTGCCGTATGTGTCCCTAATACTGCACCTGATACCCCAATGCTGAGCCGCTGCTGCCGTATGTGCCCCTATTACTGCACCTGATACTCCAATACTGTGCCGCTGCTGCCGTATGTGTCCCTATTACTGCACTTGATACCCCAATACTGAGCCTCTGCTGCCGTATGTGTCCCTATTACAGCACCTGATACCCCAATACTGAGCCGCTGCCGCCGTATATATCCCTATTACTGCACCTGATACCCCAATGCTGAGCCGCTGCTGCCGTATGTGTCCCTATTACTGCACTTGATACCCCAATGCTGAGCCGCTGCTGCAGTATGTGTCCCTATTACTGCACCTGATACCCCGTATACACACGGCTCTGCTCCACACCCGCTATACACACAGCTCTGCTCCATACACCTTGTACACATGCGGCTCTGTTCCGTACACCTTGTTCACACGCAGCTCTGTTCCGTACACCTTGTACACACGCGCCTCTGCTACGTACACGCTGTACAAACGCGGCTCCACTCCGTACACACCTGGCTCCGCTCCGTGCACTTGTACACATGCGGCTCTGCTCCGTACACCTTGTACACACGCAGCTCTGCTCCCTACACCCCGTACACACTCGGCTCTGCTCCGTACACACTGTACACATGCGGCTCTGCTCCGTACACGCTGTACACATGCGGCTCCGCTCCGTACACCTTGTACACATGCGGCTCCGCTCCGTACACCTTGTACACACACGGCTCTGCTCCGCACACCCCGTACACACGCGGCTCCGCACCATACACCTCGTACACATACGGCTCCAATCCGTACACCCCGCACACACACGGCTCTGCTCCGTCCGCTCCGTACACAAACGGCTCTGCTCACCACATACACATGCGGCTCCGCTCCTCTGTACACCTCATACATGCATATCTCTGCTCCGTACACCTTCTACACACACGGCTCCGCTCTGTACACCTCATACACACACAGCTCTACTACATCCCTCCTGAGCCCACACAGAAACTTACTTCACCTCATCCAGCACCATGACAACCAGCACAGCAGAGCCCTGCAGCCGCTGAAGCCCCTGATCATGTGACCCCTTTACTCCGCCCCTCCCGTGACCTCATCACAGGTCCTGTGTGCACAGAATAGCCCAGGATGACATTGCTGGCACCGGGGCCCCCCCACCGCCTTCTTAGGGGCCCATAGCGGCAGAGTAGGGAGATCGATTCTCCCTGCTCTGCCACAGAATGCACGCCGATACAGTTACAGTAGCGTAGCTCTGGTGGGCCCCCTCAGAGCTCATGGCCCGGGGCGACCGCCCCCTCTGCCCCCCCGGTAGCTACGCTACTGGTGAGCAGTGTAGTTGCGAATCCATTTCTGGGGTGAGATTAACACTTACTAGAAAGCAGCAACACTCTGCCTCTCTTTCTCTTACACACTCTCACGCTTCTCATTCTCCTTCTTCATAGACTTCAACAGGCAGCTGAAAAATTTACTTTAGTTTTTCAGGCTGTATGACGACTTCAGGAGGCAGGGAAAGTAGAAGTGGCTTGTAGTTTGAGAAAGACAAAAGCTTCCTCAATAAGTTATATTATATTCATTTATTATTATTATTTATTATTATAGCGCCATTTATTCCATGGCGCTTTACATGTGAGGAAGGGTATACATAATACATACAAGTACAGTAATCTTAAACAATACAAGTCACGACTGGTACAGGATGAGAGAGGACTCACAATCTACAAGGGATGGGTGAGGATACAGTAGGCGAGGGTAGAGCTGGTCGTGCAGCAGTTTGGTGGATCGGTAGTTACTGCAGGTTGTAGGCTTGTCAGAAGAGGTAGGTCTTCAGGTTCTTTTTGAAGGTTTCCATGGTAGGCAAGAGTCTGATATGTTGTGGTAGAGAGTTCCAGAGTAGGGGGGATGCGCGGCAGAAATCTTGTATACGATTGTGGGAAGAGGAGACAAGAGGGGAGTACAGAAGGAGATCTTGTGAGGATCGGAGGTTTCGTGCAGGTAAGTATCGGGAGACGAGGTCACAGATGTATGGAGGACTCAGGTTGTGGATGGCTTTGTATGTCATGGTTACGGTTTTGAACTGGAGTCTTTGGGCAATGGGAAGCCAGTGCAAGGATTGACAGAGGGGAGAGGTTGGGGAATAGCGGGGAGTCAGGTGGATTAGTCGGGCAGCAGAGTTTAGAATAGATTGGAGGAGTGCGAGAGTGTTAGAGGGGAGGCCACAGAGCAGGAGGTTGCAGTAGTCAAGGCGGGAGATGATGAGGGCATGGACTAGGGTTTTTGCAGATTCTTGGTTGAGGAATGTACGGATCCGTGAAATATTTTTGAGTTGAAGTCAGCAGGAAGTGGAAAGGGCTTGGATATGTGGTTTGAAAGAGAGATCAGTGTCAAGGATAACCCCGAGGCAGCGAGCTTGTGGGACTGGAGAGAGTGGGCAGCCATTTACTTTAATGGATAGGTCCGTTGGGGGGGTCACGTGAGGTGGAGGAAAGATAATTAAATCTGTTGTGTCCATATTAAGTTTTAGAAATCTAGCGGAGAAGGATGAAATAGCAGACAGACATTGAGGGATTCTGTTTAGTAGGGAGGTGATATCTAGTCCAGAGATGTAGATCTGTGTGTCATCAGCATAGTGGTGATACTGAAAACCATGAGATTCTATGAGCTGTCCTAAGCCGAAGGTGTAAATGGAGAAGAGCAGGGGCCCTAGGACTGAACCTTGCGGGACTCCGATGGATAGGAGGCGCGGTGAGGAGGTGGTGTGCGAGTGGGAGACACTGAATGTCCGGTCTGTTAGGTATGACGCCATCCAAGATAGGGCCAAGTCTGTGATACCAAGAGATGATAGGGTCTGTAGTAATAGGGAATGGTCCACTGTGTCAAAGGCAGAGGACAGGTCCAGGAGGAGGAGGACAGAGTAGTTTTGCTTGGCCTTGGCGGCTAGTAAGTCATTGGTGACCTTAGTTAGGGCAGTTTCAGTGGAGTGGTGTGGCTGGAAGCCAGATTGTAATCGGCCAAGGAGGGAGCAAGAAGAGAGGTGGGAGGACAGTTCAAGATATACGTGTTGTTCCAGTAGTCTTGAGGCATAGGGGAGAAGTGATATAGGGCGATAGCTAGATACAGAGGATGGGTCAAGAGAGGGTTTTTTGAGGATAGGTGTGAATGAGGCATGTTTAAAGCTTGAGGGGAAAACACCAGTTGTTAGTGATAGGTTGAAGAGGTGGGTTAGGGTTGGGATTAAGACTGTGGTGAGGTTTGGGATGAAGTGGGATGGGATCAGTGCAAGTGCACAGGTAGTGAGATGTGATCTTGAGAGTGGAGTGGAGAGTCGATTTTCTGTAATGGTGGAGAAGTTGGTTTTGGAGGAGGAGGGCAGGGCAGTTTGGAGGAAGGGCACAGGGGGTTGTTGACCAAAACTGTCTCTGATGTTATCAATTTTCTCCTTGAAAATTCACTTCTATTGATTTATGCAAAGTTTGAAACTGGATAAACTGATCAGAAAATTACGTTGTGATATTGCAAGGTAAAGAGGCTGGTATCATAACCCCCCGGGAGATCGGGTCGTATCTCTTAGCATATTTCCTATTTCTGCTTTAATATTCACTTCAGTGTTATCATTAGGTCCCGGTGACTCGATTTGCTGCATTATCTTGTGCGGTATATTGGCTCAGCCTTTTAAAATGTCATCACCTACAAAATATACTCCTCTCCTTGTGGGATACCGACGTACGTTAAACTTTCTGTGGGCAAATCTGCTGAGTTCCTGAAGATAAGATTTCAATTTGTCTGAATGAATATGATATTTAATCAACTTTCATGAGGGATTTCAAAATTAGTCAGGCTGTAATGAACTATGAAATTCTGATTAATGTGGTTTGGGTGCTTGATGAGAAGCAGCATGTTCTCTAGCATATTTTGTTGATGATGTTTTTATGTATGTTTCTCTCTCGCTCGCTCTGCATTGTGGAAAAAGTAGTTGGCAAACTACATTTCTCTTCCTTATGGAAGGGGGCGCTGGGCAATGCCACAGGTCATCATCAGTAACAATATCACTGGCATATACGATTATTATGTGATATTTGGGACTGCTGTGCCCTTTGCGGTAGTTCAGCTCACTCAGCGGTACATGGAGGTAGAAAACATGAACACTGTCTTTTAAATCCCTTGTTGGTTTATTAGACAGATGGCATAAACCAACATGAAGGTAAAAATAAATACAGCCCTTTGGGGAAAAACAGAAAAACAAAGAAAGCAAAAGGCTGCAACCCAGCCCAAACAATTGCAGGGAGCTGCCCGCTGTGGAGCAACACAGGATCAGTCTTTCTTCTTCTTCAGGACACAAACCACAGGAGATCCTCCCTCCAGTCCTGCTGAACGAAGACTGCCTCTAGAGTTCAGCTATTTAAGCCCCAGACCATTTGACTCCTCACCCATGTGACTGAACACGTATCTGTGACATCACACAGCTCCTGTCAGCACACGGTGGTGCCAGCTCGGCAGGTGGAGATAAGGTGGACAACCTTCCACCTGCTCTATGGATGTCCAGATCAAACCAGTCAATTATGCAACTTAGCTTAATCCTCACAGCACGTAGTATGCTGGAGGAAAATACTATGGCTTCACATCACTGACACCATTAAATGCTGTGACACATATTTCTCCTCCTGTACTTTACCAGTGACTTTGTCACACCTTATTTCCCTCTTGACATGCCATGTAAATTTACAGTACTGCCACCAAGATATTGGTGCTACTTGCCGTACATACAGCATCTGAGCCAAGTCCATCAGCTGCATATATTGTTCTGCCTGAAACATGACCTTATGGGATGCCTGATGGTGCAGAAATATTGCGTTTTATTAAATGAGTGTCCAGACTTGTACAGGGTTCATTCCCATGGTGGAACTAAAAACAATGTCGCAAAATGTTAAGAAAACCTATAACAATTTAGTATTGCCATAATTGTACAAATCCACTGAATATAATTAAAATGTCATTTTTCCACTGCACACCACTAAAGAGTTGGTTATTCCCTCATTCATTCAAAGTTATTACCTCCACTGATATCCTGCTAATTGGTGGGTGTTTGACCGCTGGGACCCCACTAATCTTGGGAATGATGCTCCGTAGTGCCCAGTCTGAATGGAGCAATGTTCTGGGCATGCAAATCACAGCTCCGCTCATTCTCTTTAGTACTGCTGGGAAAAGCCTAGAGCTCTACTCGGACCCCCAACGACAGCAGTTTATCACCCATCATATTAATAACTGATAAATTCTTATGGGAATAACCCTTTAAAATGAAACTAACAAAATAATTTATGTTTTGGGTTTTTTTTTCACTCTCACCTCTTAAAATAAAGTTAAAAGGGTATCCCAGTCTTTGCTGTCTCAGTACAGCAGCCAGATACAGGTAACATTGTGGTGCGTTTCTGTTTCTGTAGCCCCCATAGACTAATGGACCACACATTAGGAACAATAAGGCTTTGTAAATGGTATCTTAGATGTCTAAGACATTTTGTATAGGACATAAAAACCACAATTTTGTTAAAAAATCTTTTCAGTTCCAATCATCTCATAACAATTGTTTCAGGTTGGTCATTCTCTTCAGTTGCTCATACCTAGTAGCGTTTCATCCCTGAGGTACTAATGATAACCCTTTTCTCACGAGCAGTGGTTTGGCCACTACACCAAAAAAGAAAACGGATGGCACTCAGCGGTTAAAATCTTCTTTATTCCAATAATTTAAAACATCGGCATAGGGAGGATGGGAGCGGGAGTGGAAATGACGACATCCGTTTTGCGCTGCAGTAGCGTTTCTACTGGTCTACTGGAGACCAGTAGAAGCGCTACTGCAGAGCGAAACGGCTGTCGTCATTTCCACTACTGCTCCCATCCTCCCTATGCCGATGTTTTAAAGTCTTGGAATAAAGAAGATTTTAACCGGTGAGTGCCATCCGTTTTCTTTTTTGGTGTAGCCGCTGTGACTAATTGCTTTGGAGTGGCACCCCGGTTTATGGAGCACTTCCCATAGTGTGCATATTTGCAATTCCAGTTTACACAGCTATTTGTGCAATGAATGAGCTTCCCAGCTGTGCGGATTAACACTTTGTTGGAGATACAGTGGTTTGGCCACTGACTATCAAAGATGTGTGAGCAACTTTAAAAGGAAGCCATCGCTATATCTTACAATTAAAATACATAAATTATTGAATAAACTTAATAGACTTTATGAGGTTGGTGTACTTACTATGAAAATATGTGCTAGAATGCCTAATTTTCCTTTGTGAAAATTTCCCTGCCCTATATTAAAATGAGGATTTATTAGATTCATGAGATACTCATTTTAGTTTGAGGATTATACAGCCATTTCAAATACAAAGAAAAGGAGAGAGCGCTCCTTGTGATGAAAACCCAGGACAGACCGATGGGAGAGGGAGAGATGCTGCACTCACCTCTGATGGTTGTGCAAACCAGGCACAAGGCTGAGAATGAGTTAATGGTGATCCTGGTGCAATCTATCTCAGGACTCAGGAGCCATGTTGTAGAGGAGAGAGTGGGAGTGGTGGGCGGTGGATATCCTGACTCAAAGTGTGGTGCCCCAAGGATATCCGCTGCCCACCATTTCCACTCTCACTTTTAGAGCCATTTCAAAGTAAGTACACCAACCTCATCAGTCCTAAAATAAGTTTAATAATGTATGCAGTTTGTGACAGATCAGCTTTAACCATACCTATTCACAGATCATTAATCCAGAAATCAATGAACGCACACAGCAACTAGACCAGATATTGAAACATTCAAAGACCTGTGACATTTTGTCTTTTTGTAGCTTAAAGGGGTGGTTTCATGTTTTTAAATAATTACAATCGCTTGCAAAAAGTAGTCGTTTCTCAATTTTTTTTCTCGTATTAAAAATCCTCTCCATTCCCAAGAGCAGAGGGATTTTTATTTCTATTGAATACAGCTCATTGGCTTTTTAACCAGTCAGATGGCAATTTCAAAGGGGCCGGTTACCTAGACAAGGAGTGTGCACCGCTTTCAGGCTCTATGCTTTAGTGCCTCCAAGCACTTCTCTAAAGTGGGCCCGATCGTTGTATCTGTATGATGAGGATTGGATGGGCACTTACCAAGGTACTGCTTAGATGCCACATGTAGTTTGTAGACCATTATATATTGGTCCATGCACAGAGTTCTGAAGCTCAATATCTTACAAAAATATGTTCATATTGGCATATTGTTCTGTGTTAAAGTCATGTTAGGTTTTTATTTATACTGATTTTGGGCCTTCCCAGATATCGGATCATGCTCAGAGTTGTTTTGTCCTATATGTAGTGTGTAATACCGCACTATCATGATCAAGTTAAGTGCTGTAATGTGTCTAATTTTTACCGCTATGCCGGGTTTTCAGTTTGCATTGTAAACACATTAATCCCCGTTAAAACAAAACTAGAAGATCCTTCTTGTACTTAGACAAATCTTGACCCCCATAGGCTCAGTTTAAAGATATAACCCAGAATTCCGTAAACTACCGTTAATTAGATTTTGTTCTTTGCAAATCAGTAATCCATGATAGAAATTGCTTTTTTGTATGTGATTCAGCTAATGTATTTCCTAAACATAGCTACTCCTGAAATGAGACGGTATTAAAAGATGGGATCAGGACCATTTCGTTTTAATCGTGTCATGTTCATAATGCGTACGTCTTCAAAATCCTCCCGTCACCGCGAGATTTGCATCGGTTTCACATTAGTTTCTTAACACTAATCCCATTGTTACAAAGATTTATTATCTCCTGGCTTAGTGTTCTATCACTTGAAATTATTTTGAGGGTTTCATTTAGGAAATGTAACTGAACGACAGCATTTAAATCATTATCAGCAATTAATTGGAAAGTACACACCGCTATCTACAAACAGAATTGAGTAGAAAAAATAACACCTTTATGTCATTCTGGATACAAGAAGTGATAAGAATATGAATGTTTCCCAGAAAGTTAGCGTGAGCTAGAGATAGAAAAAATAGTGGCTCAGTTTTAACATTATACTATCACATAAAATTTGTATTTTTAAGCACATCAGATCGTTCTTTTTTCGTCAAGTTGTTTCATTTCTACCATTAAGAATATTACTAGATATAGAGAGTATACTGTACACAAAAAACCCTCAGAAATTCCTCTATTTAGAGCTTCCTCTCCCTTGACCATATTCATGTCTCGTGACAAATATGTAAAGAATTTTTCTACATGTGTCCCCTTTCCCTCCTGATTGTCAGTCTTTTGTCTGGCTGCAAAACAACTGTTTGCAGCAGGATCCCTTCACTACTGCTCCGTCGGTATCGATAAGCCCCACACTCTAAATTTAGAGAGTATACACAACGATCCTAGTAATTCATCTGTTTCTATTTTACCCTCTTTAAATCATATTCATGTCTTGTGAGAAACATGTAAAGAGATTTTCTACACGTTTCTCCTCCTGATTGTCACAGTCTTTTGTGTGGCTGTAAAGTTACTGTCACACTTAGCGATGCACCAGCGATCCCGACAACGATATGGATCGCTGGTGCATCGCTATGTGGTCGCTAGTGAGCTGCCACACAGGCAGATCTCACCAGCGACATAGCAGCGGTCGGGGGTCGCTACTTACCTGTCAGACGAGGCGATCCTGACGTCCTCCCGCCCGCGTCGCTCGTCAGCGCCACAGGAAGCCCAGCAGGAAGCTGACGACGAGAAACGGCCCAGGCCGTTCTCGCGCGATCAGCGATAATCAGCGGGGGAGCCGGTCGGAGATAAGTATCACACATAACGATATCGCTGCTGTGTCACAAAACCAGTGACGTTACAGCGATATTGCTAGCGATATCGCTTAGTGTGACAGGGCCTTTAGACAACTGACTGGTACAGGAGGCCTTTCTCCACTGCTCTGTCAGGAACAGTCACAAGCCTTTGCATCCCAATGTCAACTGGAAAAAAAAGGCAGCCGGAATGAACTAACACATGTCCTTTCTAATTGGAGGCTTTTCTTTTGTTAACAATGATCATTTGGTTCTAAGTTCAGATTTACTAAAATGATAGGATACAATAAAGGAAAAATGTAATATATCTTCATCTGTATTGTCTGTCTTATTTTTTCTTATTGCATCCTATAAAAGCAGGGATGACATTGATGGAACCTGACAAATTCCATTATGAGTTGCTGAAGGCCTCTGTCTGACATTGGTGTCAACCATGCTATGGCTTTCAATATAAATTGCATAGTAGCCAGCACTCCCAAGTATCTGTAGAAATTTAGTACACACCTCAAGTGGGTTTGGACCCTAACACCCAAGAATATTCTACTTGTGTGCCACCTCAACTTTTGCTGACATTGCAGTGGAGTTCATCCAGTCCAGCAATGGTCTCTGTTTTGAGAGGATACATTCAGTGATATATAATTTTTCTCCGTCAGTCAAAAATTAAAATCTGCAACCTAGGCTCTGATGTATATGTGAACAGAGCCCTAAATTGTCAGCCTTTTTGTGAGCAATTTTATAAGGCCCCTTCTATACTATTTAAAAAAAAAAACCATTTAGGTATTGATACTGTGTATGAGAACAATATTTTTACATCGGAAGCCGAAGGGTGACATTTTCCTACCGCAACGCCGTCTTGCCTTGCTCTGCGTCCTTTCCTTCAGCCAACAGAGACAGCATTTGCTAATTTTCATTCTGCAGAAAGCTGCACTTTGAGAGCTAGAATCAGATTTTCTTAATTTGCAGCAAGTCATTTTTCATTTCTACAAATAACTTTTCAATTATTTTTGAAAGCCAAATTGATATATTTACACAGCATCTGAAAAAAAAACCCAAGAATAAGATTTTCCGTATAATAATCACATGAAATAGGCCGGCAGTAAAGCGATCATTTATAAATTAGGCCAGCATCTCTCCCATTAAGCTATACAGAGGAGCTTTGCAAATAGCTGGGAGGGATGTTACCTTGTTCGCTCTCAATTAATGTTCTGTACATCATCAGGGGGTCAGCTCAACACTTAATAATAAAGGCATTTAAAGCCATCAGTAAAGATTTACTGTGTACTGATTGATAAGCCATGTGTATTGGTCTCTAGATCTGCGTCGGGGGTCAACATTGGTGCATTTGGGGTTACATTATCCACATTTTGAACCCACCAGTCCCTTTATACCTTATGAGAAAATGAGCTGAAGAAGAACAGGCATGCACTAAATATCATCATGTTTTCCCCTCTCTCATCTGTACATATAAGAAGAGCTTTAAATTTTTAAAGAGGTTATTGTGTTGTTAGAGAAGGAAACTGTACTGATTTTTCAATTCATCAGCGTTCAATAAACGTTATACGACGGCGACAACACAATAAACTTCCTTACGGAAACAACATTATGACATAGCGATCTTTGTAAATGAACATAATTGACTTCAAATTCATTGATAAAGATGGACAACAGAGGTTAGGAGCGATGACATCAACAAAGTCGCCTCGGCTTCAGAACAATGAGACAGACACAAATCCATTACAAAGATACAATCAAATATTTAAAAAAGCTCGGCTCGCTCATTACTTATTCATGCTAATACAGGAATCCTAACAAATCTGACGAGGGTTAGCACTCAATCACTCACAAACCAAATGAGTTTTTGCATTTATCAGAATCCAGGCACTCGGTCCTTTGCTGCCGTTTGCTTAACAGAGGTGGTAGAACAACATAAAATACGTTTACTGCCTACACAAGACAACAAGATACGGGATTTATCAAAATGAGTAATGCAAGCTTGTGTGTCATGACTATCCGGTTACAGGCTGGCAGCTTTCTGACTGGAGTCCATTCATAGCCAACACGTATCTGGGGCAGAGAAAAATACTGTTTATAGAGACTCCAACTTGGCATGAACAGAACAATGTATGTAATGAGGACCATGTGTCTTATGTTTGATGTGGCATCCTGCTGCTCTTTGAACTATCAGTGCAATACATTACGTAAAATTATATTTTTATGTAGAGGTGTCTGCTTTTTCCATTAACAGTTAGCTACTTACAGGGTGTCCCACTGCAAAACCACCAGCAACAAGCTTGATTAAGGGGTAAAAGGAAGCAATTTGTTAGTTTCTTTGCACATCACCACTGAGAATGCTCAGTACACCAATGCAATCTGAGTATGTACACCCTTATTCACTGTGCATGTGTAAGGCGGCCAGGGTGGTAGTCGTGGCAACGAGCTGTAGTGTTCCCACACCCTGGCGCCTCACAGAGGAAATTCAGTCCCTTCTGCTATGTGTGTGATGGGTGCAGCAGAGTACTTCAGTTGCTGGAATCCCCTGTTGTGAATTCTCTCTCTGGCTTCCCTCTGGTGATTACTGAAGGTAGTGGAGTTGGTCAGACTGACAGAGGGGTTGCGAGTTCTCTTTCTGGACTCCCTCTGGTGGTTACTGGAGGTAGTGCAGCTGATCTGATTGACAGAGGCTTGCCACCTGATAATGAGGAAGACGATTGGAGATCTGGGGTTTCTGATTGGGATTTAAGACAACTGACTCCCTCTATCCCTGCTGGTGATTTTCTTCCTGTGCCTTCTGAGGTCTGATGTCTCCTGCTCTTTCCCTGCATGGTTCAGCTAAGTGGTTTGCTATTCTGTTTGCATTTGATCTGGTTTTGTCTGTCTCTGCTCTGTGCAGGTTAGCCAGCTCTGGCTGGGGCTGTGCTGAATCGCCGCACATGTGTTACTGCATGTGCCAGTTTGTTTTCTCCCCTGTTGTATTGGTCTCTTTTTGCTTTCAGAATATACCAGAGTGCTGATATAGTGGGGGCGAAGTCGTGCGACTTCAGTGTTTTTTGTGCATCAGACGTGTTGGACTTTTTGCAGGGTTTTTTGCGTGATTGCAGATAGTGTCTTTCCTTTCCTGTCCTGTCTAGTCAGTGTGGGCCCCATCGTTTGCTCAGTCTATTTTTTGCCTGCGTTTGTGTTTTCATCTTGTCTCACCGACAATATATGTTTGGGGGCTATCTATTTCTTTGGGGTCTGCGCCAGGGCAGTTTAGATTTCCCCTTTCTTGCTTTAGGCTTAGTTAGCTCTTTGGCTGTGCTGAGGCGTCTAGGATCATTGTAGGCATGCTCCACGGCTACTGCTAGTTGTGTGCACAGGATCAGGGGTCTGCATCTGCTCAGTTACCAACCTCTCTGGTTTTCTCTGGCTTAGCTTGGGCCTGCTATCCTCCTCAGTGCCCATTCATAACAATCCCCTCAGTCTCTGTCACTCCGACTTCACAAAACATTTCAGAGTCACAAGTCTTTTCAAACAACACAATTTTACCGGTCAGCAGTACTTTCATCACATTGGCAGCATACGGAAAGCACAGAGTCATCTTCATTTCTGTCCCTGCCATCCTGATGGCTCTGTCTTCTCCAACAGCTTCCCCTTCCCGGCAAGCTCAACTATATCCTTGGACAGTCTGTGTCCCATCTGTATCCTTGGACAATCTGTGTCTCACCTGTTTCCTTGGTCAGTCTGTGTCCCATCCGTATCCTTGGACAATCCGTGTCCCATCTGTGTCTTTCCTGTCACCAGTTCTTTATCACCTCCTCATCCGGCTCCAATGGGGAGAGGTGCCGGGGACACTATCTCAGCTGCTCTCGCCCTGGTCTTAGACCCCAGATCCTGCATGAGGATGATCCTGTCCAGCTGGTGCCCATCGGCACTGTTCCATGCCTGGGGCCCCTTACTACTGCAACAGCTTTTTTGTTCTTGGTGCCTCGTGCCAATTGCTAGCCCCCACTACTCAAGCAGATAAATCCTGCTCAGTTGTAAGCCTCTATTGTCCAACCTCTCTAAACTTTTAATCCCACAAAGCCCGCGCTTCCACCCATATTTATTTTTTAACCCTTGCTTGCCCTACAAACCAAATCATGGGTGTGACTGCCCATGGCTTTGCTGAGGGCGACGTTTTTCCTGGATGAAGGGCTGCCAAGATGACTGGATGCAGGTAATTTGTATAGGTTGCACAACCACATTATGGGTCCAAGGTCGCACATTCAACTGAAATATAGCGCTAACATCAGCAAGCCCCTTGACCAGGTTGCAATCATCAAGGGGTGTACAGTGCCTATGGGATACATAAAGCAGTATTAGGGGCCAAATGTTTGAGACCCTTGCCCTTTAGGGTACTACCTTTTCAGAAAGTATGATGCATTGATTAGAGAATACAAAAACTTAATATCGGTAAGGAGCATAATAAAGGGTTGGGTGATTTTGAAGGTAAAATGGCATATTCCTTAAAATTTTCGGCCATTCATTAGGTTACCAATGTTGGGAAGTAGAAAGTGGAACCTAATTATTTAGGAAATTTGTATTTAATTAATTTACATTAATACATTTTAACTGTGTCTCCATCTATTTCTTTTGTGCAGCTACCGATATCTCTGATATTGCATTTGCATCAGACTGCTAGAGAAAAAGTAAAGCAATAGACACCCATACACATTAGATTTTAATGGCTGTTGAAATCTCCAACATCGACAGGTTCGGCTGACAGTTGAATATGTTTTCAGAACTGCAGACAATTTTACTGTTGTGAAGGCTCAATCTGGCATGCTCAGTTTTGTACTGTCGGAGATAAGCCGCCGCCAGACATTTCTGGCAACGGCGCTCTCCGAGGACTACCAGTCATCCAACAGCAATCTAATGTGAACATGGGCTTAAAATGCATTACATTTTGCTTCTTTTGGCAAGCGATTGCCCAAAAAATAGAACTAATGCTCTTTTCTTAGGATAGGTCGTCAATATCGGAATGGTGAGGGTCTGACATCAGACATCTCCACCGATCGTCTGTTAGCTGTGTTCTAGCTTTGAACACTGTTTATTTTTAGACAAACAGCTGATCATGAACTTTTCCACTTTTTTTCACATTATATGTACAAACTGGAATGTATTTTATTGGGATTTTATGTAATGTACCAGCACAAAGTAGCAAGTATTTGTGAAGTGCAAAGGAAATTATACAAATGATAAATACTTTTCTAATTATTTTCAAAATATAACTCTGAAAATTGTGACTTGCATTTGTATTCAGCCCTCTTATATTCCGAATTAAAATCCTAAGTGGCCAATTGCCACCAGAAGTCACATGATTAGTATATTGAGTCCAACTGTGTGTAATTTCTTATCAGTATAACCACAGCTGTTCTGTGAAGGCCTCAGAGGTTTGTGTGCGAACATTAAGGATCAAACCGCATCATTAAAACCAAGAAACACACGAGACAGGTAAGGGATAACGTTGTGAAGTGTAAATCAGAGTTAGGTTATAAAAAATAGCCCAACCTACCAAGACATGGCAAGACAAGAGATGTTCACCTAACGTGACATCCCAAGCAAGGGGAGCACTAATTAGAGAAGCAGCCAAGAGGGCCATGGTCACTCAGGAGGAGCTGCGGAGATCCATAGCTCAGGTGAGAGAATCTGTCCACAAGACAACTATTAGTTGTATACTACACAAATCTGGCCTTTATGGGAGAGTGACAATAAGAAAGCCATCTTTGAAAGCAAGTCATAAGAAGTCTCTTTTGCAGTTTGCAAAAATCACATGTAGGTGACCCAGCGAGCATATGAAGAAGGGGCTTTGGTCAGATGAGACTAAAAGAGAACTTTTTGGGTTAAATGCAAAGCCCTATGTGTGGCGGAAAACTAACACTACATCTCACCCTGAAAACACCTCCTACCATATCACACCGGTGGAGGCAGCATAATGCTGTGGAAAGGCTTTTTTCAGCTTTGACAGGGGATTTGGTTAGAATTGATGGGAAGACGGATTGTGCTAAATACAGGTCAATCCTGGAGGAAAACCTTTTAGAGGCTGCAAAACACTTGAGACTGGGGTGTAGGTTCACCTTTCAGCAGAACAACAACCGTAAACATCCTGCCAGAGTTACAATGGTTGGTTTAGATCAACGCATATTCCTGTGTGTGAATGGCCCAGTCACAGTCCAGACCGAAATCTCATTAAGAATTTGTAGCAAGACTTGAAAATTGCTGTTCACTGACGTCTCCATCCAATCTCATTGAGCGAGAGCGAATGTGCAAAAAAGGGGCAAAAATGTCTTCTATGGATGTGCAAAGCTGGTAGAGGCAGACCCCAAAAGACTGCAGCAGTAATTGCTGTGAAAAGTGGTCCTACAAAGGTGCTGAATACAAATGCATGTCACAATTTTTACATTTTATATTTTTCTAATATTTAGAAGATCATTGTCACAGCTCTGTTGTCAGGTGTCCTGGGACTAGGGGCTCCTTCCCTGTTCCTAACACTAGTGGCGTTTTGCTTGCCCTGTTCCCAGGATTACTTCTGATGATGAAGATGCCAGGCCACGTACCTTGCCTTAGCTTTTGAATCCACCCTCAGTGCGGAGGGGAGTAGTAGTATACCGTAATACACCAACCAGACTAATGAGGTAGTGCAAAAAGGGATAAAGGAAAGTACCAATCAAAAAAATATACTCACATAAATATCAGAAAAATGCAACACAGAGTGGAAGATGGGGTAAAACTAAAATAGGAGAAGGATGATAAATTGGCACACACCCAAAACCTAGCAATTATCTCAGCTAAATCCACAAAACACCTTTTCAAATAACAACCACTACAACTTCCCATCATGCAGCAAAAGCTAGCTCTGACAATGATTGCTTGCCAGTGCCCAGATTATATAGGAGATTGGAGTGGTTAACAGTGAACAGCTGAGAGCCTTAATGCAAGAAAGCTTCCAACAGCTCTCAACTGAGAAAATTAACCCATGCACTGTGAAAAGAAAGCTGCACCGCTTAATGTGAAGGCAAAGTGCTTCTAATCAATACAGCAGTAGGAGAAATCAGACTCTGCAGTCTTCTAGCTCCTCTCTGTCGCGGTAAACCAATGACAAAGCTGTTCCATTTCCTTTGCACGTCACAAATACTTGCTACTTTGTGTTGGTATCTCATAAAATCCCAATAAAATACATGGTGGCTCAGTGGTTAGCACTGCAGCTTTGCAGAGCTGGGGTCCAGGGTTCAAATCCCACCAAGGACAACATCTGCAAGGATTTTGTATGTTCTCCTTGTGTTTGCGTCGGTTTCCTCCCGGTTCTTTGGTTTCCTCCCACATTCCAAAGACCTACTGATAGTGATTCTAGATTGTGGGCCCAAAAGGAGAGTAAAACACTGTGGCGCTATATAAGTGAGTATTATGAATAAATAAATATAAAAAAAAAATAAAAAAAAGTTTGTGTATGTAGTGTGACAAAATGTGGAAATATTCATGAATTATCATTACTTTTTGAAGGCACTATGTATCATGTTTTGGATAGAGATGGGTTTCCCAATAGCTAAGAATGGCAGCGGGAAACAAATGTCTTTATCTTGTGGGAAGGAGAATGAACTAGATCTGAGGTTCCCAACCTGTAGCTCGGGAGCCACATGTGGCTCGCGATCCCATGAATTGTGGATCGCAGCTCTCTGCGAACTTGGTGCATTAGCTCCAGGTCTAGCAAACAGGTATGAGGAGCACATCTCGAAATAGTGAATTACGTGAGTAGCCCTGCACAGAAGAGCAGATGTGGATACACATATACTAGTCTTAGGGGTTTAGACATAATTTTAATATGGTACACTGGAGACAGGATGATACGACCTGTCAGAGGAGTTTCTTGAATATGGATGTGGCAGTGTGTTGGGAGTGCTGGACGGAAGAATACTGAATGGGGGTATTATGGGGACTTCTGGATCTAGGTATACTGCTTTGGGGTGATTTCTGTGGAAAAGCTTTGGTTATCATTATACCTGTAATGGGGGCTTTGGTTGCCACTACTGTTAGGGGGAGGGAGCTGGATGTGGCTCGCGACCCTCTCTCAGAGCTGAATGTGGCTCGCGACCCTCTCTCAGAGCTGGCTATAGCTCTCTAGGTCATAAAAGTTGGGGACCACTGGACTAGACCATATGTAACAAGCACAGTGCCGTGATGTAAGGAGGGAAATAGGATAAAAGAAAAATTAAAAAGTCACTTGCCATGAAAGGTGTTATCCAGGATTAGATATTAAAGGCCTGTCCTTAGGTTAGGCAATCAGTATCAGATTGTGAGTGTCCCACACCTGGTACCTTCATCAGCTGTTTGCAGGTCTGTTCCCGGCCAAAGTAAACAATGTAAGGGTTATGAAGAGTTATAAGAAAGAAGCAGTGTTACAGCTGAAATTGTGAGAGTTCACAGACCAAGAGGTCACGTAGCAGAATGAACAGCACAGAGCATTTCAGATTGGGAGTGTGCTGACCTTGTTGGGGGCAATGACCACTCGTGATGATGTAATCATGGGCGGAGCAGCATGATCTTTAGAGACAAGTATGAGTTCATTGCCCAAATATAACAATTGACCTGTGCCCCTCCCCCTGGTATATTGTTGCTGAAAAATTGCATTATTACAATTTTTGTTAACTGCAAGTTTGGTTCAGACTGAATCATAATGACTTTTACCCACCCTGATCCTATTAACTAAAGATAACTAAAGTTTCTTGTAACTTCCAAATGTAAAAGTTCGATCACATTCCCGCTAAACAAACAATTAAAAAAGTCTCAATTAATTTGTAAACTTGGTAGCGTCTATTGCTCAGCTAAGTTTACAGTCTAATAATGCTGATCTTACAAAATCTGCTTTATCTTCCAAGTCTAATAGGCGGAAAGGGAATATTTCATGCCAGCCTAGGTGATGTCGTTTAACAAAAAATGACATTTTCTAGATATTAAGTCATTTATGCTGTGCATTAATAATTTACATCCAGCTGTTTTCATTGATAAGTAGATGGAAAATATTGTCCGTGGAGGACCCTATAACGGGAGAAAATGATCTTTGTAGTGTGTTCGATGTTCATAAATTAATAATCAGGCCTGTATTTTTATAATTCACTGCATCTTCCAATTAGATACTATTTTACCACAGGCGGTATCACTAAACCTAGGGGAGGCGATGCGGGAACAGGCCTCTAGTTCCTCTTAAATGATGCCACTCGTACTTAACCATTTCAGGGTCCTTTATCACTGCAACAGTGGACTGTGGAAGTTTTAGTACCTACTAATATAACTTAATGTGAAGACCATGATCATCTCTGAGACCTTATTGTCCATTGGCGTATTGCTGAATCAAAGTTCATTAAGACAATTTGTGAGGAGCCTGACTCAAAGTCAAACTTCACAAAGAGTGGCAAATTCCCAAAAATCGTTTTGCAAAAATTTAAATAAAATGCTGTGATAAATGTTTAAACAGTGGGCATGTAATAAGACTATAGAGTGCCTAGATAATAATGCCATACTATGCCGATTAGGTAGTTCATAATGCCTAGATCATTTTGTTTTAGGTCTCACTCTCCGTTGGGACTTGCATTTGAATTCCCAAAAGAACATGATTCAGATGTGTCCTTAACGGAGCCATTGATTTCAATGGGGCAAGAAGTGAAAATTTAAAATCCACCTTTCCGTTGGTCTCTATCTTTTTAATCAATGGGTTTGTTAGAGGGTATTACGGAGACTCCGTTCTCCAGGGAAGCACCAGATGGATTAATGAATGGCCAGACAGAAACGTGGTAACCCTGATCCACGTCACAGGCTTATACCCCAAGCTTACAAGACATATAGTTGTAGTTCGGAAGAGCAGGGTGTTTGCCCCCTTTTGCCCTCCATCTAATCCAACTATGTAATGGCAAATGCTTAGTATATATGAGGGATCGCCGAGTGCCCAGTCCTATAAGATGTGCTCTATTCTTTGATTTTTGTCTTAAGCATACAGTAAATGTTCTTCTTCATTCATTGCTTGATATACGAGTCCCACCAAGAGTATAAACCAAAGTATAGTATTACCTACTACCAAATTACCAATAGTGTTTGGTTGTAGGTATTACCAAAGGCAATCTGTATCAATATTTATAGATCTTTGTAAGCAAAAATGGTATCAACACTGTCTCAGTGACAGACCTGCTGCGCTCAGTATTTAGTTCCCTCTTCTTTTATTCTCCAGTTTATAAGGTGCTGGTATTCTCTGCTGTTACATTTGCACCATTTTTCAGTATCTGGAAGCCACTTGTCCTCACACGCAGCTTTTTGACTTGAACACTGTAATAAATTACCTTCATAGATATCTCTCTGGATTAATATTCTGGTCATTAGTAAATAGCAGATGCTTATTACTCACCCTCATGAAGGTTTTTCTTTTTTTTTAGATGGTTCTTGTCTTTTGCTGGCCCATCAGGCTTGGTGGAGACTGACAATTACTCTAATATTGATTGCACCAGCGTCTTAATATACAGTATCCAGGCCAGACCTTTCTGATTGAGTGTGTCAGTGCAAACATGCGTGTGACATTCATTTGTTACTTGTGACTTTTTCTTCATATAGTACATGCAAATTAGGTCATGCAAATATGTAGGAGAGAGACTGCATGACTGAGCAGTCACAGATGCAGCAATGCCAGGGACAAATAATGCTGTTCATTTATTACCAGAAACCAGGTCAGCTCGGTGAGTCCATCGGGCACTCGGCAGCCTCATAATAAATGGTTTGTGAGATTAGATTTTGGTGTATTTAGCAGACGTATGTGCCGAATGCGTTTACAGGCTCCACGGAAAGCAGCGATGTTTATTTACTTCCTGCTTTGCTGGTGCAGTTAATATTGAAGCGAGTTCGGTCTTTATGAACTGTCCACGTTTCCTTCCTTCCAATAAAAGGCCCTAG
This sequence comes from Dendrobates tinctorius, assembly GCF_039654945.1. Classification (NCBI taxonomy): domain Eukaryota; kingdom Metazoa; phylum Chordata; class Amphibia; order Anura; family Dendrobatidae; genus Dendrobates; species Dendrobates tinctorius. The sequence continues at coordinate 7,759,074 of NW_027361881.1, read as the reverse complement.
CCACTAAGTGTAAGGAGGGTGTTTAGCACCTACGAATAAAAAAATAGCATTGGGGGAATTTAAGGACTGTCCTTATAGGGGTATTCCCATCTCAGACATTTATGGCATAACATACATCTTGCATGCATTGTGAATGGAAAGGTGGCTGCACATGTGCCATCATTTTTGTATGATTTCCAAGAGCAGAAGAAGTTGTTTCGGAACTTCCATAGAAATGAATGAGAAGAGACATGCGTTAGGTGGGGTTGGCAGACCCCCACCATTCTCAAAATAGTAGTAATATCCAACTATTGGTCCAACTATTGGACATTTATGGCTTGAGATTGGAATATCCCTTTAAATCTTGTGTCCTGACGCTGTAGTCAAAAAGCATGATACTGTATACTGTCATGCAATGGTAAAATTTCTGCGGCACTATCTCTCCCTCCCAGTACAATATTTAACACATAGGAATGTTACCTAATTAAAAAAACTAATCACTTTGTATGGTCCAGTGATTTTTCTCCTGGACCACTTTGGATAGTTCCAGGCTCCATTTCTGCCCACTTTCAGGTGCATACGCTCCGGAGATGGTGGTGTGCCACTGGCAGGATGGACGTCGAGGCATCCACCAAGGTGACCCATTGTAAAGAAGCACTACTTAGTACACATTTCTCTGCCGTGACCCTCTGTATAAGAATATGCATTCTTACAAACTAAACTAATGGTAAGCCGGCACAGACTGGCCAGACACAAGCCGAAAGAACAACATTGTGGGTTATAGGTAATTTAGCAAAAAATGTACAATTGTTGGAAAAAGGTTGAACTTGATGGACCGTGGTCTTTTTTTCATCCTATGTAACTATGAATAGAAGAGGTGCACGACACCTGCCAACCATGCTCACATTCAGGCAGGTATCAATAGATGTGATGCAGATGTGAGCAGAATCGTAGTACCCCTTTGAAAGGACAGTCCTAGTAAGAGAGTTTTCAAGGATGAGAAAACCATGGTTGCTTTATTCAATAAACAACTCCACATCTGTCCACAGGTTGTGTGTGGTATTACAGCTCCATTCGCTTCAACAGAAGCACATACAACTCATCGACAGATACAACACTCTTCTAAGGAGTAAAGGGAAGTTGTCTAATACTGGGAAACTTAAAAATAAAGTGTCTGATGTTATTTCATATCCCCTGATCTGCATTTTATTTCTTGCAGTAAGGAGTTGATGCTTAGTATGTAAAATACACAAGGAATGGCGCCATTACCGTAGGTTTTATGCTCTAGTGACAGTGTGGCCGGTAGGCTGTGTCTCCTTCACTTCTCAGAGGTACCGGGCATTTTCCTCCTGTAGCAGACAAGCAGTTAACTCCCATTTGTTGTGTGTCAGTTTCCTTACAGCAATTTATGAGGAGCTGGAATAAAATTGCAGAGAAAGGATGTGGGGAAGACGTCCAATACTCCATCACTGCCCATTACATGAAGCATAACCTGTTGGCTTTTCCCCAAAAGATTATGCATCCTGTTCTACTGATACAGTTTTCTTCTCTTCAATGTCATTCCTCAGCGCTGCCGACTGTGTCATGGTTCCAAGAACTGTGTTCATTACAGGGAAGAGTGCAGGTTCCTGAGTGCCGAGATGTACATGTGCAAAATTGCACCTTTCACCGGAGGGCATGACTGCCTGTATTCTCAGTATCTAATTATATTCAGTAGTCCTTCATTACCTACAAGAGGTGGGCCACAGACTTCACAAATGGCAGGTGACACCCTGATCTGCAAGGTGCACGCTCTGTTCTCATCATATAACTTCTCAGGATGTTTGGCCAGTGATAAAATGATACACTATAATGAATGTGGATATTATGGAGCTTCAAGTACCAAAATTCCCTGCTCATTCTCCATAGGGATTGGCCTTATAAATAGGAACAATATTTTGTAACCTGAAGCTATGAACAATTCCCAATAAGCAACTTCCTCAGACCCATAAAGGGCAGACAAGGATACCAGAGCAGGATATAGACCGCAATATGTGATGTGTGGACAGGTCTGAGAATAATAGATTCTAGTATTTAATTATGGCTCTAATAAGTTTTACATCTTGTATACAGTGATACGGAACATGTTGGTATGAGCTGGGTATCTTCTGTATATAATTATATATGTACAGCTGATATAACCTGGGCATCTCCTGTATATATTTACCATATATGTGTACAGCTGGTATGACCTGGGTATCTTCTGTATTTAATTATATATGTACAGTTGGTATAACCTGGGCATCTCCTGTATATAATGATATATGATGTATAGCTGGTATAACCTGGGCATCTCCTCTATATAATTATACATTTACAGCTGGTTTAACCTAGGTATATCCTGTATATAATGATATATGTACAGCCAATATTACCTTGGCATCACCTGGATATGTACAGCTGGTGTGACCTGGGTATCTTCTGTATATAATTATGTATGTACAGCTGGTATAACTTGGGCATTTTTTTGTATATGATTATACAGAGGGTACAGAAAGTATTCAGACCTATTTACATTTTTCACTCTTTGTTTCATTGCAGCCATTTGGTAAATTTGAAAAGTTCATTTTTTTCTCTTTAATGTACACTCTGCACCCCATCTTGACTGAAAAAAAAACAGAAATGTAGAAATTTTTGCAAATTTATTAAAAAAGAAAAACTGAAATATCACATGGTCATAAGTATTCAGACCCTTTGCTTAAGTTACATGCTGTCCATTTCCTTGTGATCCTCCTTGAGATGGTTCTGCTCCTTCAATGGAGTCCAGCTGTGTGTAATTAAACTGATTGGACTTGATTTGTAAAGGCGCACACCTCTCTATATAAGACCTCACAGCTCACAGTACATATCAGACCAAATGAGAATCATGAGGCCAAAGGAACTGGCCAAGGAGCTCAGAGACAGAATTGTGGCAAGGCACAGATCTGGCCAAGGTTACAAAAGAATTTCTACAGTACTCAAGGTAACTAAGAACACAGTGGCCTCCATAATCCTTAAATGGAAGAAGTTTGGGACCACCAGAAGTATTCATAGACCTGGCCGTCCAGCCCAACTGAGCAATCGTGGGAGAAGAGCCTTGGTGAGAGAGATAAAGAAGAACCCCAAGATCACTGTGCTGAGCTCCACAGATGCAGTAGGGAGATGGAAGAAAGTTCAGCAAAGTCAACTATCACTGCAGCCCTCCACCAGTCTGGCCTTTATGGCAGAGTTAGCCTGATGGAAGCCTCTCCTCAGTGCCAGACATATGAAAGCCTGCATAGTGTTTGCTAAAAAAAACACATGAAGGACTCCCAGACTATGAGAAATAAGATCCTCTGGTCTGATGAGATGAAGATACAACTTTTTGGTGATAATTCTAAGCGGTATGTGTGGAGAAAACCAGGCACTGCTCATCACCTGCCCAATACAGTCCCAACAGTGAAACATGGTGGTGGCAGCATCATGCTATGGGGGTGTTTTTGAGCTGCTGGGACAGAATGACTGGTTGCAATTGAAGGAAACATAAATGCGGCCAAGTGCAGAGATATCCTGGATGAAAACCTCTTCCAGAGTGCTCTGGACCTCAGACTTAGCCGAAGGTTCACCTTCCAACAAGACAATGACCTCAAGCACACAGCTAAAATAACAAAGGAGTGGCTTCAGAACAACTCTGTGACCAGATCCCTGACCTAAACCCAATTGAGCATCTCTGGAGAGACCTGAAAATGGCTGTCCACCAACGTTCACCATCCAACCTGACGGAACTGGAGAGGATTTGCAAGGAAGAATGGCAGAGGATCCCCAAATCCAGGTGTGAAAAACTTGTGGCATCATTCCCAAAAAGACTCATGGCTGTACTAGCTCAAAAGGCGCTTCTACTCAATACTGAGCAAAGGGTCTGAATACTTATGACCATGTGATATTTCAGTTTTTATTTTTTAATAAATTTGCTAAAATGTCTACATTTCTGTTTTTTTCAGTCAAGATGGGGTGCAGAGTGTACAATAATGAGAAAAAAAATGAACTTTTTTGAATTTACCATATGGCTACAATGAAGCAAAGAGTGAAAAATGTAAAGTGGTCTGAATACTTTCCGTACCGACTATATATAATCCTTATCTTTACTGATATTTGCCTTCAGTGGCGAGTCTGGAGGCCCCCATACACATTTGGCGGGTTAGGCCAGATTATCTCATGGGCCCCCAGATTGCAGGAATGTTTAGCCTCACCCTCCTGCAATTTTACTAATATGTGCACCGTCCTATGATTCCCACAACGCTGAGGATTGTGAGGGGAAAAAATGGCTGCTATTCTCACAGATGGAACTGTCAAACATGAAAGGTTCCTCCATATGAAATTCATGACCGATTTTAAAACCCATAATATTACAGATGACTGTAAATCTCCTAACAAGACACAATGCATCTTCCAGGCTAGAAGGTGTAAAATAAAGGTGTAGCCGCACCAACGGAACAAGCTTTAATAAAATTGACATATTTACAACTCCTTCTTTCCCATCCATCCTTTCTCCGACCGGCTCTAGTTTATTTTGGCAACAAGACACTGAGCAAAAAGCTAAAAAATGAGAAACGACGTTCTGAGAAAAATGAGTTTTTCCTTGTATTTTTTTTTTCTTTTTCTTCTCCCCCCCGGTGCTCGCATGAAAGCGCAGACGTCTTTAATTGTTAGAAAACACGGCCATGCTGCCTGTGCTCGTTTTAAAATGAAATTCATTCTGTTGAATCTCTAATAAGTCTAAAAAATTGCAAATGAAAGCATAATCTCAGATTTAAGTTAACATGCTTTCTCATTAAAAATATAAAACATCAAGAAATGCAGATAGATCCAGCAACATAATGTTTAATGCCTAATTTCACAGGTATCTCAGCATGATCTGAATAACTTATGCTGACAATACAACAATCTAAATGATAAATCAACACGACCATTTTGGTGATATATAGTATTAAATGTAAATAATACCCTGCACCGCTAATTGGCTGCTACCTGGCAACAAATAAGTAGGTGAGATATTACCCTGCAAAAGGCTTCATTTCTGCACTCCCCTAATCATTAGGCATTTCTGGCTGGTAAGCGTATTCCCTGCTTTTATGATGAGAGGCTGGAAAAGGAGCGCAGGATTAAACTGCACACAGAACCCCACGGATCGCAGAGAAAAAATTGAAACAAGTCGTGAATTTAACAGATTTTGCAAAAGAATCGGCATTTGCGCCTTACTTGTTGACGGCGTTAACAATTTACAAAGGAAAAATAAAATAAAAACTGTGTGGTATTAAAGTAAAGATTATTGATCCAGAAGAAATTCTGATAAAGGAGTACACAAAGATAAGTATGCACAAATCAAAGGGGTTTATAGTAAAATGGGCAGAGTGTGACACAATTCTTCATATTCCTGAAGAACAACTTGGTGATGTTTTCCATTAGATTGTGTCTCCAGCTTTTCTCCAAAATCTTCGCTGTATAAAGTCCAAAAATGCAAAGATTTCCTGTCTACTCTCTTCGTACTAGCTGTATATTACCATTAATGGGCAGAAATATAACTTTATCTACAATATCTAATGCTGTTCAGCAGAAGAACCTTTATCGTTTGGTTCCAATTTAAAGAGATCTCCAAGAGTTAAATGTTGACGACGTAACTTTAGGATAGGTCCTCAAAATCACACTGGGGTGGGTCTAACACTCAGCACTGCGACCAATTAACTGTGTTCAGCTCCCGCCGTGTCCAGATGCTCACAGAGCATGAACAGTACAACTCCATGCTCTGTGTAGTGGCTGTTCTTGGGTACTGCAACTTGGGTCCCGATCACTGCCATGGGGCTATATTGCATTCTTTGCATACAGAATTTCTTTAGCAACCCTGTACAGTGGATATACTGAAGGAGCACTCGGTCACTTTCTTCTTATGATCAATGGGGATTTCAGAGGCCAAACTCCAACACTTATAATATTAGGGCATATTCAATTCTGTGACATCATTGGTCCATGAGCATTTTTTTCTTACCTACAATGGGAGATCCATGAACTTCTCTCACAATAAGGAAGGAGAATATTATATGAAAAAACTCATGGCACCCATTCGAGTATTTATTAGGGGTCTTGGGTCATGTTTCAGTTGAAGATGTTTCATGTAAACCTTTATTTTATATGTTCCCTTACTTTTTGGGTAACTCACACTAATGAAAATTTCCATCCTGTACTTTTTTCTACAGAAATGTATTTATGTCACCCGAGTTGTCATGCCGCGCTCACCTGGAGGCGGGGCTTCGGTCCCAACGGCGATCCCTCCGGGGTCTCCGTCGGGTGCGCACGTGCAGCTCTCGTCCTCGGGGCTCCTCCTCCATGTCACGTTTGCGCTTGCACGCTCCTGTCAGTGCTGTGTCCGGGTCAGTCTCCTCTATGGTAATGGAGGACCTGACCTGGAAGCTGTAGTGGTCATGTGCTTTCTGGCTAAGATCTGACCCGGAACCTGTCATGGTCATGTGCTATATCAGGTTGTCCTCCCCTATGGGAGGTGCCTGGTTATTGTTGTGCTTCCTGGCTGGGTCTGCTTAATCCCAGCCGGGCCGTGCGCTGTTCTCAGGTCCTCTGCTCTGTCTGGTATTCTATTGTGCTTCTAGCACTCGCTCTGAACTTTCACGTTGCTTCATGCTCAGTAGTGCCTCTTGGCACACTCTAGTATCCTGTCCTCTATCCCTTGCTCTGTCGTACCTCCTGGTACTCTCTGTCCCTGTGCTCTGTAACACCTCCTGGCACGACTTCTACTCGATTCAGTAAAATGTCGTGCTCCTGGCACGTGTCCTGCTTTGTTTAGCTCCGGACGTATTACTCACTATACGCCATACGTGCTCACGGCTACCTGTCTCGCACTAATTTGCACACTTCCGTGTACACTCTTTGTGTTCCTGGTACCCAGTTCCTATATACTCATCCGTGTCTCCTGTGAGCCGCCCCTCTTGGTACCGGCTGTCGCGGTTCTGACCTCTGCGGTCCTGCCCCTAACGATCCCTGTATAGGGGTCGGTCATCACCTGGCGTGCTCGGCCCAGGGGCTCCAGATCCGCGACCCAGAGGGTCCACTCTTAGACGCTGTCTGCTCCTGAACGTCACACAAGTATTTTACAAATATCCAATTTGAAATGTTTTTTTTTCCAACATCACTACGGATAGTTTTCAGAACTGCGCCCCAATGGCTGTCTCTCGCCCATTGCACATCTCCCTTTTCAGTGACCCCGGCATACAATCTGTCACCAGCGGTATTCGACTACTCTGCATACATATCCACTGTCCTCGATCTGCCTTCAGATTATGGTCTAAGCTGAACACAACAAAGAGTATAGTCGGAGTGTAGCTCATATAGGATGGCATCGTTTGGCTGTAGGACTTTTTCACATCAATTAGAGCTTTCTAAGAAGCATATATCTGCTCCTGAAGACTCCAACATATGCCATTGTATAGGGTTGGTATATAGAGAGACACTTGCTATATAGAGAGACAAACAGTACAGACCAAAAGTTTGGACACACCTTCTCATTCAAAGAGTTTTCTTTATTTTCATGACTGAAAATTGTAGATTCACTCTGAAGGCATCAAAACTATGAATTAACACATGTGTAATTATATAATTAACAAAAAAGTGTGAAACAACTGAAAATATGTCTTATATTCTAGGTTCTTCAAAGTAGCCACCTTTTGCTTTGATTACTGCTTTGCACACTCTTGGAATTCTCTTGATGAGATTCAAGAGGTAGTCACTGGAAATGGTCTTCCAACAGTCTTGAAGGAGTTCCCAGAGATGCTTAGCACTTGTTGGCCCTTTTGCCTTCACTCTGTGGTCCAGCTCACCCCAAACCATCTCGATTGGGTTCAGGTCTGGTGACTGTGGAGGCCAGGTCATCTGGCATAGCACCCCATCACTCTCTCCCTTGGTCAAATAGCCCTTACACAGCCTGGAGGTGTGTTTGGGGTCATTGTCCTGTTGAAAAATAAATGATGGTCCAACTAAGAGCAAACCGGATGGAATAGCATGCGCTGCAAGATGCTGTGGTAGCCATGCTGGTTCAGTATGCCTTCAGTTTTGAATAAATCCCCAACAGTGTCACAAGCAAAGCACCCCCACACAATCACACCTCCTCCTCCATGCTTCATGGTGTGAACCTGGCATGTAGAGCCCATCCGTTCACCTTTTCTGCGTCGCACAAAGACACGGTGGTTGGAACCAAAGATCTCAAATTTGGACTCTTCAGACCAAAGCACAGATTTCCACTGATCTATTGTCCATTCCTTGTGTTATTTAGCCCAAACAAGTCTCTTCTGCTTGTTGCCTGTCCTTAGCAGTGGTTTCCTAGCAGCTATTTTACCATGAAGGCCTGCTGCACAAAGTCTCCTCTTAACAGTTGTTGTAGAGATGTGTCTGCTGCTAGAACTCTGTGTGGCATTGACCAGATCTCTAATCTGAGCTGCTGTTAACCTGTGATTTCTGAGGCTGGTGACTCGGATGAACTTATCCTCCGCAGCAGAGCTGACTCTTGGTCTTCCTTTCCTGGGGCGGTCCTCATGTGAGCCAGTTTCTTTGTAGCGCTTGATGGTTTTTGCCACTGCACTTGGGGACACTTTCAAAGTTTTCCCAATTTTTCGGACTGACTGACCTTCATTTCTTAAAGTAATGATGGCCACTCGCTTTTCTTTACTTAGCTGCTTTTTTCTTGCCATAATACAAATTCTAACAGTCTATTCAGTAGGACTATCACCTGTGTATCCACCAGACTTCTGCACAACACAACTTATGGTTCCAACTTCATTTATAAGGCAAGAAATCCCACTTATTAAACCTGACAGGGCACACCTGTGAAGTGAAAACCATTTCCGGTGACTACCTCTTGAAGCTCATCAAGAGATTGCCAAGAGTGTGCAAAGCAGTAATCAATGCAAAAGATGGCTACTTTGAAGAACCTAGAATATAAGACATATTTTCAGTTGTTTCACACTTTTTTGTTAATTATATAATTCCACATGTGTAAATTCATGGTTTTGATGCCTTCAGAGTGAATCTACAATTTTCATAGTCATGAAAATAAAGAAAGCTCTTTGAATGAGGTGTGTCCAAACTTTTGGTCTGTACTGTATATTGCACATATAACTACTGGTATAATTTTTTGCAGGCTCCCTCTGCATAGAAACATGCAGTCAACTATATTTTTATATAAAGTGAAAAAAAAAAGTAATACTAATGCCAGCCTGATGTCCAAAATAATACTCGTTTTCCACCACTGGGTGAACAAAATCCTATGGGGTATAGATTGGTGTATGTGGCAGGAGCTTTCTCGTAGTGTAGGTGTCATCACCTACATTGGTGAAAGCTCCTGCCACATACAGCAAGGAGGGAGGGACATTTCTTGATGTGAACAAGCTGTGAGTAAACATGGACCTGTAGCCCAGCACGTTACGTTGAGGGACGGTGTGGAATGTCTCTTGACAGATTTTAAAAGTTTCTTACCTGAGCTGCTCAGTCTTTTGTTATTGTTGGGGTTGCATGCATCTGCTCGTCCATCCTCTCTTTTCATTAGCTCCTTTCCCGTTCCCTGCACCTGACATGTCCTCTGTTTTCTTCTCAAGGCCACCCTCCTTCTCTTCCCTTTTCTCTTGATTCATCTTACTCCATACCCCACTACATCTATTCCAGTTCCAGACCGCTGGCATCCATGGTCCTTGCTCTAAGCTCTAATTGTACTTTCCCCATTATATCATCCATCCAAAGACATACTGATAGGGAATTCAGATTGTGAGCCCCATCGGGGACAGTGATGAAAATGTGTGCAAACTGTAAAGCGCTGCGGAATATGTTAGCGCTATATAAAAAAAAATAAAGAACAATAAAGAAGATCCACCCTTAGTAGTAGAATACTTCGCTAGATATTTGCGAATTAATTTTTAGCTGAAATCGTTTTGTGTCCTAATGACGCATTGAAGCTGTTACACCGTCCTGTATGATCTATCAATTAGAATTGTAGCAGAGACAAGTAAATTTTTCTACTGACTGATACTAGTAATGACCACTAAAGTTCATGTCGTAATCACGGGGTCAGCGGGCACAAAATGTCAGCACAGCCATTAAAAAAGTTACTGTGTGTTTTTAGTGGCATTATGGAGCTAGTATTTGTATTCTGCCAGGAAGAAAGGGAGAAATGTCACATATTCAGATGTTTATAAATAGCGGAGTAATTCAGGGTGTGATATAATTAACGCTAAGGAAGAAGGATATGGGAGTATTGATAATTGACTCCTTAATGAGCAGCGTAAATGAATCACTGACAACTCTATCTCACTGTTGGGTGCTCAGGGGAAAATGGGGTAGAAAACGCAATATAATATAATGTAAAAAACTCGGTTGCATATAAAAAGATCGTTTCTGAGTGATAGAAATATGTTCCATATCATAAAGTAAAACTTCCTGCTTGTTCTCACTTTTAGGCCGGAGTCACACTAGAGAGAAATATGGACGAGTGCTGTGCGAGAAAGAAATCACATAGAACTCGGACCAATGTTAATCTATGGGGCAGCTTCCATCATCCGTTTTTTTCTCACCCGTATTATACGTGCGGGTGAAATCACACCGTCTGTGGACGTCGGGCCCTCAGACCATCCTCATGGAGACGGTTTCTAACCATTTGTGCAGACATGCACATTTGTGGCATGCTGGAGGTGATTTTGCAGGGCTCTGACAGTGCTCCAAATGTTTCTCCTTGCACAAAGGTGGAGGTAGCGGTCCTGCTGCTTCGTTGTTGCCCTCCTATGGCCCTCTCCACGTCTCCTGGTGTACTGACCTGTCTCCTGGTAGCGCCTCCATTCTCTGGACACTACGCTGACATACACAGCAAACCTTCTTGCCACAGCTCGCATTGATGTGCCATCCTGGATGAGCTGCACTATCTGAGCCACTTGTTTGGGTTGTAGAGTCCGTCTAATGCTACCATGAGTGTGAAAGCACAACCAACATTCAAAAGTGGCCCAAACATCAGTCACAAAGCATTGGTACTGAGATGTGGTCCCTACCTGGAGAACCATTCCTTTATTGAGGGTATCTTGATAATTGCCAATAATTTCCATCTGTTTATTCCATTTGCACAACAGCATGTGAAATTGATTGTCAATCAGTGTTGCTTCCTAAGTGGACAGTTTCATTTCACAGACGTTTGATTTAGTTAGTTATAGTCTGTTCTTATGTGTTCCCTTTACTTTTTTGAGCAGTATATAATTTTATTTCATATAAATAGCAGAATAGGTGAAAATTCAATTGTTGGCATCTGAAAAATCATTACAGAACCCTACAGGATATGAGACATGGTTTACATACAGTACGTTAAACCATTACATATCCGTTAGATTTATGTATGTCCCTCACTAATAATGTTAGTTGTGTGTGTGTGTGTCTGTGTAAAACTTTGGAGCTATAGGTGTTAAATTAAAGGATTAATTCACGGGAAAAAACTTGCGTGGGCTCCTGCGCAATTTTCTCCTCCAGAGAGGGCAAGCCAGTGACCGAGGGCAGAAATTAATAGCCTAGGAAGGGACCATTGTTTTTGGCCCACCCCTGGCTAAAAAAAAATCTGCCCCCAGCCACCCCAAAAAAGGCGCATCTTTAAGATGCGCCAATTCTGGCACTTAGGGCCCTGTCACACATGGCAATCTCGCTAGCGAGATCACTGCTGAGTTACAAGTTTTGTGACGTAACAGCGATCTCACCAGCGAGATCGCTGTGTGTGACAGCGACCGGCCCCCCTGCCTTTATCGCTGATTGCTGTAGGAAAGCCCTGGACATTTTTTTGGTCACTGGTCTCCCGCTGGCCAGCATGCATCGCTGCGTGTGACAGGCGGGAGACCAGCGATCAGCTGTTAACTAAGGTAAACGCAGGGTTTCTAAGCACTGCGCTGTGCTTAGAAACCCTCTGTGTACATTAGTTACCAGTGCGCTGATGCAGGGAGCTGGTAACTAAGGTACACATCGTGTTTGTAAGGGACGCACATTTTTTTTCCATCTTTATTTAACTCCAAATCCAATCAAAGCCGTCGTTCTCCTGTAAAAAAGCCAAAATAAAAAAGCAACAATATCTCATACCTGTCCGCCGTACAGTCATGTCCCACGCTGCAATCCATCTCAAGGGGTTAAATAGCTTACAACCGGAAGCAGTGCTAATGCGTAAACCACGGAGGAGTGAAGGAAAAGCCTCCTGCGCAGCCTCCCCGCCTGACAGGAGATGAACTCGCTAGCGTGGGAAAGTTTCTGAACATTTTCCCACGCTGTCAGTTCACCGAGGGTCAGGCGGGGAGTCAGCGCAAGCTTAGTGACTACCGCTGACGTCACTTAGACACATCTTCGCATTGCACACTGATGACATACGGATCACTGTTCAGGGAACATTTCTGTGATTCTCGTCCTTGTAAAACGGACCGTATTTGTATGCGTTGTGTGTGACTCCAGCCTTAGACTGAAGGCCAAGTGCTCAGGTCTGAATATACAGAACAAGCAAAATGGGTCCCTTAATCTCTGACAATCTATTCAATGTAAATGCTACTAAATATTGTGTCAGGGAGATTGCAGGTGGTCATAAATGATCGTCTCACAAGTGCTATAAAGTTAGGAAAATGGGTCCATATTTAAAACTTTTAATGCCACTTTACTTTACATCTCTGCAAAAAAAGGATTGGACTTTTTTTATGGCTCTTTTGCATATGGAATTCAGGGCTTCACTTTACACATTTTCCTAATGTTTGGTAATTGTATCCATTGTTATTTCAGACAATTCTTATAGGATGCAAGACCCCAATAGTGTGCGCCAGTGCATACAGTACTTCTAAGGCTACTTTCACACATCAGGTTTTTCGGCGTCAGGCGCGATCCGGCGTCGTGCCGGAATGCCGGATCCGGCAAATGTTTTGTAAAACCTGATGTGCCGGATCCGGTTTTCTGCCGGATCCGTCTTGTTCTTGACAGACAAAACCGGATCCGTCCCATCCGGTTCATCCGTTTTTCTATCCGTTTTTTCGACGGATTACGCCGGATCCGGTTTTTAAAATTGACCCTTGTGGCCCCTCAAGGCAGAGTACACTGGCAGGATGACAGAGTGTGAAAGATTTGTGCCCTAACCAAACTTGTGTACCTTCTGGACCAACAGTATATACCTTTGCCAACCAAAGTTGGCTATCTTGTCATGGTCTACTATTTTTAGCTTTAGGCCACAGGTGTGTACCTGGTTGTGTTTTATGCAAAGTATTTCACCTTTTAACAAAAGTTGTGTACATTGTTAGGAAATCACCAACAATAAACACAACTTTTTAGGTGAAATACTTTGCTTCAAACACAACCAGGAACACAACTGTGGCAAAAAGCTAAAATTTACCCACAGTTATACCTGGTTTTGAATACCTTTTTACCTTTGAAATACCCTGTATTTAACCTTTTTTTTAAACATAGTTCGCCGCAGAAAGAAAAGACAGACAACCATTGTGAAACGATAATTTAACTTTTATTTAAAATTTTTTTTTTTTTTGTAAAATGTTTTTAAAGTGCAAAAAACTTTTTTAATAAAGGTTTTAAACCCAATGGGCATTTTTTATTAAAAAACACACATTACAAATCTGTGTATTGTGGGGTGGAAATACTGCTGGAGGGGCTGCGGGACACTTCGACACTGGGTGTGTGGAGAGAGGACTGGGATCGTGGTGGGGAAGGAACAGTTAGAGGTGAAGGTGTGGAAAAAACTACAGAATGGGTGGACATGTGGGAAGCAGAAGAGGTGGTGGGTGGTGGAGTGGAGGGTTGGGCAGGGACTGTAGGAGCAGATGATGTTGATGGAAAGTTGTATGGGGAAGGAGTTTGGTACGGGGAAGGAGTTTGGTACGGGGAAGGAGTTTGGTACGGGGCAGGTTGCTGGAAGTGGGGAGGTTGCTGGTACTGGGGAGGTTGCTGGTACTGGGCAGGTTGCTGGTATGTAGTAGGAGGGGGAGGATGAAAAGTGGCTGGAGGGGGTGCAGATGTAATAGGAGGGGGAGGATGGAAAGTGGCTGGAGGGGGTGCAGGTGGAGGAACTACAGTGGTGGGAGGTGGAGGTTGGGAGGTAACCTGCTGTAGAGCACCGTGGCACGAATGCATTACATGCATCTGCTGGGCAGGAGAGAGCGTTTCCATGCGCTCCACAACAGACCTGAAAAAGGTGTGGTTTGGCGAAGATCTTGCTTCTGAATGCATGGTTTGCAGAAGTGTCTTCACCTCCAGAATGCTGGAGTTGATCTGCTGAAAGCCTGCGGAGATTTGCTCTGACAAGACTTTGAGACAGTTCTGGAAAGATGCATTCAGATGCAATAACTCTTGCGCATAACTCTTTTCCTGACCCCTCTGCCGCTGCCGCCCAGTACCCGCAGGTGTACTAGAGGCGGCAGGGGCAGAAGGGTGGGGTAAAGGGAAAGCGATCTCCTCACCAGCAGCTTCATGTAATGTAGGCGGCCACGATGCTCCTGTGCTGGTGGATGGGACAGATGGGTCGAATGTGTGGGAAGGCAGGGAAGGTGCAGATGTACCGGGGCGGTCGAAGTGTCCCTCGGTGCCGGTCTCCTCAGGGATCGCCTCAGAAGGGTCCAATCGTGCAGGCTCCCGAGTGCTGCTCACCGTGCTGTGGAATAAAGAGAAAAAAAAACAATTAAAATACTGACATGGTATGGCCCTGGCTGAAAAAAAAAAGTTACATCTTTTTCACATGTGGTGTGTAATATTTACCTTCTGGTGAGCATTGTTTCCCGGAGGAACGACAGGGCTTGTGCGTACTTGTACTTGCTCCTGCGTCCTCCAGATCCACTCGGGGCCCGCATCTCTTTATTGAACTCCTTCTTGAAACGATCCCTCACAGACCGCCACCGATTCACAATTCTGTTCCCTGAAACGAGAAAGGAGTGGTTAGTATACAACATCAGTGTTTCACAAACTCCAGTCCTCATGGTCCCCAGGGGTCATGTTTTCAGGATTTCAATAGTAAATAGAAATCCTGAACACATGATCCGTGGGGACCACGAGGACTGGAGTTCGGGAAACACTGGTTTACATCAAGCAACCGTTACTGTATATACTTACGCTCTTTAATCTGGTCCCGAGCTTCGAGGTCCTCCCAGCGGCCCACAAGGAGAGAACAGATTTCCTCCCAGAGTCGTCGGGTAATGATCAGGTCAGCGTGGCGGCGGTCAGCCATATTCCAGAGCGGCTCCCTTTCTCTGACGAGATCGATGAGGCGGTCCACATCAATCCCTCCATCCTCACCGTCAGAGTCGGGAGCACGCTGTGAAGGCTGTTAAAGAAAAAGACAAAAATAACATAATTAGCCTCCACAAAAGAAATGAAATAAAAAGTGCCAAAAAACAAAGCAAAAATATTTATACTTACACGCTGGTGACCGCCGCGTTGCTGTCGCCGACGACCCTGGGAGGCACTGCGAGGACCTCTTGGCCGAGCACCAGATTGGGAAGACTAGAGAAGAAAACAAAAAATGTTATGAGTTTGGATGTAGGCATTTGTTTGCTGTGTGTGGTCTGCAGAACATTGTTTTCTACGTGTTGTGTGTAGTGTGATATTGTGTTTCTGCGTTTGATGCAAAAAACTTAGGAATTGTGAGCCCACTCCAAGCGTCTGTCCACCCCTTCCTTCTTCTTCTGGGAGCTCCTCTTCATCTTGTGATTCCTGTTTTGAAATAAAAGGCAATGAATAGACATATATTACAGAGATGATGGATTTTGGAAATAAAAACTTACCGTCAAACACTGACGATGCGAGGGAGGGCTCCCAGAAGAAGATGTGCTGTCCTGTTGATGGCCAGACTCCATGGCTGTGGGTATTGCTGCTGCCAGTGATGCCATTTCTGCTGCTGCTGCTGCTGCTGCATCTCTTTGGCGGCTGTTGAATAAAGAGAAACAAAGGGCCAATGAATATCTTGATATTCCATGGCCCTAGTTTGGAGGAATGGGGGATTTGATAATTACCGTCTCTCATCTGCTTCTGGACTCCCCTCCCGTTCAGCATGCTGCTCCATTTGGGGTGTTGCTGATGGTGCTGTTGCTGCATCTCTTTGGCGGCTGTTGAATAAAGAGAAACAAAGGGCCAATGAATATCTTGATATTCCATGGCCCTAGTTTGGAGGAATGGGGGATTTGATAATTACCGTCTCTCATCTGCTTCTGGACTCCCCTCCCGTTCAGCATGCTGCTCCATTTGGGGTGTTGCTGATGGTGCTGCTGCTGCAGATGTCTGCTGCCTTCTCCTGCGCCTGGTTGCTGTCTTGGGTGGCATGTTGGGTGTGGCTGAGGGTCCCATTGTCTTGCTTTTATATATCTCCTGTGGGCAGAGCTACTGAGCATGCTCAGACCAAAAAAAACGGATCCGGATCCGGCATTGCGGCGCTCATAGGCTTTCATTGTGTGAAAAAGCCGGACGCGCCGGATCCGGCGTGTCCGGCTTTTTCGCCGGAGACAAAAAACGTTACAGTAGACGTTTTTTCCATACGCCGGATCGCGACACATTGCCGGATCCGGCGATAACCGGATGAAACGCATGGCCATCCGGCGCGATCCGGCGCAAATGCAAGTCAATGGGGGGGAAACCGGATCCGGCATTGCATTTCGCCGGATCCGGTTTCTGTCAAAAGCGCCGGATCGCGCCTGACGGCGAAAACCTGATGTGTGAAAGAGGCCTAACACAGGGTTTTCTCCATAACCCTTAAGGGTCAAGGTATCCAACACCTAACAAACAGGCAATCCCTGCATGTGTTGTGGCTGTCGAACAGCCATGAGACATGCAACTGCGGTGACTCAAACATAGTATTCGAGCACGACAAAGTCACTTACTTAGCACCTCAGCATGCTCAGATAACACCTATCCGAGCACGTTCGCTCATCACCAGTTACTACATGGAAGCTTCCAAATTGGGTTATTCTTAATAACATCAACTTGGAAGCACTTACATTTGAAAATGTCTACTCCCATACACCACTGCAAGGGCCATGCAGTCTTCTTGCAACTCTCCACAGTGTGTGAAGGTCCAAGGCACCAAATGTTCTCCTCCAAGGGATCTCTTTATTTGTTACCGCATACAAAAGTGTTATGAATGAGTCACCGAGGAGGAAAAACAAAAATAAGCTAAGCCACAGAAAACCAGAGAGGTTGGTAACTAAGCAGATTGCAGACCCCTGATCTTATCCACACAACTATCAGTAGCCGTGGACCGTACCTACGATGATCCTAGACGCCTCGTCACAGCCGGAGAACTAAATAAGCCTAAAGTAAGAAAAGGGGAAATCTAAACTGCCCCAGAGCAGACCCCAAAGCAATAGACAGCCCCCAAACATGTATTGTCGGTGAGACAAGATGAAAACACAAACACAGAAAAATAGGCTGAGCAAACGAAGGGGCCCACACTAACTAGAAAGGATAGGAAAGGAAAGATGATGTTTGCAATCACGCACAAAACCCTGCCAAAAAATGTCCAACACTTTCTGATAACAAAAACCCTGAAGTCGCTAGACTTCAATTCTCTATATCAGCACTCTGGTATATTCTGAAGACAGAGCAAAAAGAGACCAATCTGATCAGGGACAAAAGGCAAACTGGCATAACAGAGACATAAGAATGGAAATTCAGCACGGGCTGGCTGACCACAAAAACTGAGTAAACCACACCAAATCTCATGTGAAAAAATAGCAGAGCACACTTAGCTTGAGAAGGCAGGAACAGAACTGGAAACCAGAACCTCAGGGCAGGAAAAAATCACCAGCACAAAATTAAGGAGTCGGCTATCTTAAATCCAGTCAGAGACTCCTGATGTCCACTCACAGTCCTCCTCCTCAGGTGGCAGGTCTTTGCCATTTAGATCAGCTTCATTACCTACTGTCACCACTAGAGGGAGCCCGGTTGGAGAACTCACGACTCCTCTGTCAACACAGCCAGCTCCACCACCCTCACCAGAAGCCAGAGGTAAACCAGAAAATGAGTTCACAACACAAAAGGTAAAAAATGCAAGCAACATTTCAACCAAATTGGGCCTTTTTCAAGCCAAATATAGTAAAAGGTATATCAGTCCTGTACCATCATAGAATGTTGCCTCGTATGAACAGTTTTGGAATTTTTTTTTATTAAATAAATATATATATTTCCAGATGTTACCTCTTCTCTAAAGGTTAGCCCATCAATTAGGTAACTTGTCATTGAGCAGAGCGTTGCCAGGAATCTGTGCTGAGGTTGCCTATCTGGCCATTACCTAATAACCAGCATTAATTACTCTGGCCCCCAGATCATATAATGTATAGAAATACTATAATCCCCAGCACAGTCAATGTTCTTTGTAGTAACATCACCATTTCAGTTGGGTTCTCAGTGTACTATGTGGAGGTATTGTCGTTCCATACTCAAGCCCACAGACCCCGTAAATAAGGCGAAGGAAACTTTCTGTAGCTGCGTCTTCAATTTACTTTCAGATGCAAATGAAACCATCAGAGGAGACCTGACTAATACTCTAATGTCAGTGCCGCAGCCAACAGATGTCGTTTCTCAAGGTTAGATATAGAGCGAAGTGCAGCCCATTTATTGCCTTGTCACATTGTAAAACCCAGATGATGAGGATATGTCTGACTTAATGCAGCCGTATCATTTTGCTGAAGTCAGACTTTCCGCTCTATACCCCTTGAAGTATTTCTCTGGGCAAGTAGCTTCCACATTTACACTGAGAGATCTTAAAGAGCACCTAGGTTCTTACACACCGAGGAGGTAAACATTTTATATAGTAACCTGGCATTCCTGTTATTACAGTGTCCGAGTTTACAGAGAACTGGTTACATCACTGAGCTACAAAGGACTAGTATTGATCTCCAATATATTGCTCTCCAGCTGGGAATAAATTATAACTCCCAGGATGTCCTAATAGCCTGCGAAAAACAGGGCATGCTGGGAGTTGTAGTTTTGCAAGAGCCATATAGCCATAGAATGAAGATCACTGATTTAAAGGGACCGTCCAAGAGGCATGGTAGGAGAGATTTACTAAGCTAAATGCACCACAACCCTGGCACAAAATTTGCTGCTATTTGCCTTCTGCCACATATAAGAGTTTTATATAGACTTTTTGTTGTCTTGTCAGAACCTGTATAAAGCCAGGGCAGAGATGGGAAGCTTTCAAGCACATAAAAAGTAATATGTTTCCTATTAAATAGGAAAGAGTTCTGGATATTTGGTTTAAATACAAGAACTCCTGCAGGATGGTATATTATTATGTATCATTATTAGTGTTATAGGGTATTACATTACAGTTTTATGATATCTAATATATAAAGCTCAAGTGTGTGTATGTATGTGTGTGTATGTCCGGGATAGGCATCCGCACCGTCGCAGCTACAGCCACAAAATTTGGCACAGTCACACGTCTGGACCCCGAGAGCGTCCTAAGCTATGTTGTGAGGCGAAATTTTAACCCCGCGCGTTCCAATTCACCAAACAATTTTGCCCCTATCTACATACTGGGGAAAGTGTGTGCGTGTCAAGCCCCGCCCCTCATTATGATGTCATAATGCCCCTATCTACATACTGGGGAAAAAGTGTGTGCGCGTCAAGCCCCGCCCCTCATGATGTCAATGCCCCTATCTACATACTGGGGAAACAGTGTGTGCGTATCAAGCCCCGCCCCTCATTATGATGTCACAATGGTTGCCATGGCGACGCTGATGTCATCAAGCCCCGCCGCTCATTATGATGTCATAATGGTTGACTATGGGATGGAGGATGTGTGATGGGTATATGGGCACTGGACTGTGGGATGGAGGATATGTATGACTGGTATATGGGCACAGGACTATGGGATGGAGAATATGTATGACGGGTGTATGGGCACGGGACTATGGGATGGAGGATTTGTGATGGGTATATGGGCACTGGACTATGGGATGGAGGATATGTATGACGGGTGTATGGGCACGGGACTATGGGATGGAGGATGTGTGATGGGTATATGGGCACTGGACTATGGGATGGAGGATATGTATGACGGGTATATGGGCATGGGACTATGGGATGGCGGATATGTACGATGGGTATATGGGCACGGGACTGGGATGGAGTATGATGGGTATATGGGCATGGGACTGAGATGAAGGATGTGTGATGGGTATATGGGCACTCGACTATGGGATGGAGGATATGTATGATGAGTATATGGGCATGGGACTATGGGATGGAGAATATGTATGATGGGTATATGGGCACTGGACTATGAGATGGAGGATGTGTGATGGGTATATGGGCACTCAACTATGGGATGGAGGATATGTATGATGGGTATATGGGCACAGGCCTATGGGATGGAGGATGTGTGATGGGTATATGGGCACTCAACTATGGGATGGAGGATATGTATGATGGTATATGGGCACGGGACTATGGGATGGAGGATGTGTGATGGGTATATGGGCACTCAACTATGGGATGGAGGATATGTATTATGGGTATATGGGCACGGACCTATGGGATGGAGGATGTGTGATGGGTATATGGGCACGGGACTATGGGATGGAGGATAATTATAATTGTGCCGGGCTCTTCAGCTAGTTAGATATATTCTTCTCTTGATTGTCTTTCTTTGCTTTTCTTTTATGACTGTTTATTCCAATTGTAGAAACAGGTTTATATTTTTTGTGACTTCTATATAACTAAACTGTCAACATTATATGTATAACGATATACTGTACAGTGGGTATATAGTCACTTAATAATGATTCAGATTTTTTTCTGAATAATTTTAATATTTGTTTTCTACGTACTTTAGCTAAAGTTTCTGATACTTTTGTTCAAAGTTATAAGTTTTTGCATTTCTAGTGCAGTCATTTTTATGAAGAGGGCAATAATTGTTTTCTAAATATACAGACCTTAAATTGAATTTCTTATCACATTATTTTTGAGAAAGGGGTTGAATTTTGTAAAAAAATTAAATATTTTATTTTTTTTTTGTTACTTTCTTTTTGACAAGAGTTGAATAATTGGGGTTGAAAATATTGTCAAAAATTAATTATAGAATTGTCTGAAATGTAAGGTAAAAGAAAAAGTGGCAATGAAAATGGGCATTGTTGTGTAAAAGAAAAAAAAAACATACCATGACAAAGAAAGTGGGAGCAGCTAAAATGCTCCGGATAGTGCATTAGTGGAGTGCAAGTGGAGGTCATTATGAAATATATGGCAAATCACTCATCTCGTCACAGCAGAGTGATGTTACCTCATTCAGCAACTCCGTCAGTTTGAGTCAATGTTCTGCAAAAAAAAATGGGCTGCCTAAACACAAATGACTATGGGATATTTTTTGGAGTTTTTTTTTTTTTTAAATTCTGAAAAACCTGTCAGTGCGCTATGTTATTATTTGGTCTGTTGGTTACTACTGGTTCTCATCTGTTTCTATGGTGAGGTCAGTTTTGACATTACTAAAGCTATGCTTATGTAAAAGAGTTTGAAATGGAAAGACTTGAGAGTATTACAGGTCTATTCAGGCCACTTGGAGGCTTTGCAGCATTGCCGTTTGCTGCCAATCAAATAAAAAAAATAAGAACCTGTAATGCTGTAGATAACCCCCCAATGTAACCTGAAAGATAAGAAAAAAGAGTTAGATTATACTCACCTTGGCGTCCGGTCCAATAGGTGTCACGGTCCGGTCCGCCGCCTCCTATCTTCATTCGATGATGTCCTCCTCCTTGCTTCTCCCTCGGCTCCTGCGCAGGCGTACGTTATCTGCCCTGTTGAGAGCAGAGTAAAGTACTGCAGTGCGCAGGCACGGGACCTCTCTGACCTTTCCCGGCGCCTGCGCACTGCAGTACTTTACTCTGCCCTCAACAGGGCAGATAAAGTACGCCTGCGCAGGAGCCGAGGGAGAATCAAGGAGGAGGACCTCATCGTATGAAGATGGGAGGCGCCGGACCGCGACACCCACCGCACCCGACTTCAGTGAGTATAATCTAACTTCTTTTTCTTATCTTTCAGGTTTCATCGGGGCTTATCTACAGCATTACAGAATGCTATAGATAAGCCCCTGATGGCGGTGGCCGCAGCCTATAGGGCAAAAATGAAGTGACAGATTCCCTTTAATTCCCTAGCACTGTACAGACATTATTAGCACTGTCCCCTTTGAGACTCCCAATCCAGATTCTCCATCTGTATGTTTTTGGAGTATGTTTTGCTGTTCTTCCACAGGTGCATCTCTCTTCATGGGTAGTTGGAAAACATTTATTCTGGAAACTTTATTTTTGATGAGACCAGACTGCAAACCACAACTATTTAGATATAGTGTGCAAAAAAAAGAGATCAGCAGCACACATCCATATTAAGAGTGATTATTACATATTCATTAATAACCTTTGCACACAGCTGTGCAGCGACTGCATATTCACACTTTCCTGACGTTCCTGTCTCCCCGAGGATAAACTTACATTACATGTCCGGAATTCACTAGGTACAAGGAGGTTCATGTAAAGTTTAACCGAGCAGCATCTTACCTTTCAGACATGAAAAAATTAATGTATTTATCCACAGTTTTCATGGCAATTTATCAGTATCCAGGAAGATCCCCAGTAAATAAGCCAGTGAGTCGTTCATTTCTATTAAAGATGTCTAGTCTTGAAGACCCAGACACTCCGCCTTCATCACTCGTCATGGACAGCTCTGGCTTGCTTGGTGGAAACTGTCTACAAGCCATCGCTGTCAATCACCAGTGAGGTAGGCGTCGTTATTCATAACCATTGGGCAGGACGGTGCACTGAGCGCCCTAATTCGCCTATTTGATTAAACTTCAGTTTTTGCAGAATGGAGACAGTGATTAGAATACAAAGGTGCAATTTTTTTTTTGTAGGGGAGGTATCCTACAAGGCTGTGTGCTTAGCTTATCCTGTCAGCTTGGTCTGAAGACTCCTTTTAAAGCCCCCATGACTGGGATACCTGAAGGTCTGCAGGTCTCTTCTACCAGGTTAGACTCATAGGGCATTTCACTCCATATTTACTTCTGCTAATGATGGGATATGCTATTAAATATTCATTGCCATATGGATAGGTTACATATTGTTCATTTACTGAAAACATTTTCCCTTTAAAGTCCATCTGGTTTCACTCACATGTTCCATGTTGTAAAGAAACGGTTCTTCATTTAATTTACAATACCGTCTATAGTTATGGGTGTATAATCCAAATGTCACCTTTATGATGGTGCATGCTGAGGAATGCATTCACCTTCCAGTTTATATAAATCCACAGTTCGTTAACTGATTAGCAAAAGGAATAGAAAAGCCGTCTCTGAATTCCCTCACTGTGTATGAAATTAGTGTGAGATGTTTGTAATAACAAGGTGGCCAATTTCTGCACTACAAATTATCACATGAATAAACACAACCCCAATGTATGTACAGCCGGTCAAACCCCATGGCAAACACGCTGCCAGCCAGGTCTGTAGGAACATAAATCTCACAGGAGTCAAACTTTTTATGTATGGGAGGAAAAATATTGAAAAATGCTATTGAACTTGGTTAAAAAAATACATTTTTGCTTCAATTTCCAGTATGTTTGTTTTTTTGCATCAAATAAGAATCTTTTGAAAGATTAGAAGGGAAAAAATAAGGACGGGAGACAGCGGTTAATCCTACTCTGTGCTGCTAATATCATTGCATTTATCTACGTTATGTCTAATTAACATCAAATTGCTAATTGTTATTTGCTAAAAATGTACTGCATAAATCTGAGTGCAAATTTCAGGGTTTAAACTCAATGTTGCAAATGTTTTTTCCTCAAGTTTGATTCCGAGCAAAGCAAAAAAATATAATTCATTAGCACCTATCATTTCTTCTGTTCATATCCTGTAAATGTGTGATCTACATAGAAGTCGGTCCTGTTGGAAATTTCCATTTGATAGTTGCTGGTCGAGAAACCATCTCCTTGAACATTTATGAGCAGGTTTACATCTATAATAGGCAGTATGAGCTAAAAGTAGATGAATGCGTCGCTCACTTGACGATCGA